>NC_066364.1:45229608-45830108 GCF_013377495.2 Cygnus atratus | reverse complement strand
TGCACAAGTATGCTTACGCATGTCATTTATATATGCATACACACACGTGCGCGTACATAGTTTTTTGTAAATGACTGAAGACTAAAATTGCATTAATTATCAAATGTGATGCTAATCCGATGCTATGAAATACTCATCTTTTAACTGCAACTATATGAGCAAAGTAAGTACTGGACAAATAAAGACTGCCTAAATGTAGTATATAATGAAAACACCAAAAAATGATTTTGCTTTCCCCACCCCCCTGGTAGTAAGTAGTTTGGGAATTCTTTAGGAAACTTTAAAACAAAATATTGTGATAAACATTTTTGTCATTTGCTTGAATGAAAAGGGATGATGTAGAATCAATTTGCCAACTTGATAAGAAAGCTTTTAACTTGAGTTTTTAGAGTTTTTTTATCATCTGAGAAGGGATCACATTCTTTTTACTCTTTTCTCTTTGGAAAGTTAAAGCTGAAGAAAACTCAGCTTTCAATTATCTGTGGAAAGCATGGCAATTGTGAGAAGTGACTGAAAATACGAGGTAAGCAAATGTCACTCCTGTCTTCAAGAAAGTCATGAAGGAGGGCCAAGGTGAGACGTACCAGCCTCACCTCTGTCCTTGAGAAGGTGAGCAGCAGCTATTCCTGGAAACCATTTCCATGGACCATTTCCATGGCTTCATGAAAGAACAAGAAAGTCATAAGCAGTAGTCAGAATAGATTCACCAAGGAGAAGTCATGCTTGACCAAACTGATAACCACCTATGATATGGCTTGGTAGATGGTCTTCTTCTATGGCCTAGTTTGGTAGATGAAGGGAAAGCAGACCTTGGCTTCAATACAGGTTTTGACACAGTCTCAAATATGTTACTATGCATGGACTGGATGAGCAGTGAGGAAAACTGGCTAACCAGCTGGAAAGCAGCTTTCCAGAAAAGGACCTCAGGGTCCTGGTGGACACCAAGTTGAACATGAGCCACCAGTGTGCCCTTGCCAGAAAGGCCAATGGGGTCCTGGGCTTCATTAGGAGTGTTGCCAGCATGTCAGGGAAGGTGATCTTTCCCGTCTGCTAAGATGTGGCAAAGCTGCACCTGGAGTGGTGCGTCCAGTTCTGGGTTCCTCACATTGAGAGAACTGGGATTGTTTAGCCTAGAGAAGAGACGACTCAGAGGAAGTCTTATCAATATGTATAATAATCTGAAGGAGGTAGTGTGTAAAAAGCATGGATCCAGGCTCTTTTCAGTGGTGTCAAGTGACAAGAAGCAGCAGGCACATACTGAAACACAGGAGTTTCCCTCTGAACATCAGGAAGCACTTTACTGTGGGGGTGACAGCACTGGAACAGGTTGCCCAGAGATTCTCCCTCCCTGGAGATATTCAAAAGCCATCTGGGCATGGGTCTGGGCAACCTGCTGTAGCCGGCCCTGCTTGATCAGAGGTGTTGGGCAACATGCCTCCCAGAAGTCCCTTCCAGCCTCAACCATGTTGTGATTCTGTGATATGTAGTGTTTCAAACAAAGATAAATTGCTAAGATTGACTGAGGAATGCCTAAACTTGCAGCGCTGAATGACAAAAAAGCTAATATAATAATAATTAATAATAAAGCTGTATTCTGCTTTAAATTGAAGCTTATAGGAATTGTAAAAATGAGTGCACAGATTTAATATTGTGCAATATTGTTACACTCTTGACAATATATCAGCCTTGATAAAAAAAATCTTAGAAACTGCACTTTGACAGAATTAAATAATTGCATTCTGTTAAGATGACTGTGTTTCTAATAGTATTGTTTTCACACAAGTCGTCATTTTAATTATAAATTGTTTATATAGACTGATATTGCCAGAAATATATATATATATTTCTTGATAGTATTTAACAATAGGCCTAAATTTGCATATTAAAAGATTTAGGGGAGTATAAATGATCCTGAGCTACAATAAAGGACAGTAATATGCTATTGACACACAACTATTTCCTGTGAAATGTTCTACACTTTTCTATTTTTTTTCCACTGAGCAGTGCTTTAAAAAATATTTTAAATAAAGTATTTTTCGCAGTAGTGGTTATATTTTGATTAGTTACTCCTTGAAGAGAAGAAGGAAGGAGATAGAAGCAGCTCTTTCTTGAACAACAGGAAAACATTTTCCTATATTCTCGTGAAGTAAGACTTTATTTAAAATACTGTATTTCATCCATATGCAGACTGATCAATTAAATCCAAGGTCCTTACATGTTAAAAGTTCCAAAATGTCCAGGAAAAAGTAACTAAATCAGAATAATGCAATGATGATTTTTTTATTAATATTAACAGATGAAGGTTCACTTATCAATTAATCCCTGTTTCTTCCTTATTATTCCACATGATCTAAGTAAAATCTCTTTGTTTCCCATTCCTTCCACCCTCAGTTTCTTTTTATTTGTTACTGCTTTGATTTTTCAGGTCTTTTTGTAAGAAAATAAACATTTTATTTCTTAAATTGACAGAAACATAGAAATTAAAAATGTGTTTTATCTCATAATATGAAATCATTTTCTAAGTAGAGGGTTGCGATCTTTTTAACATATTCACAGAAATAAAAGCTAAACAATGTCAGACCACACTGGACACCGGAAAATCTTCATAGCTGAGCATTATTATAGATGCCTGAACTACAGAAAAAGTTTAATCAGTCATTGCACATTGTACATTAGGAGAGCTTCCAGCCCCAACACACAGATTTATAGTAACCCAGGGTATCTAACTAAGGTAACTAATAGTTTTAATTTTACTACTAATAAATCTATACCCTTTTCCCAGAAGTGGACTCTAACATATTTTACTCCAACAGTCTTTTATCTTTGCTGATCTTAGATACGTTTTATTTTCCACCACAAGTTAGTCAAGAAGTTAAACTGTAAACAAGTAGCTAAACTGAAAAACAAAACAGCAAAAGAGAAACAGCTTTCCAAAACTGAATAATGTACCCACTTTTATTTTGGCAGCTAATTTCTCTTTTCAGAACTCTGTTTGGGTTTAAATTTTTCACAGCTTCTTCAAAATCTATTTACTACAAACTTTACTGATCACACTCTTCACAGCATTATTTTTGGCCATCAAAGAGAGAAACTGGATCTGTCAAAGAACACGAGTTCTGCAGTATGAACTTCCAATTGCTTATTTTCACCTTTCTCTCCTCCATATATGCTTTGAGGGAAGGATAGATACATTTATTTTTTGGTTAGGAAGATAAGAAAAATTAGTCTCCTTCAGCATTACTGGCTTAGAGCTCTCCAATGTTTCAGAATTATTGAAAACGTAGAGAGGAAAACACAAAAAGCACAGAATTCTAATAGATAATTAATATGCCTTTAATGGTGAATGGCTTCATAAACTCTGAACTTCATAATACTGTAAATCAGAAAAAATCTTCATCAGTGACATTTCATCATCAGTGATGTCACATATCAAATATACATTAGGAAAAAATGAAGCTTGTGGTTTGAAGTTTACACTGGTGGTCTTCTAAAAGCTTAAGGATAGGTCTCTGTTTTCCACCAAGGTTGGTCTGGTCATAAGTAAAATGATAAAGCTTATTCTGTTAAAATGTTCATGAAGTGTAAAAAAGATAGTATTTTAAGGTTACAGCTCAGTCATTTTTTAGGACATGGTATTCAAAAAAATAACTTTCTGAATTACAAAAATATACAGCAGTTTTTTTTTTTTTTGTTTTTTTTTTTTTAAAGGATGAGGATGCATTTTCTAATATGGCTGAGTAGAAAGCATCAGTGACAATTTAAAAAAAATCACCAGGAACTGCAAATCACTATCTTAACAAGTATGTTTGAAGATTAGAGTATGTTAGTAATAATATAAGGCATTATATAATGATATTTGTAATTCGTGAATGAAATGTTTTAAAAACAATTCATGATCAGAGATGAAAAGTTCCCAGACAGTGCAGCATAACATATTGAATATGAATCCACGTGAATAGAAACACGTTTGGAATATGCAAGAAGAGATTTATGTGGAATAAGAGTTAGAAATGATTTTGAGGGGATTCTTTGTGAATTAGGCCTTATTGTTGACCACAGAATAGGATGAATAGGTACTATTTTCATCCATATTTCTGTGGAAAAAAATGTGAAATAACCTTGAGTAGTCTTTTGCCATAGCACTACTGTGATTCATAATGCTGTCTCATTGAGGCCTCTGATATAGCCCAACTATTTAATTCTAAAAATTAAACCTCATGGGTAACTGAAATACAGCAAAGACCTTACTACAGGGGGAATTCTTCACAGACAGATAACAGAAAAAGTTCTGCCTTAGACCTACACAAATTTGTGCTTACTACCATCATTAAATTGGATGGGAAGTTATGACAGGAACAAATCTATGGAGACAAAGAGACACATTTTGGCAAAATAAAAGCAGGACAGTACTGCTTTTGGAGATGGGCAATAATGCAATACAGCTCTTCATTGATAATCTTTTCAAAAAACTTTAAGGAAATATGGGTGTTGCTACTGATTGATTATATGACTGATGAAACAAAAATTTTGCAAAACCAGAACTATAACATACTTAAAGAGTAGAATTATAAAGCATGATGGCTCCACTCAAACCTGAGATGTAATGCCCATCACACAAAATAGAAACATAATATCTGTGTAATGTTTGGGACACCTGAAGCTATAAGGAAATGTGGAGAAAGCTTATAATCAAAGGTATTCACGAATAAAACTATAATGCAATGCTTAAAATTGATTGGTTTTGATAGTAAGTGATCATTTAGTTCTTTCTGAAACTGTAGAAATTAAACATTTGTATGGCAGATGATGAAAAGCAGGTAATGGAATACTTGAAAATGCTGAAAAAACATATGTAAATAGCAAAAAGAGTTTGTTTTGTTTTTATATAATATAAACTGAAAAGCATAAAATGGATTATCCATCAAGAAAAAAATGCAAAAATGTCAATTGAAATGTAACTAAGTAAAAAGTGAATGTATGCTCTCTCAGCAAAATAGTGGAACTGTTATTGTGAACAAAAAGTTTAAAAGATTACCTTTAATAACGTCAGTGTGGGCAAAAAAAAAAAAATCTAAGTAGTTTACAGCATTTCAGTGATTTGAGAAACTGGTAAGTACAGGATATTTAGATATGAATAAACCATTTAACTTTCTTTGGAAACTTTTCAAATTCATCAAAATTGTCTCAATCGCACCAATTCTGTGAATATTCATAGAATCATAGAATCATTAAGGTTGGAAAAGACATCCGAGATCATCTGGTGCAACCATCACCCTACCATCAATGTCACCCACTAAACCATGTCCCTAAGCACCAAGTCCAACCTTTCCTTAAACTCTCCCAGGGACGGTGACTCTACCACTTCCCTGGGCTTGACGGTTCCAATGCCTGACTACTCTTTCTTAGAAGAAATGTCTCCTCGTTTCCAACCTAAACCTCCCCTGGCGCAACCTGAGGCCATTCCCTCTAGTCCTATCACTAGTTATCTGCGAGAAGAGGCCGACCCCCAGCTCCCCACAACTTCCTTTCAGGTAGTTGTAGAGAGCAATAAGATATCCCCTGAGACTTCTCTTCCCCAGACTAAACAACCCCAGTTCCCTCAGCCGCTCCTCATAGGACTTATGTTCCAGGCCCTTCAGCAGCTTTGTAGCCCTTTTCTGGACATGTTCCAGGGCCTTGATGTCCTTCTTGTAGTGAGGGGCCCAAAAGTGAACACAGTACTTGAGGTGCAGCCTCACCAGAGCAGAGTACAGGGTGATGATCACCTCCTTGGTCCTGCTGGCTACAGTATTCCTGATACAAGCCAGGATGCTGTTGGCCTTCTTGGTCACCTGGGAACACTGCCAGCTCATGTTCAGGTCAGCATCAAACAGCACCCCCAAATCCATTTCCTCTGCAGAGCTTTTGAGCCACTCTCCCCCAAACATGCAGCATTGTGTGGGGCTGTTGTGGCCAAAGTGCAGGACCCGGCACTTAGCCATGTGGAACCTCATCCCATTGGTCTCTGCCCATCAATCCAACCTGTCCAGGTGCCTCTGAAAGGCCTTCGTACCTTCTGGCAGATCAACACTTTACCACAACTTGTTGTCATCTGCAAAGTTACTGAAGTTGCCCTCAATTCCCTCATCCAAGTCATCAATAAAGGTATTAAAGAGGATGGGCCCCAACACTGACCCATGGGGAACACCACTGGTGACCGGCTGCCAGCTGGATTTCACTCCATTCACAGCTACTCTCTGGGCCTGGCTGTCCAGCCAGTTTTTAACCTAGCAAAAAGTGTACCTGTCCAAGCCATGGGCTGCCAGTTTCTCCAGGAGAATACTATAGGAGACCGTGTCAAAGGTCTTGCTGAAGTCTAGGTAGACTGCATAACAGCCTTTCCCCTCATTCACCAGGTGGGACACCTGGTCATAGAAGATATATATATCTAATATAATAGTAATCATATATATATATATATATATATGCACACACACACACACACATATATATATAAGGCCAGATAGAAGCCAGACTACTTTCGAAGGAGAAGTTCAGTCTCTGAGAAGTTCAGTCTCTGTCCTAGCTGGAATGAAGAAATATAGATCAAAGACCACAAAGACAGCCAGACAGGTCTGGGTCACATTCAGTCTGCTCTGGCTAGGGTTCAATCATGATTAAATTTTTGGTCATAACATCATACTTCTAAAAGATAGATGAGGCTACATTTTGCACTCATGGAGACTTGTGCAAATCCATTTCTTTGAATGCTTTAACACTTGTAAATTTTGAAGCAGAAATTAACTCTTACAGTTTAAAGTATTGAATCAAGAACCCGGTGACCAATTTTAGACATTTGATAGGGTGTTACTGCCTTAGAACAATTCCCATAAAAGCAGTCACATCATAATGACAATAAGTAAAAATTTCAGGGAACAAACCATGTCCATGAATATCCACCAAAAATGAATAGCTTCTTTTCAGTATGAGAATGTAGTTGAAAGAAACTAAACCAGCCTTTATTCCTAAACAATAATAATAATAATAATAATGTAGATATTAAAAATAATTATTGCACTGCAGCAAATAAAGAAAAAAACTACTTTCAGCGTAGGGGCTATAATAAGGCAGAAAATCCTACAAGACATAATTGTTATATGTTGGATTTCAACACACAGAATAAGTATCACTACACAAATGGGCATGGCAGATAAAGATTTTTTTTTTTTTTTCAGAATACACACCTGAGTAATCACTACTGTAAGTTAGAATTTTCTTTCCCACTCGCTCATTTTCAGGATCCAGTGAAGCCTCTGAAGTCTTCCTGAGACCAAATCTTTTGAAGAGTTTTTCTCCCTGAAGCTGTTGTATGCTCACGTTTAAATGTTAACTGTACTCCTGAGGTCAGAGTTACTCTTTCCAGAAGATTCTGGATTGCTGATGCCAAGATGCTTTTGGAATGGATGTGATCTATGGGTAAAGAAGGCTGTTATAAGCTTTCCAATACTCTTAAAATTATGAAAGGCAATGGGCACTTCTAAAATGCCATACTCTTCCTGAATGCCCCTGTATCAGTTTGGAGTGTTACAGATAGACTATAATATCTACTTCCTTTACTCCAAGACTTCATCAGTATGGTTTACCTACTTTTTAATTTTCATTATCACTGATGTAGCTGTTTTGAAAAAGGTTTGAAGGAGAAATTTTCATTTTGGGGAAAAAAATTGAATTTTTTCTACCTTAGTCTACATAAACAACAAGGAGGTTGGCATATTCTTGTCATTCTTGGGCACCTAAGAACTGGTAACCCTTGTTACATAAACATAAGCATAGAAAAATATAATTAACCATCAGTAAAAGAAACTGCAGCACAAAACATGAAATGAATATTGAACATTGAAAGAAGGAGCAGTCTTTGTAAAGACAAAAGGTGATTGTAAAGACTACTTAACAGTACCTCTTACATGTATAAATATATGCATGCCTGTGTGTATAACTGAATCAGAAGATGTGCTCCAGGAGCATGTTTAATGTTCTCCAACAGAAGATGGTCAGTCAGACTGCCAAACCCTCCCTCCCAAAATGCACTAGCATATCCATCTGCCCCTCGGCACTGTGGGACATAAAAATGGGTTTTAAGATAAGTGAAACTATTTGCTCTTAAAAAAACAGCAAGAGAAAAAACAAAACTAAAAACATGGTGATAAAATATGATGTGGAAGAGAAAAAAAAAAAAAAAAAGGCAGCTGAAATTTGGCACATTACCAAAGATTTTAAACTAAACTACTTCATAGTCACTGTGGCCAAGGTGGACACCAATTGCCGTTTCATCCATGAGACCCTCGTTCTTTACAAGAAACAAATCTAGTAGGGCACTTTGCCTACTTGGATCCCTTAGTACCTATACTGAGAAGTTATCATCAATGTATTTTAGGAAAAAATGTGATTCATATGCTTGGTTTTAGAAGTGCTGATGTACTCTAAGCAAAACAGACACTTGAAAATAATGGAAGATGGCAATATTAATTTTAAAATTATTTCCTGGAAAATAATTTTTAATGTCCTTCTTAATTAAATAAAATATAAGATGTGAATTTCTTAAAGTAGTTAAAAGAAGTTTTCTACCTCCAAGTACTAATTTATTCAGGGCACATAATGACTTTATATTGTAGTCATTAATGTAAATATTTCAGATGAAGAAATGTGATAAAATCAGACCTTATTGGATAGACGTTAAATGCAAAATCAGTATGGATACCTTCTGTATTATTGCTCATTTTTATTTCTTTTAAACTACCATCATAACACTACTAGATATTCAGTCTTAGCTTTGAGTATATTTTTTTTTTCCGAGAACACAAAGAGTGGCAGACAACAGATAGTGCAAGACAGTAACAAGAAACGGTAGATTATTAGAACACGTTGAGATAGGTCAGATGAATAACAGAGATGGGTTATGCTGGTATTTCTATGGTGTTCTGTCATTCAGTGTAATCATCAAGACCTACTCCACTGATGACTGCAAGAAGCCCATAAAACTACTGTATCTCATTTATAATGACATGATGAATTTATAGCAAGCCAACAAGTTGGTCAGAAACATTGCAATACTAATGTAATAGTGAACTTAATGTTGAAAATAATTGTGCATCTGTTTCCCCTTTATAAAGACTACTGGTGATACAGCACACTGAAGATTTTTCGTTCTGGGAGAAGTGTGATAAATGAGAAATATACTGTCTGGTCATCTTGCTGAAAAGTGACAGTGATTATACCTTCTTGCACATGGTATATTGTGCAATGTATTCATCTTTACTTAGAGGAATAGCACTCCTTGCTGACTTGAGGAACTTTAAGTGTCTTTTAGATTAATCATTACCCCAAAACAGTATATGCTATTCTCTACCTCTCTGCTTGAATACTAACAATGGCATGTGTGAATGGCAGCTGGACATTTAGATGTTTTAAAGCTCTTCCCATATAAACATCTGAAAAATAAAACCAGGAAAACAGTTTAATGTGTCTTGAAAACCATTTCCCACTTAAGCGAAAGTAAAAATCAAACTCTTTGCTTGCACTAAAATGGTTTGTCCTGCTAGCTTGTGTGGATGTGCAGAAACCTTTTAAAATAAAATGTCCCGTCCATATCCAACTGAAAATAACACCTCCAAGGAAGGTACATTGTTACAATTATTCTAACAGAAAGATGCTACTTTACAGCAGTAAGTTTCCTCCACCTCAGCTCATGGCCCTGTGGGGAGCCACTATTGCTGTGCTGTAATCAGCATTTTGGAGTAGTTTGACTGGCCTTGCCACAATTAGTGTAAGCAATGAATTATTTCTGTCTTTGAGAAAGACCCAGATTGCCTTCAGAGAAGATTTAGGAACATACCTATTGGTTAGCACTTTAACAGAAAGCACTTGTATATCACTCAAAGTATATGATGCAATGGCTTTGAAAAATTTGGGGTGGGCAATACAGATGTTGATTGCAGGTGATGAAACAGAGGAATTTAGAGTCTTTTAAGTGGAAAAATACAATTTGTCCCTTTCCTTTACAGATGGCAAAGAGGTACAGAAGCTCTGAATCTGGTATTTACTTTACCATAGCATTAATGTACGAGGCATGGAGCTCTTACTAAGCAGAGAAAAAGGTACTGCCTCTGGAAGTTTTTCAGCTAAAAAGAAACTCAGAGTATAGAGAGTAATGTAATTCTGTACTGTAATTGGTTCCTCTACTGACCCAAAGTATATAAAAAAGTACAATTTATTACCTGGAAAGGCACCAAATATATTGAAGATGTGTCAGGATTAACATTTTATGTAGGTTTTAAATCAGACTATTGCCTCATCCAACTTGTGACACAGTATTTATTAAGGGAAAGAGGCAGGAACTGTATACTTTGTCTCTACTCTTAGTGCATTAAGATTTCTAGCAGGTACAGCAATAAAGGTAATGATATACAAGCTTTAAATCTTTTCAGGATTATCTCAGTACTCAGAATTTGGATTTTTAATGTCTACAACTTTATTCCATATGTCTTCCCTTTTCAGTGTGCGGTACCCAGTGCTTAATTTTGCTTTCTAAAGCAATAGTTCCTTCCCTTTGATTTGTTCTTGATGAGCAGCGGTCTCCTACAAAACTGTCTTAGAGTCAAAACACTTCTGATGCTACTGTTCTGTGTATGTGTATCTAGCTGAACATGACATCTTAACAACAAAGGCAAAGAAATCTTAGACTAATTATCTGAAACCAATACTAAAAAATCTGGAATATCTTGTATACCTTCTCCACAAGAAATTATACCAAATATCCAATATTAAAAGAAAAATAGTTAATTTTTTGACAGTATCAATAAAATTGTCAACATGTCTCTGCTTTTAACAATTCATAATGCTATCCTGAAGTGCAGTATCTGTTATTCTTTTTGAACTAATCATATGTTCAGTCTGATATAAATTCATGTACAGAGTCAATCTTATTAGAAGAATATGGTTGCAATCATTTCCCATATGTATGAGGGCTTCTGCAGTGCAAAGAAGGCAACAAATCTTCCTGAAAGGTATAACTTAATTTCCTCTGCAGTTTTGATGAAAAAATAATTTTTCACAGCAAGTTATACTAAAACATCTAGTAGCATTTTTACAGTTATCTCATATTTTCTGGATTTTCAAGAACCCCACAACCACCAACCTGTTCTTATTTAATATTAACGTAATGCTGTGAAATGACTCGTTCATTATTACCTACAGACTCACTGCAATGGAACTATAACTTTTTACAAGCATGAAATGGAAAACAAAAATGTCTTCTGATACAGTTTAAATCAGAGAATCACAGAATGGCTGAGGTTGGAAGGGACCTCTGAAGATCATCTAGTCCAACCTCCCTGCCAAGCAGGATCACCTAGAGCAAGTTGCACAGGATAGCATCCAGGTAGGTTTTGAATATCTCCAGAGAAGACGACTCCACAACCTCTCTGGGCAACCTGTTCCAGTGCTCTGTCATGCCCACAGTAAAGAAGTGCCCTCTCATATTCAGCCCAAACTTCCTGTGTTTGTTTGTGCCAATTGCCTCTCGTCCTCTCACTGGGCACAACTGAAAAGAGACCAGCTCCATCCTCTCAACACCCTCCCCTCAGATATTTATACACATTAATGAGGTCTCCCCTCAGTCTTCTCTTTTCCAGGCTAAAGAGGCCCAGCTCTCTCAGCCTGTCCTCATACAACAGGTGCTTCAGTCCTCTAATCATCTTAGTAGCCCTCCTCTGGACTCACTCCAGTAGTTCTATGTCCCTCTTGTACTGGGGAGCCCAGAACTGGACACAGTACTCCAGGTGTGGCCTCACCAGGGCTGAGTAGAGGCTGTCACCTCCCTTGACCTGCTGTCAGCACTTCCAAATGCACCACCTTGTCCACAAGGGCACATTGCTGACTCACAGTCAGCCTGCTGTTCACCAGAAATCCCAGATCTCTTTCTGCAGAGCGGCTCTCCAGCAAGTCAGCCCCCAGCCTGAAGTGGTGCTTGGGGTTATTCCTCCCTAATCATTCATGATACATCTGTATCAGGACATATCAAACAGTTCCTTAATACACTTATATTTTCATTTTTTCTGTTTGTAGGCCATGATATAGAGAGGGGGGAAGGGGAAGGGTCTTCTGTCTTATAAATTACTCCTCAGAGAGTCATCTGATACAGGTCTCTAAGAGAACAGTATTATGAGCTGCAAGTAAATGTAATGCTATTTTATATATATATATATATATATATATATATATATGCAGTTTCTCTTTGCCAAATTAATATACTATGTTTGAGAAATCCTTTAGTTAACCTCAGCCTACCATCTTAGTAGTAGAATGCAGAAAAAAAGACTAAAAAACATGTTTTTTTGAAAACATTACTTATTAATAAACTTTTTCGAACAGTTTGTAATGCACTGCATATGGACACACCCTATCTACAAGACCTATACCAGCCAAAGTCCACTCTCCTTTAAAAGTGCAATATTCACGCAGTTCCATTATTACATTATGAGGCTTATATGAGACATTCTCCCTGAATTGCAGAATGCACTGTTATTTAGCTATCCCATTTATACCTGGAATGCAAAATGCACTATTAAATATTGATATATATATATATATATATAGCTTCTCAGTAGTTATATTGCGGATAGGAATATCTTCCTATCTTCCTGTAAATATAATAGCAACAAATAAGTGTTTCCTCACAGTCTTTTGTTCAAATTGTAAACAAAAAAAAAGTGTAAAGTCCAACATCCATTAAGATTAGTAGCTGAAATCCAGTTGTCTTTACCATAATTTCATCAGTAAAAGCTAAGCAACAACAAGAATTTTTGCTGTATCTGAAATTCAGATTTAGGTAGATATGTCACAGTCCATTGGATGGGATTAAGTTTAAATGATTTTATTTATTCATTTTTAATAATACACTAATTCCTATAAAACCTCATGAAATGTAGAAATGCATTTCTTTTTTTTTTTTCCAAGATGAATACTTCAGAAGTAGGCTTTACACATCATATGATAGAATAATGTCAGTCTGACCACATGCATCATCCAGTTGTAAATCAACACTACACATATTTAAGGTTATGACTTCATAAAAGAGTATATGAAAAAATCTAAAAAGGGATGAATTTTCACAGATTATATTGACTTCATTAGATGGAGTATAAGTACTCAAAGAATATTTGGTGCATTTTTAAGCCCTGTAGTTGAAAGTCAATAAGAAACCAAGCTGGTAAATGTGACCAATGTGGTAAAATGGAAACGGGTAACGTTTGACTATGTCAGTAATTAAGATTTATATGAGATAGTACGGTCACACATGCATTAATATACACAACTCAAATATCAGAGACAACAGAATTTTTAGTTACATTTAATTTGTTTGTTATGCACTAGAAATATAAGCATCCAATTGTCATTCCTCAAAGCACCAATGGGACAGCAAGCACGTCACACATTTCTGTAAGATGAAGATAAGTGAATAAGCTACAGTGATGGCCACAGTGATTTGCACCTGACCTTGCTGAACTTCATGAGGTGCATGCAGGCCCACCTCACAAACCTGTCGAGGTCCCTCAGGATGGCATGTCTTCCCTCCAGCATGTTGACCACACCACTCAACTTGATATCATCCAGAAACTGGATGAAGGTGCACTGACTCCCACTGTCCATGTCACCAACAAAGCTCTTGAATAATACAGACTCTTGAGGGACATCTTTTGTTACTGGTCTTCACCTGGATATTAAACCATTGACCACAACTCTTTGAATGCGACCATCCAGCCAATTCCTTATACACTGAGTGGTCCATTAGCTAAACTATAGCGAAACTATCAAGGCACTGACTAAAAATTACCAAGCCCTTCCTGAGCTCTGTAAGATAAAGACAGCCAAACTTTGAAAAGATAAAAAAAAGAAGTCAACATAGAAATGTGGAGTGATGTACTTTGGAAGGTTAAACAGCCCTGCCTCCTTGAAGAAAGGAGTGAAAGTCAACTGCTCATCTTATTATTCATCCCTCATGTGTTCTAGGAGATGAAGACAACCTGCCTCACTGAGAAGGGATTAATAGTAATATTTTACTTGAAAGGCAAGAAATGTCCAGGAGAACCTTGATCATCAGGGAAAGATCCACTGTATCACACATCGCTCGTTATTTGAAAGCAACACTCCTAAGGCATTTCAAACAAACCACGGAGCAATTTTGGAATGGTATTTAAATGCATATACAAATACGGATCCATAGTTGGTTATTTAAATCAGTGGTTATCCTTATTTAATGCATTAAAAGCAAATATCTCTTTAATTGAGATAATGAGTGGCAGTCAGGAATAAACTTGTTATAGTGTATTAAATTTCATTTAAAAGACAAAACTATGAAGTAGAACATATTTGCTGCCAAATCTTTAAAGAAATCAAACCACTGAACTAGCAAAAGTCTCTTGGTATGCAGACAGAAGCAGTCTGCTGAAGTGCTAAACCACTTATGACAGCACCTGCTCCTTCTGCAGGTGCAGAAAGAACATCTTATTTATTCTATGTTATCTGAATTGATGAATTCAGTGACTAGTTTGCTCAAACTTGAGAAACCAAATGGGAGTGACAGAGAAGAAAAGCAATTGGTAGGCTATGCATTCAGACCAAATGCGCAATAACTATATATACCGATTCTAAAGTTTTAAATGATGAAGTAACCAGAAGAATTAAGTCAGTTTGCCAACTACATACAATATTTATTTTCCAGATAGAACTCATACATATAAAACATGTTCTGGTAAATAATTTCCCTTATTCTTGACATTTATTAAAGTTTTATTTTAAACTACTCTTATTGCATTTGTTTATTTAATTCCAGTTCTCTAAATACAAGGTTTTTTTTTCAGGCTATGGTCTGACACAGCTAACAGATCCAGTGTGGACTGAACCATCAAAATACTGTAGAGAGGTATAATAAACCAAAAAAGGGTGTCTCTCACTCTGACCAAAAGACCTTCAAATTTGTGCCTCATATTCCTGTGCTAAATATATCTATTACCATTTATAGTTCTGCATGTGCAGTAGAAATACAAATTATATACAATATTATTGTAAACTCCATCTTAATGTTCCTCCTTGTGATTTTTAGTCAAGTAAATACATCAAACATCAGTAAAGATAAAGGTAAGAAAACTGGCTACAGTCATACTGTGACTCATCCTGTGTTCAGTAGTTCTGATATCTGATCTAATATTTTTGACCAGGGATAGATGCCCTTGCTGTGGAGTGTATTGTGTACCCCTTCAGCTCCATCCCTCTTTGTATGATTGCCTGTGGTCAATGAGTTCTTGAAGCCTGTCAGTGTGGGTCAGTGTGACTGATTCCTGGACTTTTTTATTTGTTTATTTTTTAGGGAAATTTAATTTTCTGCCATTCTTTCTGACCCTGATGGCTAGGTTCTATCTTTCCTGCCTCAGACATCTGAAACTCATTGTTTGTCCTAACTGCTGTTACCTAACCCTCCTACTTGACATTCTTCAATAGGATCTGGTATTACCCATGAAAATATAGCCATTTTCTGACACATGGTTCTGACTCTTCCTCTTCCGTCCCTAAAGGGTGTTCCATTTTTATTGGTGGATACTAAAATATCCTGCACACTGTAGAAGCAACACATTTCCTCATGTCAGGTCACCTGTAGGGTGTGCAAAGAAAAACAATAAAATCTTCCTGGATTTCTGACCTGACCTCCACTGATTCCATGAAGGAATCATTGGACCAGGCCATCCTTCCACACTGAACTGCACAGCATACGAACAGAACTAAGAGCATATATAGAAGTGGAATGGATAGAAGGGATGAGTCTGCATGACACTATTCTTGTGTGTGTACCATCTGTACTGGGCTTGCGTGGCAAGGTTTTGGTAGTGGGGAGCTGCCATCCAGAAGCTGTCCCATGTAGAGGTTTCAGCTGGCTTCAAAGGGACCCACCGCTGGCCAGACCTGAGCCAATAAGCAATGTTGTTTGCGCCTCTGTGAGAGCATATTTAAGAAAGGGAAAAAAAAAAAAAAACAAAAAAACTGCTGGGCAGCATCAGCTTGGAGAGTGAGGAATGAGAAACAGCCTTACAGACGCCAAGGTCAGTGAAGGAGGGGTAGGAGGTGCTCTAGGTGCTGGAGCCAAAGTTCCCTTGCAGCCTGTGGAGAGGACCATGGTGAAGCAGGTTGTGCCCCTGCAGCCCATGGTTCCCACAGTGGAGCAGATTTCCATGCTGCAGCCCATGGAGGAGACCACAGTGGAGCAGGTGGACCTGCACAAAAGGAGGCTGTGGCAAACCCCTGCCGGAGCAGATTCTGGGTCAGACCTGTAGCCCATAGAGAGGGGACCAAGCCAGAGCAGGTGACCTGGCAGGAGCTGCTGCCAGTGGGGACCCAGGTTGGGCAGTTTGTTCCCAATGAATGGACTCTGTGGTATGGACCCATATTTGGAACAGCTCTTGAAGAGCTGCTGCCTGTGGGAAGCCCACACAGGATCAGTTCAGGAAGAACTGCATCCCAGTGGAGGGACCCCACATGGAGCAGGGGAAGAGAGTGACCGTGAAGGAGTAGCGGAGACAGAGTGCTATAGACTTTCTGCAACCCCCATTCCTCAGTCCCCCTGTGCCACTCAGGGAGAGGAGGTAGAAGAGGGTGGATGGGGGGAAGGTGTTTTTGGTTTCTTTCCTTTGTTTCTCATTTCTCTAGCTTGTTAGTAATAGGCAATAAATCTTACTAGTCTCCCTACTCTGAGTCTGTTTTGTCCATCACAATAATAATGTTGAGTGATCTCTGTCTTTATCTCAATTCCTGAGCCCTTTTCATTCTACTTTCTCCCTCTTTCCCTTTGAGGAGGGGGAGTGAAAGAGCGGTTGTGGTGGAGGTGAGCTGCCCACCCGAGTAAAACAGCCACACCATTTCATCTAACTAAGTCTTTAAACCAAGAGCACAGGATGGATAAGTGTCATTGTGCAAAGCTTCAACTATGGAATGAACTCCACCTTTGTTACAGTGGCTACACAGAAAAATAAATCATCCCAATTTTTGTTGTTTGAAAGAGTTTTTATGAAATTAGTTAACATGTATCAATTCCTGTCCCAGTTGAACCGTGATGATCGTGATAGTTAGGGAGAAGTGAACAGACTGATCTACTTTGGTATCTGATCTATCTCATCCATACAGTATGAATGAGATAGTCATAAATCTAACAAGACTGGAATTAAGTACTACTGTTCTAGATCGCTAAACTGAGGAAGAAGCTCACATTGGATACACTGGTAGTGGAAACTGGACCAGAAAGAAGGACTTGTACCAGTGTAATGCTTGACTGGGCATCCGACAACCGTACTTTTTAAGAGTTATTGTTGTCATGGTATCTCTTACCCTTCAAAATTCAATGTTGTCTCATATGTGGTGAGTTTGGGCGTGCACTTGAATACAGCTTGGACTATACTTACACATAATTCATCTGCTCAGGAAGGTCTGTAGTTATTAGCTTCTACATTGTAAATAAGGAACTGTCTTACAGAACACAGAAGTCACAACATTCTCAAGATTCTTATTCTCCATTAAACCTAAATATATTACAAGGAATAATGAAGGACAACATTCTGCCTCTCAAACACATCTCTCCTGGTATATTTTAAGAGCTGTTCAGGATTTAAGCTTTCAATGCATTTTCTCTCAACAGTTATTTCTTAATATAACTTTTCTTTCTCTGTGTCTCCACACTTTTCTTAGTAATAGCCTTCCACTGAAGTGCAGCCATGGCAAACCGCTAGGCTCAGCTACTAGTCTCTACAGCAGCTTTAACAGGGTGCTCTGCTCCTCCTTCCCTGGGCCTGGTGGACAGCACCACATTGCTGACCTCCCCAAGGCTTTTTTAAGGGTGTGGGTGTGGTCATTGTTGACATGGCAACACCCATGCCTCACTAAAATGGCAGTAATGACACCTGTGGTGGGCTTTTTGAAGCCTCTGCTGTCACCCACCCACACCATATTAGCAGCCCCAGCAACATTGCTCCTGCCACCTCAGGGAGAGAGGAGCTGGAGTCACTGTGCTGTCCAAATGACACTCATACAGTGAGGGAAGCCTCACTCTTTATTCACCTCTCTGCCAGGTCCCTCACGGCAGCCAAGCCATGTATGGTCCTCACTAAAACTATAAGTTGTAAGAGGCAGAGATCTCAAAGGAGGGAAGAGAATGAGAAAGGGAGGTGAGAAAAGGAAGAGATAATCCTCCCTAGGCTCCTCCTTGCCCCCCTTGAACTGCCTCATGCAAACTACCAAGCCTCTCCCACTTGCACATCCAGTTTACAGTGTGCCCTAGGGGCTGCTTTTATACCATCAGGGTGTGGCTGCAAAATGGCAGCAACGCCCTATTTAAACGGCCTGCCGCTACTGCTCCTAGCTCTGCTTGTGTCTTGTCAGCATCCCTTGTAATGGCTGTTGGGCTCTGGTGGCTGCCTCAGCTGCCTCAAGTGGCCTCTATGCTGGAAAAAAAGCCCCAACTGCCTCGATTCCCCACTCGGCTGCAGAATGTATCTGCCCTGGAGCTGATTGCCTTGGTGAGTATGTATAATCTCTTGAAGTATTTTGTTTTTAGAAAAAGTTTTGCTATGGCAGAACCTCAAAAACCATTAAAGAAAGGTAATTTGTGGAAGGGTCAATAAAAGAGAAATGCAGTGCCACCTGGGAAACAAAAAAATTACAATTATTCAGAATGCTATGATAAGGAGTAGTTGAAAGTGGAAAAATGCATAATGAAATTATAGGCAATGAGTAGTGGACAGACTCAGGAACTTGTGCTGCTGGAGTCCAACCTGTTTGTTCTTCCCTTTTCAAAAGCATGTAAGTTGTTAAGAGTATGCTTACACAAAATATGTATTTGTATCATGCCCGCTTTCTTTAGCAAGTTTTTTATTTTCTGTTTGTTTATTTTTGCAAAATAATGGGTTTATTACAGTCCAATGACAGTGATACTTGTAGGTGTTAACTTTTGAATGCTACTAATATTTGTTTTCTAAAGCTAAAAATCCTATCAAATCTGATAGATACCTATCAATATACCAGATCACACTGATACCACTGTCCCTTACTTGTTTACATTATAATATATAATTATTTTACATATTTGATACAGTTTCCTTCTTGTTATGGTGATTGTTTTTATGTCTGTGTATTTAAAAGGAAAGAGATTTTAACTGTTAATGAGACAGTCTTGAATATTTCTTGTAAACTTGTCTTTTGTTTTATTTTGTTTCCGTTTAGTTCTATTGTATTTAGAGAGGGCCAACCTCCCACTGTCCACATCTGCTTTCAATTCACGAGCAGTTGGTATAAGTCATGCATCATCAGCATTTTGTTTGCTTGCTATGCTGTCTCATCTGGGAAGCCATTATATGAAGTAATAGAAGCAGAAAATAGGTACACTCCCTCTTTAAATTTTCAGCAGGGATCCTGCTTTTTGTAACTCTTGCAAATTGCACCATTAAATTGCATATGTTGGCCTGTTGGGTACCCATAATTAGATAAATAAGGAAAAGTGCCCATAAACTTCATGAACTGACTAACTTACTAAAACTGCCAGTAAAATAAACTAACAGATAACAGTACTTCTCATCTTTAACTTTTTTCTCAATTTGTTCTGAAAATCCAGAAAACTATAGAAGTACATTATATAATGATAACTATATAGTGACATACATGTATACTACATATATACTATTCCTTTGGCTCAGTAACTTTCCTTGTTCAAATACATGAATTAGAAACAATCAGAGTAGTTTAAATGAATTGTTGAAAGGAGACTAAATTTACAATGTAAATGTAAGTTGGTAATTTATGCATTTATTCATGCACTTTTTTGTGAAAGTTTATTTTGTGAAATATCTAGTTTGTTTAGACAGATTTCAAAAGGAAACAACACAAATTCAACCTCTGTAGGAAAAAACTCCTGGAGTGATGTTACAGCATGAATAACCCCTGATACATTATATGACATAGCATGTTTTCTTTCATTTTAGCAAGAACAGAGAAAACATTGGAATATCTGTGTATTTTCCTTCCTTTTTTGAGCTCTCAGAGAAAGATATCTTTCTCTGATCTATCCTTAATGTGACCTCTATCTCATAATGGTGAGGTATTTATTACAGCTGAAATATACATAGTCTTTGCTGAAGTAAAGTTAAATAGACAGTAATGATATGGGTGGAGGAAAGGGGAGGAGGGTTAGGACAAAGTTTTCTTGATTCTGTAGTTTTAAGCAAGCCAAGCCTCTGCATAGGCTTTGCAATGTTTTTTTTTCTGGATGGATTGACTGACAGCCCTATGTAGAAGGGAAAATCCTTCCCTGAAAGGTGTGGTGTTCCAGATGAATTAATGACCCCACTGATGGCATTTTCTAGCTGTGCTTTGTCAAAGAAGCATAAATATCTAACAATGTGCAAATAACAGGATATTCTGCTTGCCCCTACTACTTAGCAGGTTGGCTTCAAAACAGGCTTTATAATCAGTAGAAATAAATGCATGTTTTAGGAGATGGCATGCTAGTATATTTCTTTATATCTATCTTTAAATATCTTGGACAACATCTTAGAAACAACTATTTTTCACCATTGACCCCTGAATGAGCTTTCCTGATTAGCTAAGATTGTTAGAAAAATAAAATTAAGAAAGATCAGTCTTACTCACAGAGTAGCTGGACTAGAGTTCTGAGTAGAAGGATCTTTGAGTTATGTCATGTCCCTGGTTTTAAAAAAAAAAACACTGTATGAATTACTTTACCAGTACACCAGTACTTTTCCTGTTTTCCCAGCAGTTAAATTATGTATACTAGCTACAGGATTTTGATCTTTTCTTTTTTCATTTTTTTCCTAGTATTGTTTTGTTGTTTTAAATGTATTGACAACTATTTTCTCCTAGTCTACTTAGTCAAAGAAAAAGCAAAAAAATCTAAAGGACTATAACTCATGTAATTTTAACTAAATGAAACATAAAACTATGTGTGGCCAAGTTTGGCTGACAGTCTTAAATAGAAGATTAGGGAAACTTAGATTATGGAATTGGAAAATGGAAAAGCGGTCATGTCATCATATACAAGTAGAATTAATTCATAGTGAAATCAGTACTTTGTCACAAATCTGATTTTGCTTGCATCTTTCATGATAACTTTAAATAACAAACTTATTAAAAACTTTCATCACAACATTCTGAAAGATCCACTGTACTTATACTCGATACATTGCTTATAGTCCATCATTATTTTCATATATTGAATTTGACAGCCTTAATATTTAAAACTTTCATTTTAGAATGAAGCATACTGCTAATACAGCTAATATATCTGCAATTAAAATAGTTTGAAATTATTGAGCTTAATGGAGTTTGATTCTTATATTTGCTAGAAAATTCAAAAGCCAAATGTACTTCACATAATTAAAAATGCTTTCCAATTTTTTTCTTTTGTTTTTTCACAAGTACTTTTTATGAGTTCATTTAAAGACATAATCATGAGTAAATGTGACTTCTTTTATAGCCAAGGCAAATGAAGCATATCTTCAATTAGAAACTTCTGAAAATGTACTGTGATAGCCTACTGAGAATGGAATTGCTTTTCTTCACAGCTTCACACCCACTCCTCTTTAGAAGCTCATGGCTGTGGATAAGTGCTGCAAGTGCAATATCATTCTCTTCAAGAATCTTCAGCCACTATGTACTTCAAATAACCTGATGTGTAGTTTGGGATATTTTCAGAAATATTTTTGTGCTTGCTTTACACTACATACCCACCTGTTGTTGTAAAATATAATTAAGCATATGTATTTATATACACATGCCTATATTGATTTGCAATCCATATGTACAAAGAAGCAAGTTTTCAAATTATTTGCCATGCTCCATTCTATCAGGAGTCCCCTCTGCAAGATGACAGCATAGCTGTTCACAGTGTTATTGTCTAGTCAACATCTCAATCTCTCTCTATATGGCTTTATATAAATTGTTTTAATTTCTTACTTGGTATGTTATTCATAGTAATGAAATGAATGTGTTTCAAAAACAGAAAAACCAATTATAGCTATACTTAAACAAAACCAACAACAAATTTTAACAAGAGTGGTATATTTCCTTATTAAATGTTAGTACTAACAGCTGGAACCATTAAGACATGGTAAGACAGTGAGATAACTTTAGTGTGTAGAAACAAATTACAGGTAAGGGCTGAAAAAAGTACTCTTCTAGGAGAATTAGACAGGGAAGCTCTCAAAAAGTTTCATACATAACCACTAATTGAGGTTTTCAAATGCAGAAGACCAAATCACACAACAGTATCTATAATTCTGTATTTTCTCACAGTTACTTTAACTTATTAAACTGCTCTTCTACAAAAAACAGAAGACAATACAAACAAACTAAATGGCAGGATACAGCTGTGATCCCTTTGGCTTGATGTCTTTTTCTAAAACAATTCCTGGATGTAGTTAGGAACAGCAAGGATTTTTCCAGTGAGTTACCATGTATGTGGCCTGTCTATTTGAGCAACTGATTGAGTTCACTAGGCATGGATGTGACTAGCCCCTGTCAGTTAACTGCAGAGACAAACGAGCCCTGATACTGTTTAGTGTGTTAGTACAGATATAGTCACAAGTGAAAGCATGAGAAAAATGCTATAAAGTCTCCATCAGTTGAGCCTGAAGAACATTAAGCCCTCAGCCAACATCTCTTGGCCTTTAAACCTAAGGAGATAACAGTATTAATGTTAACACTGATTTCCCAATGAGTTCAAGGCTTCCATCTTAATCAGAAAACAGCCCAAACAAAATAAAAGGAAGCCACTGCTCCCCTTACAACAGAAGGGCTATTTTAATATCAAAATAATTTGTATGCAAAAAAAAACAAACACTGTCTAATGCAAATAAACAATGTAGAAAAAGTTTTAAAAATAAAGCAGTTGTCTATCAATAAAGACTACAAATCTCTCTCTCTAAATATATATATATATTTGTAGCTTGATGATAGATGATGAATATTTAAAGTTTATATTACTACACAGAGTGGAAATATTGTGCATCATTCTGTACTGTTGAGAGCACTTACTATGTGTTACCAAATATATCTATTCAGCTGTCCTACAGTCTGAATCTGCTAGAAAAAGCATGTAGTTTTCTTACAGCCCAGTGCTGAAACAAGAGGCAAAGCAAGAAGAAAAAGGGAAAACAACAGTCAGAAGTGGTTAACAATGGAAATTCTGCTGAAAGAGTACATTTAATAACACCAATAATACCTAAACAGTTAAAAAACTAAATCTCTCCATCCCAAAATATCATAAGCACAAATTCTAGAACTCAGTCAAAACATAATGAGCTGCGTTTTTATGAAAATCATGAAACAGTATGGAACAATATACAGAAAATATTCTGCATATTGTGCTAAATTATATGAAGCTGTCTGGGCAGTACAATAAATTAAACAAACATAAATGACTAAATAAGTTTACATTATCATATTCCAAAATAAATCTGTGTTAAACAAGCATTGTTTAACATGAGGCTAATCAAGCTTTTGAACTGGTAGCTAATGTAGAGAAAATACCATTTTCTTGAAAACTACCAATTCTGTGGAATGGTGCACTTGTCCACTGTCCCAGAGAGGGGTAAAGGTCAAAAGATACCATAAGTACTCGAGAGTTTACATACCTGTATTATTATATTTCCAGGTTGCTCATTTACTGGAATTTAAGGTAAGCCATCTCAGCAAGAACACTTTTCCATAACACTTTCTCGTCTGACTACTAAATACTCCTGTTTTTCTTCCTGATTCAGAGAGTCAAATATGGAAAAAAAAAAAAAAAAACCTTCCAAAATGTTGAAGTGCAAAGCACTAAGACCTCTAATTCTCATTACATTTCAGGAAATAAATAGCATACGTATTTTAAAAAAGTATTGACAGGCAGATCATTGTTCATTGCTGTTTTACAGAATAAATGTTTTAACTGGTGTAAAAGTAAAAAAGAAAATCTGAAAACATGATTATTCTTCTGAACGTAATTATTCTATCGTATCATAAATCAAGCAAATGATGATTGATTTAGGATTAAACTAACAGTTTCCCTAAAATAATCAATAATTGATGTCGTTAGGAAACAATTCTCTTGTAATTTTCCTAAAAACAACAGATTTTCATAAAGATTTATTTCATTGTCATATTTGAAAAGTATTAAGGCAAGAGAACAGGCCTTATGAGCTTGAAACAATACTAAATCAACCATTCTAAATGCATTTTTTATCTTAAGATTTTATTTAATTATAATTGAGACTACTCGAGTCAACAACTTCACATAGCCTCTTTTTCATTCTGAACAGAAGAGAAATAGACAATAACTTGTGATTCAACCAAATTACAGATACAAAAATAATTTCGTAAGAAAAAAAAGTCTGTCTGAATAGATGACTAATACTGCTGTACCTCAGAATTACTGTTTGTTGTGGTAAGATTGCCTAAGGGGAGAATTTTCAGTGGTTATAGTACCTGTGAAAAGGAGTTGATTTATCAGATGGGATGCTAGAAAATGCCACAGCAGTTTACGCTGATATTGGTAAGTTGAATGTCTCGTTTTTCCAAAATCATGTCTCTTTTGCAGACAATTGACAGAACTGGACTTTGAGGGTTCTTAAAGATTTAGTTCTCATTGAAATGTTTGATTCCTTGTTGCTAAAAAACTGTTTTGTCAGAAGTTGAGGAATGTTTTGTTGTTTGTTTTCTGTTCTAGGACATATGTGAAACCAGAATACGTGGTTATTCTGTTCTTACACAACGTAAAACGTGTGTATATACATGTGTGTTTTTGTGTATGTATATATACGTAGTCGTATATGTAGTATGTATATATATAGTCACTGCACCAAGCCTGTCTGAATTTAAGAAGCGATTGGACTTTGCACTTGGTCACATGGTCTAAACTTTTGGGTAGACCTGTGCGGTGCCAGGAGTTGGACTTGATGATCCTTATGGGTCCCTTCCAACTTGGGATATTCTATGATTCTATGTATGTATGCATATATATAGCTGTATAATGTAGCTGATTTCTTTTTTCTTTTTTTTAGTCAAACAACAAAAAAAAGGTTTTCTTTTTATTAGTCAAACAGCCCTAACCTACTGTTTTTTTTGTTGTTGGCTTTATGTAGGAACGAACAGGCATCCAACAGCAAACGTTAGGTGTCAGGCCTGAGGTGGGATTTAGATGCCGTAAACCTTATACTGGTCTGATGCAGATTTCCCTTCACACTTCCATGTTCACAAGCACATGGGAGCATGTGTTCTCCCATCCCTCCATCTGGAGAGATGTTGTTTTTTCTGTTCCTGCTGCTGCCTCCTCCAGCTCTACAGTGACAGACAAGACAAAACGTCAACCCAGAGGAACGCAAATGACTGGAGAAGAGGTCGTGGAGAAAAGGGAAGAGAAAGACAGAAGAAATAGAGGGAAGTGGTGGATTTGGAATCATGAGATTTGAAAGGGATTTTTATGAGGAAACTTACAAGGATAATACTGTTTGCTTTGCATTGTGAGGAGGGGTTGCCTCTAATTGGAAATATGAGTTGAAAATTTCTGAAGAAATTTGATGAAGAACATTGTTGAAGGAAATTGAATATTATTCAGCAAATCAGATTTCTGTACAAAGCACCATCAAGGCCATGCATTCCTGCGTGCTGTTGGAGTGGCCACTGCTAGCAGGCATTGCAGCTGCTGGTAGATGGCAGATGCAAAATACTTGCGGGTTTTGTGTGTGGCACTCTGTGGAGTGGGTCTGTCTCTGTGGCTGGCTTTCCTTCCTTCCATTAGTGCACGTCTTTGGGGACGTCCCAAAATCCTGCAGATTTCTCCTTAAGGAGCTCATCTACAAGCAGTATGCAGAGACTGGGTGAAGGGGATGGGGCAGACACTGACATTAAACACCTTGGAACAGAATCACAGAAGCTCCTGTGATTCTAAAACGAAGTATTTGTTTCTCAGAGAATCTTAAGAAATCCTTTTGATTACCATGTTGTACTCTGGCTTAATGTTGATACACATATGATGATCTTTGAACCTCATTTTGTAATCTTCTTTGCATAGTAGAGCCCATTAAAGCTACAGAATAACTTTCATCTATCTTGGAAGGTCTGTTACAAAAAGCCTCTAACTTTAGTCAATACATTCAACAGCTGTGGATTTTTAAAACTGATTATATGAAAATTAGATGATTCAAAATTTAAATTTGTATGGGACACAGTTTCAGGTAATATTTCTCTTATTTTGCTGATAATAAGATGTGTTTAGATAGGCTTTTTGTTCTGTAACAGCTGTTACAAGAACTGAAATCTTTATTTTTAATATTCATTCTGCTCTTATTAAGGTTAATGACAAGATTTCACTTAGGATGAGAGGGCTGGATGTAAAAGGTTTTAAATATTGCTTGGCAGAAACAATAATATATATATTTCCTGGAAAATTTAACTGTTGGCTGTAGCTTGATATTATTTACAATAAAAAGGGTATAAGAATTTTGAAATTACGTTTATCTGAAATGTTTTTTTGTTTTTTGTTTGAGCTCATTTCACTTAAAGGTGATTTAGCTATGAGATTCCTGTCACCTATATTTAGTCATATTCCTTACATTCTTCCACTTGACTGAGGCTGATAATCTTCAACTCATCCCCAGAAAAGATCATAGAGTCTGGCCTCATGAAATCCATTTCCAAATATCAAAATCTTTTAACATGTTAAAAAAAAAAGACTGGATCTAGCACTGGGAAGAGTCCCTTTCAATGAATATTTCTCTGTAAGTACCTCAGATTCATTACTGTTTCATTGAGCTGTCTTATTAGTATTGATCTTTTAAATGCAGTGGCAAATATATAAAAATATTCACTGCATGGGAATAAACAAGGATTTTCATGGTTACTTGTATACTAAAATGGAAGAGTGCTTAACTACAGGGTGCCATTTATTTCTCTTAATACTGCAAATTATGTCATAAGAAAGTTGAAAAATCCATCATAAAATTTTGTGGTATAAGCGATATATTAACTGGTGTCTAAAAGCAATGCTGGAGGGGCATTCTAATATAAACATGAAACTGGTAAGTTTGATTAACTTTGATTTCCCCTTGTTAATAGAACAGAATATTCTTTAGGGTAACTAGTTTAATACAAAATACATATGTAAATCATATAAAGAAATTGTCTGAATAGGTTTACATGAAAATTAACTCACATTTGTTATAATAGGAAAGACATAATGTCATTCACCATGTCTTGCCTTATGAAATTCATTCAAAATATTTGGTAAGGCGGAACAGTTCAGAAGCTGCCTAATCAATACACTTGCCTCAATGCTTTCCTGTAGGCATTGCTTGGGGAAATTTTTACACACGCTATCTATACCTACCCAATCCAATGGCACAGTACCAGGCTATATTTATTCTTACGTAAACATGCATTACAGAAACATATATCATAAAGATATAGCATTCTTAAAAGCCTATTATTTGATTAAATGAGGCTACTAGTTACTGAGTGTTTATTCAAGTTTAATTTGGAATATTTTGTTCTTAACTAGAAACCAGACTATGCATGTTATTTCCTTGTTACAAAAGACAAAGGGGAGGATACTACAGAAACTGTAAATAACTGGTTAAAATTGAGAAAACAAGATCCAGAAAGAAATGAAGAAAATCCAGGGAAAACACATTGAATAGAAATGAGATCAAAATGACACGCTAGACTGGGAGGTGTATTAAAGTGGAATGAGATAAAACATCTTGTTGGTAGCCATGTACAGTACTCACTTTCACCTTCACTACAGTTACTGTGTGCCAAGATGTGATAAGCTTTTTTGAAAAGAAACTCAATAGTTCTGACTTATTCAAGCCAATATGGCATAACGGCAAAGTTTCACTCCTGAGACTGTGGGTTTTATTATTTCAGAAATATTTGCAAAGAATTGCTTTTTGCACATGCTTAGGTACACTTGGAAACTGTTAGCTTAACACCTTCAAGAGCAAGGAATAAGGAACATGTGTAATGCCCTGCAAAGTCTTTTGTGCATGAGACAAATTCGGCATCAAGAGGAATGCATGAGAATACATTAGTGCACTCAATCAATTTCTATGTGTTGGGCTCCAGGGAACTTATTTTTAAAGTGGTGTGCAGGAGGTCTTCAGTCTGCATAGACATTTTGCTGAGGTATATTGTTAATAGATAATTTGATTTGTGCACACATGTCACTTGCAAGGCTTTAAAGATTTATTGGTTAATGGATGATTGAACTTAGCAGATGAATTGAAATGGGGTGACATGGGACAATTGCAGCTAACTACAGGATGGCAAATTAATCACTGCACAAACTGTGTCTTAAATGTTAAATGTATAAATGCACAATATAAGTATGTTTGTATGTCTGCATTTACAATGCCTAATTTTAGGCCTACAGTTACTTAAACTAGGAGGTTCATTTCCTACAGGTCATTATGGTTTAGCTAGAAGAGAGGAAGATGAGGAAAACAGAGAGAAAAAATCCATCAGGGATTGATATAGAGCCAGAATTTATAAGTGTGACTTGATGATACAGCTAATTTCATCATATCTGCCAAAGGAGTATGTTTGTCCCCTTTACTTTCTTTCCTTGTGTCAGCACTTGACATTTATCTGACCTTCATCAGTGGTCTTGTTCAGGAGCTAAGCCAGTATAAAACTGCTTTTTTTTTTTTTGTTGAATGAGTCCTCTGCTCTGACCCAGCTCAGTTAGAAGCAGGCAAATGTCAATGCCACCAAAAAGGAAGCTGGTGGAACGTATAAGAGAAGCAGAACCACTCTTTTCCTTTCTCAGATTTAAATACCTGTACAAAGTCGTAGTCCAGTTTGCTTCAGCTTCCATTGCTGGCCTTGCTTCTCACAGCTTTTTGATTCTTATATGCCAATTACCCCCTATTAGTCTCTGAAATTTTCCTGGACCACCTTCATGTTCTGGCCCCAACATTCATGAATATGATATGAAATAAATGAAAATATCTACCCTAATTATATGCCTAAATCTTCTGTGGGTGAAATTTTACTTCATCATTCCTGCTTACTTCCTACAGATCCAGGTACCTTAAGTCAGTAAAGGAGATTACATCTAATGAAAAGAAGGGTTTGTTATCCTATTTAGATTCTGTCAGTGAAGGACTATTAGTCCTCATAAATTACAGCTGCACCTGAAGGAACACTAAAAAGTGAAATCAGGTGTTAAGACTAGATACAGAAGTCCTCACTTTACTTTTTTTTTTTTTTTTCTTTTCTGGTTTCTCTGTTAGAAACTTCAGAATAATTTTCTACCCACTTAACATGGTTTAGAACTCAGTACATTCATGAAGTCTTTATATCGTAGGATTGACAAGGAAAAAAATGCAGTAAAATTCTACAAATGGACAAATAATATAAAAAAAACAAAATACATTAAAAATAAAAAAATAAAATACATAAAATACGATAAAATACTGAGCTCTCAGAATTGAAGAAATGACAGTATTTGCTGAAGCAATTTATCTAAGCTATTTTTATTTACCACTAGTGAGCAAAGTCTTCTAATTATGCCATTCTGTTTGTTTAGTTTTGTTTGTTTGTTTGTTTTTTGTGGACATTACTTTCAATTAATCGATACAGACAAAATGAAATGTAAAAAAAAATCTTCTAGACAGAGTAAATGTAGACTAACATACTTTCCTGTGGAACAGACAACGGAAGCACCTTAGCACTTCACAGTTACTGAAAATTTTCTTTTTGCAGTTCCTTTCTGTGGCATTATTTTACAAATATAGATCCTCCCCCCCCCAAAAAAAAGAAAAAAATATTTCTACTGATAGTGGGAAACAGATAGACTGTCAGAATCATTAGCATAGTTAAATTATCTAATTTCATCAAGAAAATTACTTAAATTCTTATAGAACCTCTACGCAATTTAAAGAAATGTTTAATGACAGGATGTTGAGGTGTTAAAAAAGTGAATAGGTGCTACTCTCAGCTCTGCCTGTAATAAATGACTACAAGAAGCAATGTCTCCTCACACAGGTAAGCACTGGCTACTGTAGAATTATGAAATGATTTAACATTTGTAATGTTGATATTTTGTCAAGATTTCCATCAAGGTATGCTGCGTGGTTCTCTAAGGCTGTTTGCTTATCAGACTTAAAACAAAAACTTGCCCCCTTTTTCTTGGGTACAGATGCTGTGTAGTATCTTCTTGTTCTAATAATATATTGATTTGAAACTTTAAAAGCTTTTGGGCATTTATCTAAAGAAAATAGAAATCTATTATGTCATAGCCCTGTTCTTTTATTAAAAACAACTTTATATTAACGTGACAGATGAAAAGTGCATGAAACCAAACTCTAGCAATTCCTGTCAGTATAAATGAGGAGAAAGTTCTTATTTTAGCAAACCTGTCAATTTTTTTCCCAGTCATTGCTGCATTTTAGCTGTTGTCTTCAGGGGTTCCACAGCCATTTTAAAGATTGCTGCCATTAATTCTTAAACGAATTCACTCTCAAAACAAAACAAACAAACGAACAAACTTATAGGGTCTCCCAAGGCAGGTTAACTTATGGATATAGTATAAAATGACTCATGATTCACGAGCTGGCCACAAACTTTTTCTCCCTTAGTCACTACTGCTACCTAGCACTTTATCACTACTAATTATCTCTGTAGAACACACTTCTACAAGGAGTAACAAGATATCAACTTCATAATCTAGGTCCCAAATGTGTACATTAATAACAAAATGTGAGCAATATTCAGTAGTGAGTGAATAAGCTAGAAGTGTTCAAATGTCGTCATCATCTGCATCTCTTCACCTCTCACTTGCAATAGTTTATTTTATCTAACTAGACTCTTGCAAATGCTATTTTATTCACCAAAGGAAAAAAAAAAAAAAAAGAAAAACACTTCATGGATTTAACCTCCCTGCAAAAATAACATGTGGTCGTTGTCATTAAAGGTACATGGCTGCATAGGAAAGTTTATGGGAAAAAAAAAAATATATATATATATATATATTTCTGATTTCTAACATTTTGATTCCATTATTCCATTACCAACAGAATTACTTAAGAGTTTGGTGTTTGTGCAGGTAGATATAATGAGCTCAGATTACTTTTTTTGTAATGTGCAATTGAATTGAAAGATTAAAGATTACAGATGGTCATTGCAAAATGATGTGTCATTAAATCTATTTTTTTTAATGTATTACATGTTACAAATTCTGCTTTTTTATTTTTGCTCTTTTTCTTAATACGTGCAATTCTTCATTATATTTCAGAATGTCTTACCTGTGACTTTCAGTGAGTGTCATCAGTCAATCAGCCTGTTGGGGTTTAACCCAGCAAGCAGCTAAACACCACACAGCCGTTTGCTCATTCCTCTCACTTCCCTCAGTGGGATGGGGGAGAGAATTGGAAAACAAAACAAAACAAAAAAAAACAACCTCATGGGTTGAGATAAAGACAGTTTAATAGAACAGAAAAGGAAGGGAAAATGATGATGATGATGAGGGGAGACCTCATTGTGGTCTACAGCTTCCTCACAAAGGAGAGCAGAGAGGCAGGCTCTGATCTCTTCTCTCTGGTGACCAGCAATAGGACTCGAGGGAATGTCTTGAAGCTGTAACAGGTGAGGCTCAGACTGGATATCAGGAAAAGGTTCTTCACCGAGAGGCTGGCTGGGCACTGGGACAGGCTCCCCAGGGAAGTGGTCATGGCACTGAGCCAGCTGGAGTTCAAGAACCGTTTAGACAATGCTCTCAGATACACAGTCTGATTTATTATTATTTTTTTGGGGGGGTTGTCCTTTGGGGACCCAGAATTTGGACTTGGTGATCCTTGTGAGCCCCTTCCAACTTGGGAGATTCTATGATTCTATGGTGATAAAAAAATATACAAAACAAGTAATGCACAATGCAATTGCTCACCACCCACCTGATTAATGCTCAGCTAGATCCCAGGCAGCATCCACCACCTCCCTGTTCCTTCTTAGGACAGGGTATAGTAAACATTTGTGCTGATGGATTGTAGAACAATGTAAGAGTAATGATGGGGAAAGTTTATTGAAATTTTATTTTATTTATTTATTATTTATTTTCCCCACAAATCTCAACACTCATAATCTTATACTGGTAGTTCAAACATCACAATCTCCTTTCTTAGGGAGAAGCTAGGTAATATAAGTTATTGGCTTCCATTGGATTTTGCATCTTTGTTGTGTACAGAAATTTGCTGAGTTCTGTGACCACAGGAATCACTGGCTTGTACAAGGATGTGTTATTGTTTGAATACCTACATGTACTGAGTACTACTGACTCGCAGGAACTGATAGACATGAATGCTTAATTGGGTAAATTATTACCACCCAGCTTGCAGAAGGTACTGGGAGTAAGTTCTCTTCCTTAAAGAAATAGTTAACTATGCCTTGCCTCCTTGAAAGCAGTGATTTTAATCCTTTCTTGTAGTGAATTGTTCTGTGCAATTTCTGGCATTTGCTAGAAGCCTATCAGTAGGATCCAGCATCTACAGCAAGGCAAGATACTGCTCACATGCTCAAAAAGGACAAAGAGTTTTACACTAGCCCAGAATCCTTGGAGTTCCTTTAAACTGAAAGAACTCTGCATGGAAGCAACAGATTACTGATATGAGCAAGAGATTCACCTTTGACTCCTGATTTCATTTTCTGCTTTTCTCAGGCAGAAAGGCAATATTTTGGAGCTAAGGTGTAATCAAATTGTTGCTCTGTTAGAACTTCAGCTTGAGACACAAGTTTGAGAAGCCCTGGAAAAACTGTGTAAGTGAAATGAAACACAGAGGAGAAAATTCAACTTCAGGTTTGACTTGTATTCTTTAGCTGTATTTAAATTGTATTGTATTGAGAAATTAACTTTGCCTAAAAGAGACAAGTGGATAAATACAGTAATCAAATTTAAGTAAATTTGTTGCATAAAATTATTGCAACTGGTGAAAAGCAAATCCAAAATAAACTATATTCCAGATTTCCAGTCCCCTTATACACACTGAGTACTCACTGAAAGCAAAACAAAACTCCATTCTATAGCATATTGACAGATCTCTGAGGCCACAAAGAAGCAAAGCCATATATTAAAATGCTAAGAGGATTATAATGATGATGATGATAAGCAGAAAAAGGATAATGTCTGCACTTTTGGAGCCTTTCCACCCACTCTTGCAGTATGTGTAAAAAGAAACTCAGGCAGCTGGCATACCAGATGGTTTATATTTGTGACACCCAAAGCAAAAAAAAGTTTAAAGACTAAAAAGGAATTCTGTTAATACTAACAGCAACTCAGAATCCAAATGATGATTCTTGCACTTTGTTTATTGAGTAGATTAATACTACAATTCATCAAAAAGAAATTGAAAAAGTTGCATTTTAACTACCTCATTTTAATTCTGTTATTTTGAAAAATACAATTTTCTGTAGGGGGAGAATGAAAACGGGCACACTGAGTTTACTCTAGAATGAGCAGATTCTTCACAATGATTAAAAAAAAAAAAAAAAAAAAAAGTCCTGCTTAGATCCAGTGCTTGCAGTTGGTAGCAACCAAAGGCACTGTTCAAAATGTCACTTTGAAAAGAGCACGGAGCATGTTGGATTTTTATTATTATTATTATTGTTGTTATTATTATTATTATTGGTTAATGAAAGCTGACTTCCTACTTTTAGTAGTTTTATAATTGGTGTTTTCTTGAACCAGAGATTAAGGCAGCTGCCTCTCTCATTTTCCAGCATCCAGCTTTCTGTAAGAAAATATACTGAGTTTTCCGGCAAGCAGCTCTAGCTAACAGGATTACAACCTTCTGTGCAGTCTTGCTATGTGCTGAGTTTTTGATGAATCATAATTGTTATATGATTTTTCAGGGTTCATGGGTGGGATCCCACTGAAGCCTTTCTTACAAGTAATGGAAAAAAGCAGTTTCTTTAAAAGAGAGCTGTTCAGTTTCAGATGCCTACTTTAGGATGAGAAGATCATCAACGTAGAAATGTCCATCACTTTCACTTGAAATGATCCTTTAGAGTGACTCCTTTAGAGTATTATAAACAGTATTATAAACTATGTTTTGTCAGATGAAACCCATCCAAAAGAACTACAAGCAATATACAGAGATAGTCTCCACAGCTGTTTATTTATTGGTATATTGTATTCTCAATTAATAGTTTCAAAGACCCTTCCATGAGTATTCACTGGCTCACTGCTGATTATATAAATATATATGTTCATTATTTATATATGTATAAACCGAGCTATGATCCTAAAATGAAAGCCACTGTATTAAAAATGCAAATGATGAAAACAAATAAAAATTGTATTAAAACAAATATCTTACTATCATCTTATTTAAGGGGCTACAACTAGAACAGTACAAGATGAAGGTGCTTTATTATGAAAACTTCTTGAATAACTTAAGCAGAAAGAAAAATAAGAGAGACCAAAATTCGGAGGGAAGAAGGGGGGAGAGAGGGGAGTGAGAGCAACATATGGAGTTACTACATGTTACTAAATATGAATCCCATGTTTATATACACTGAAAATTTCATCATAGAAATGCATGACTTTGAACAATTCTTAGCTTCTGAAAATTAAAAATAAAATTAGCTTTTATGACAAAGAGAAAAGGTGAGAAGGAAATTAAAATTGTAGTAGGATACTCCAAGACATAATAAAAATACAGTACTGTATGTTATGTATAATAATAGGAATGTGAATAAGGGATGTTAAATCATGTCCTAATTTTGTGAAACTTCTGTAAAAGATGGGTAACATTACAATTTTCTTGCCATTTATAATTTTCAGAAGACATAGAATCTGTTTTTCAACATCCTTGAAAAAGCTTCAGGCAAACTGTTCCATGTTGTCTCTTCTCTTAAAGCTGGTAACGGACCTTCTCTCTGTTTCAACTGTTGAGTATTTTATTTGATTAGGGTTTAATTTTTCATATACCTGCACAGTTTCTTTGAAAACTGCCTTCTTTACTACCTTGCCTGTTATTTTAAAAATATTCTCGCACGTCTCTAGGGTGATTATGAGGTCATGCAAGTGCTCTGATTTTTTTTTTAAAAAAATCTTTTCACTATGACATTTGTTGTTATTGTGGGATGTCAATGGACAGATGGAAAGCAAAATTAAATGCCTGTGCATATAATTTGCCATGTAACAGTTTAAGTATTTATCTGCATAGGCTTTTGCATAATATCTATTGCCATGTATTTTTTCATCATTCCTCTACAGTCTAGAAATAATTTGCTTTCAACTGTTACATATGTTTTAATATACTATTTCTGAAGTGAAAGCTGTAGGAATTCTGAACTAACTAACTAACTAAATAGTTAATAAATAAAACAGTTTGGAAAATGGAGACAATTGCTATTTTTTTATCTTGTAGACAACAGTCTTTATGTGACTTTTGAAACTCGTGTCTTAGAAATTGGGGTCAGGACTTACTGGTTTCTTTTCTTCCATAGACATTTAACAAGATGCAAATTCTTTCTGGAATCCGACTATGTTGGTATGTGCCTATCAGTAGCAATTTTAGTTTGAGGAATGGCTGGATGTATTTATATGCTGAAGTATGAAAACAACATGGGAACCTAAGATAAAATGTCATGTTTCTCTTCCTTCCTCTTATCATAACGCCCATGGCGCACTGGGAAATCTTTTCTTGAATGTTGCCAAATCTATACTGTATAGTGCATATAATGGCATATAAAATTTTAGTCACCTTGAAAAATACATAGACTTAAGAAACATGGAATGGTATTTTAATTTACAGTTAAAACAGGGCTAGTGTTGTGTACGTAGCATGAAACATAAAAATATAAAACCTATTGAACTGTATTATTTAAATTTTATAGTCTTCTATATATAGGAACTTAAAAAGACAGAAAGAACTTAAGAAATGCTCTTATTTGATCTAAGTATTAGATCTAATTTTGTTTTTGTTTTCTCTGCAAGATTTCTAGATTTACTCAGCTTAGAGTGTCTTCCACTCGGGGTTGCCATCTTCATGTTAACTTCTACGTTCAATCAAATCAACAGTTACCCATCTAGGATGCTGTCAAGTTGATCTAGGATGATGAAGTAAATTTTTCTCATACATTGTGTGGGAAAAGCTTTATGCAGGGACAACTAAATAAATTGTGAATGACAAAAAATACACTTCGTTCATGACATCCCAAATTCTCTCTTGTCAAATTAGCTGAATAGACAACATTTGTCAAAATCTTTCAGTAAAATTAGTGTCCTTAATTAAATTCACTGAGAAATTTTTGGTGGTGAATATTTAGTAGTAGAGAATACAGCAGATCATGGTGAAATAAAAAGACATTTTGCTCTGGTTTTCAGAGGAACTGATATAGTTTTATTTTCTTTCATGTTTTCAGATCAGCATTAGATATTTATATTTGTTTATCTGCTTAACCAACTAGAATCAGAGGGGCTATTATATCAAGCTGTCTGATCCAGGAAAGACCTATACTATCTGTGCTATTTGGGGAATTATTCTTTAACATTTAAAGCTTGTGTTGACTCCAGAATAGAAATTCAAATATCTGCATCTCCTATGAGGACATATTTATATATATATATATATATATATATATATATATATATATATATCTGAAGAGAAAATACACAAATTAAGCATATAAAGTTTTACAGAGAATAATCCAGTAAATCCATTGAACTGGCAATAACATAATTCCTAGCAATGCATAAACCATCATATCCAGAATCCCATTCTCATAAAAGTATAAACATGCAGATTATTTGTAAAGAAAGGTATCTTTCAGCTGTAATGATTGAATGTTGTTAGCCACATTACACTTGTTTGCTAGCTTTGTGTGAAATAATTTGGTGGTGCCTTAGGCAATTCATTTGATTCTTACCCTGTCAAAGGATTGTTTCCCTGTCTTAGTGTCAAGCACTTACTGCCATTCCCTTAGCATCTTAAGCTGTCTTCCCTAATGTTATATTCTTGTAATCTGTCTCTTTCTTCACACTACACTCATATCACTACATGGTCTAGTGTCCAGCTGAGGACACAGATGACTCTTGTTATTCTTGTCTATTAATTCCTTTCCCCACGTCTTACTATTTTTCTGTTCAAGCACTTGAACTGAATAACATCTGCTTTGGTTGTTTTGGAAATAAAACAGAATCCACCACTTTTTTTCAGGTGGAACATATATATCAGAATATATATGTTATATATCAGAATCTATATTTGTATACCTAATGAATTTTCATTCCATTCCATGAAATGAAATTTCAATAAATTTCTCTATTCTGCAAATCAGCAGGTTTAGACGTGCATTCTAAAGATTGTGCCTGGTGTGTTCCATATGAGGAACACACTTGACTATTTGACTTGTGTGACTACCATTTTGACAAAATAAATCAGATGGCAAGGTAAAGCTAACATTCTCCACATTTATAGTAGGGGGCCTAATAGCAGGGGAAAAAAAAAAAAGGAAGAAAAATAAATATCATGAAGACCAAGTACAAGCACTGTCCCTAAACCTCATAGAGCTTTGTAACAACTGAGAAATGAACCTGAATAAGTATGTGAGAAAGGAACAGAAAATCAACAGATTTTACACTGCTGTGGCAGTGTATACAATTATATATTTGTCAGTGACTATGTTTGGATCAGAAATATATTTTAGTGAACTTTTTAATTGTCCTTGTGTACTACAATTTGTCTCATGTTGCAAAGCCATCTTGGGGAGTACAAAGCAATTAATTTCTAATTAAACTACACTGGAAAATGCACTCCAGGAATACATGTAAAATATCGTAACTGCTCGTGAGCATTCATTCCATTTATTATTATTAATTTTTGCTTTTTTTTTTTTTTCTCGATCTGTGGTGGTGCTTTTTGAGGGGAAGAGAGGAGGAGATGGGTTTGGGAGCTTGTGGTGTTTTTTTTTTTTTTTTTTTTTTTCTTTTTTTTTCCCCTAGGGAGGTCACTCCCTTAATTGGAGAGATATCCGCTTTCATAAGTGTGACTAAGTCAGTATGCTTTTCTACTGTACTGACTGAGGTATAAATCTTAAACACTGGGCTGGAGTGCCAGGAAAGAATATCCTACTTACATAGATATATTAAAAAAAAAATAATAATGTATGTGAGCCAAAGGGTGAAACTGAATTATTATATATATTATGTATATATGAGTATTATATGTCCAAAGGAGGGCTACAAATATGGTGAAGTGTCTGGAGGGGAAGACGTATGAGGAGCGGCTGGGTCCCTTGGTTTGTTCAGCCCAGAGCAGAGCAGGCTGAGGGGAGGCCTCATGGGGGCCTGCAGCTCCCTCACGAGGGGAGCGGAGGGGCAGGCACTGAGCTCTGCTCTCTGGGGACAGCGACAGGACCCGAGGGAACGGCATGGAGCTGGGACAGGGGAGGGTCAGGCTGGGCGTTAGGGAAAGGTTCTTCACTGAGAGGGCACTGGAATAGGCTCTGTTTCTGCTGTCTGTACATTTCCTTCTTTTGCTTAATTTTGCCCAGCAGGTCCTTGTTCAGCCATGCCGGTTTCCTACCTTCCCTGTGTGTTTTATTACTTACGGAAATGGAGAGCTCTTTCTCTCTAAGGAAAATATGCTTATGATATTATTAGGAAGGATAGGTGATGAGAATGCTTCTACTTAACCATGAAGCTAAAGCAGCAAAGTCCAAGCATAAAGCTGTGTCCTGAAGTGTACATATTTTTACATATAGGTATGGAAGAGAAGAGTTCAGCCTGAATACTTTAAAGATGTAAAATAAAAATAAAAAATAAAATCTGAAAATTAATAAAATCTCAAAATAAAATCTGGAAGACTAAAAATAGAGAACTTAAATTTAGATTCTTTAACAGAAGTCTAAAAACAAACTCTGGAAATATTTAAGTGAAATACTATTTGAATAAATAGTTAAATTGCCTTGAGATGTATTAATGGTTGTCCAAATTAAGAACTAAAAAATGATTGCAGAAATAATTTCTGGTTTGATTTAATAAAAAAAAAATCATATATACAATTTTAGCACAACTTCTATTTGTACCTTTTTTTTTTTTAATTACTGTTTCTATGATATTTCTCAATTCTAGAATTCTTAATGTACATTCTTTCCATTTTTTGTAATATGTTGCACAAGTAATTTTCACATTTTTCTCTTCTGTCACCAGAATATTAACAACGCTCAAGGATATTATTTTCCAGTAGGATACATTCTGAAGCACACTCATGGTTGCCTAGGAAGATAATGCTGGTATAGATATATTTTGCATATGAATTCACCTAGCCACTATGACTTTGATTCAGTTACTGTGAATTTTGTGAACAAGTATTTTGTTAGAAAGTCTATTTGAATCTCTTACTTATATAGCTCTACTGTTTAAGACAATAGATCAGTACAAGAACAGGCCTCCAAACAAAGCTGTGGTGCGTGGTGTAGGCTGTGAAACCACATTACTTCTAGAAAGTCTTTGTTTAAAAATCAGGTGGTAAAGGGATATACTATTGCCCACATGAAAAATGTTCATTTAGAAAAGTTTGGTCATGGCTAACCTGGATTATATCACACATAGCATCTCTATCCAGCAAGTTTGAAATATTCTCTAAAGCATTTGTTAAATACAAAAACAAATGAGAGCAAGCAAACAAACAAACAAACAAAAAGAACAAAAAGACACCCTAAAACCAACTTCAGAAACAATCTTCCATTCAAATATTTATCTGAATATGCATAAGATCACTTTCTGTTTGCAAAGAAAGGTTATCTGTTTTCTCACTGCATATAAGCATCTCACTGTTTATAAACATCTCATTCAATTTCCCCATTTTACTTCAAAGGACTATGAGATTTAAAATATCAAAGTAATATTTTGTAATGACCTGTCTCCAAATTCAAGGAATTACCAATTTCATAGTGATTTTAATGAGGCACTACAATGACAGTAAAGAATAGATCTTATGATTCACTGTTTAATCAAAAGAAAGCAGGTTCTACGTCACAATATTACCAAGTGCCAGAATTCAGTAGCCTTAAAAATGTGAATGCTGTGTTCTGGCAACAGTGTGAAACCATCAACAGGGTTTCTGAAGTGAAACCAAATGGTTGTCTTTAAATGGATTTTTGCTCACAAATGTGACTAAAGCCAAGGAATCTAAGTGAAAGCTCCAGACTGCTTTGGAAGTACACCTTTACAATTTTGACAGACTTGACTGTCATAGAAAAAGTGATCACTTGTGAGCATTTTAAATCTTCAAAAATATATTGTTCAGAGCTTCTTTTCATTTCAAACTTCTTTTTGATACCTAAATCCTTCATTGCAGTGTAGAGTGATAGTAACAGATGAACTAAAAGGTCTCTCTGTTGTCCTGTGTTTCTAGTTGCATGCCTTTACCACTAGAAAATACTTTCTGTTTGAGAACTTCTGGTCTAGAAGACTAGAGCCTACTCTAGGGAACTGGATAGAGAACCCTATGATGCCACTTTAATCCAGTTTCCTTCGCTGCCACATTTCACGGATTATATCATACAACAGCTACATTAGTAACCCAAAATACATGCATGAGTTTTTACTACCTGACACCTAAACATCAAAGAAATGTGTTCCTGTGTGGTTTGTTCAAAGTAGAAAAAAGAAAAATGTTAGTGTATTTGAAAGATTTTCCTGTGCCTGTCTATATTTATTTCTGTTTTGGTTTAGCAGCAGACATTACAAGCAGGTTGCTGTTCTTGCTTGTGCTGAGGATCTGAGAATTTTGTGATAAATTCAGAGTTTTAAAAGGCAGTATTGCAAAACCTACCTTTTTGACAATGCTTCTCTCCCAAAAGCGAAATTTAGAAACTGTGTGGTGACTAGGATTCTTTAGAGTCAATGGGATATACTCTAGAGTCCAATGAACAGTTGCCTGCACAAAGAGTTGCAGACTGGGATCTACCTTATTATTATAACCTGAAATGATGCCTGCAGCTACACAGGGACAGTGGACTAGAATTCTTCCCTGTGGGTTATTCATTCATTTGGCAGGGCATTGCCACATTATTGCTGTCTATACAGTGTACTATCAAGCTATACAAAGACCACAACTCAATTCATTCTGTAGTCTAGTGATAAGACAGTTTTTAGAGACGAGACTGATTTTAGTCCATTTTCAAGATTGTTTATGTATTTTATCAAGTATTATTTAATATAAGACACCCTCTAGGGATTGAGATGAAAGATGCTAGAGAGCAGGAGAAAAAGTGCACCTCTCTCCTCTTCCAGCCTAGGATTCCCCTTTCAACTAAGAGGAAGTACAGAAGAATGGTATGATAATAATCTTAAAAAGACATCTACTCAGCCTCATATATATCCATACAATAAAGTGCATGGGCAAAATCACCAGCCCGTTGTTGTTTCATGCTTCATTCTCCTAATTAACATGATCAGCTCTTGGAACCAGTTAGCCAAATAAATGGTCCCACTCTTTATAATGATGCCGGTTTTGCACTTGTGAGCTTTTTGCCGTTAGATTCTCAGTATGATTCTCTAGTTCATAATGTCTGCCTGGACTTGGTCCACACACAAGAGAGAGCTGAATTCAAATGTCACTGCAAGTACTGATTGGGGATTCTCATTTTATCAGACTTCAGAGTTGGCAGTGCTGCTTTCCAGACTTGTTTTTTAAAACAAAACATGAATGAGTTATAAAGGCCTGGTGTGCATGTGGAATCACACATATTTGGTATTATGGAAAAGAAAGGTATGATTAAAGGCTAATTCTGGAAGTTTAGGGAGAGGCGTTTCTAGGCTAATGTGCGTGATAAATGTTGGAATCTGTCCCAGTGAAGAGGGATGAGAAGGTTTTGTCAGTTGCAAACTCTTTTTTGGACAAAGCTCTCAGACACATGGTCTGATTTTTTGGGTGGTCCTTTGGGGATCCAGGAGTTGAAGTCAATGACCCTTGTGGGTCCCTTCCAACTAGAGAGATTCTATGATTCTATTTTTCTTCATAGATCTAGTCAGGCATACATTAAATACTTCATTAACATAATAGCAAAAAAATGCTTTCTCTGTACGAGTAACAAAAACTATTTTATATCTTGTAAAAGTGTTTTTTGTTTGTTCGTTTGTTTTTAAATTTATTTTCTATATAATATATTTAATAGGTCTTTTACCTTCAAAAGGTGAACTTTTACATTTATTTTACATTTTACATTTACTGATTCTATTTTACATTTTACATTTTACTGATTCTATTACGGCTAAATAATTATAAATACTGACATTGTATGCTTTGCCTTTCCTTATACTTTATAGTCTTTCTATCACATGATAACAGTAATTATCAAACATAAGGACTTTGTTACTATGTGACTGTACTGGTCTGGCTGGGATGTTAACTTTCCCTGCAGCAGCCCATACAATGCTGTGCTCTGCACTTGTAGCTAGAACAGGACTGGTATCACACCAGTGTTGTGTCTGATGCTGAGCAGTGCTGGCACAGCATCAGGACTCTCTCTAACCTTCCTAGGGGGTGGGCAAAAAAGTGAGAAAGAAACATCACCAGGGCAGCTGACCTAAACTAACCAAAGGGATATTCCATACCATATGATGTCACACTCAGCAATAAAAAGTGGAAAAAGGAAGAAGAGGGGAGGGGTGGGATCTTGTTGTGAAAAAGTCTGTCCTCCCGAACAGCGGCTACGTGCGTTGAGGCCCTGCTTCAAGGACGTGGTCAAGCATCACTCATTTGTGGGAAGTGGAGAGTAACTTCTTTCCTCTGCACTTCCACACAGCCTTTACTTGTTTTGTTTTTTCCCTTTCCCCCTCCCTTTTCCCCTTTCCTTTTTTTCCCTTTAGTTAGATTGTTTAATTAATAATAATCTTTCCTTAATAATTATTTTTTCCCTTTAATTAAATTATCCTTATCTCAACCCGTGAGTTGTTCTTTCCTTTACTTCTTCCCCTCCTCTTCTAAGAAGGGGGAGTGAGAGAGCAGTTGTGGTGTTCAGCTGCCTAGCATGGTAAAACCACCACAGTGACAGCAAAAGATAGTCTTTAGTGTCAAAGTCTGATTTATTCTGTGATCAAGTAAAAAAGATGAAAGCCAGCAGTCAACAGCTGGAGAACTGGCTAAAGAATATGCTTATAATTGTTCTTCTGTTTGCTCTGAAACTTTCAAAATGTTTCTCTATTATGACTCCTTATGTTCTCCTATAAAATTAACAAGTCTGATCAAACAAGAATTAGTTGACAATAAAAGTTAAAAAAGACAGACATGGTAAAATAACTGGTAAAATAATTCTGTCATTCACAGTTATTACAGAGTGGAGACAAATTCTTCAATAGAAAACGTTTTCAGTTAGAATGATTCCTCTGACTGTACTTTACCCCTTGAGTAAGATTCATAAATAAGGTAATATGCAATTAAACTCCAACATTCTCTTTAAAACATGGTTTCAAGTCATGCACTATTAACTAATGTCACTGAAAATCTTACATCCACAGCACAATAATACTTCAGGTAATACGCTAATGTGCATTTATTCAACCTTAAACTTGCTTTTTTCTCAGATTTTGAGAATGAAGATATGAATTATAAAACAGCTGAATCATGTTAATTTCCTTTTTTTTTTTTATTTGCTTATCCTCATTTGAAATGTGCATGAGAAAGTTTCTTTCTAGTTTTTTTTTTTTTCATTCCACTTTTGTTGTGGTTTAGCCCGGCTGGCAGCCAAACACCACACAGCCGTTCGCTCACCCTCCCCCCTCCCTCTCCGGGATGGGAGAGAGAAACGGGAAAGTGAAGCCTGTGAGTTGAGATAACGACAGTTTATTAAGACAGGAAAATTAATAACAATAATAATAATAATAATAATAATAGTAATAATGTGTACGAAATAAGTGATGCACAATGCAATTGCTCACCACCCGTTGACCGATGCCCAGCCTATCCCCGAGCAGCCGGCCCCCCCACCCCGGCTAGCCACCCCTATATATTGTTCAGCCTGACGTCAGATGGTATGGAATACCCCTTTGGCCAGTTTGGGTCAGCTGTCCTGGGTCTGTCCCCTCCCAGCTCCTGCTGCACCCCCAGCCTGCTCGCTAGCAGGACAGAGCGAGAAGCTGAAAAGTCCTTGGCTTGGTGTAAGCATTGCTCTACAACAATTAAAACATCAGCATGTTATCAGCGCTCTTCTCATCCTAATCCAAAACATAACACCCTGCCAGCTACTAGGAGGAAAATTAACTCTGTCCTACCTGAAACCAGGACAACTTTTTATGTGTCAAATACCATTGTTCACTCCTTATTTTCAATAGATTAAAAATAAACAAATATTTCTGGATACCAGAAAAGACAAAGAAATCTCATACACATCTCAAATATGTCTGTGTAAACTGCGTGCCACATTATACAAGGTGTTAGGTATTCCAATATAAAAATTAAAAGCAATCTGTAATTTGGAACACTTTTCAGCACCTTTTTCTCTCCATACCTCTAATTTTTTAAAGGAAGACAGGCAATAAACATCAGACAGACCAGCAGACATATTTAAACTTTTCAAAAAGTTTGAACAATAGACAGACAAAGAGATGGTTAATTATGTCTGTTTTTAATATCATGGCTGCTGTTTCCAAACAATCACTTGTAAACACCAATGCAGAAAATTAAAGGATATTAAAGGTGGATTATGCACATTTTAAAATATTATTACCTGAGATATACTGTTTTCTACTGACAAGAGAAAAACTAGGATCCGGAACTCAGGGCTGCTTTGACTGACTATTGCAGTATGACTAGTAATCACTTTTTGTTCATAGAATCATAAAATCATTAGTGTTGGAAAAGGCCTCCAAGATCATCTGGTCCACCCATCACCCTACTACCAATGTCACCCACTAAACCATGTCCCTAAGCGCCAGGTCCAACCTTTCCTTGAACACCCCCAGGGACGGTGAGTCCAACATCTCCTTGGGAAACCCGTTCCAATGCCTGACTACTCTTTCTGAGAAGAAATGTCTCCTCATTTCCAGCCTAAACCTCCCCTTGTGCAACCTGAGGCCATTCCCTGTAGTCCTGTCACTGGTTATCTGCGAGAAGAGGCAGCCCCCCAACTCCCAACAACTTCCTCTCAGGTAGTTGTAGAGAGTAATAAGGTATCCCCTGAGACTCCACTTCCCCAGACTAAACCCTGGTTCCCTCAGCTGCTCCTCACAGGACTTGTGTTCCAGGCCCTTCACCAGCTTCATAGCCCTTCTCTGGACACATTCCAGGGCCTCAATGTCCTTCTTTTAGTGAGGGGCCCAGGATGCCATTGGCCTTCTTGGCCACCTGGGCACACTGCTGGCTCATGTTCAGGCGAGCATCAGTCAGCACCCCTAGATCCTTTTCCTCTGCACAGCTTTTGAGCCACTCTGCACCCAAGCCTGTAGCATTGAGTGGGGTTGTGACAAAAGTGCAGGACCCGGCACTTTGCCATGTGGAACCTCATCCTCTGCCCATCAATCCAACCTGTCCAGGTCCCTCTACAGGGCCTTCCTACCCATCAGCAGATTGACACTTTCCCCGAACTTGGTGTCATCTGCAAACTTACTGAAGGTGCACTCAATTCCCTCATCCAAGTCATCAATAAAGGTATTAAAGAGGATGGGCCCCAACACCGCCCCCTGGGGAACTGTCCTGGTTTCGTCTAGCATAGAGTTAATTTTCCTCCTAGTAGCTGGTAGGGTGCTGTGTTTTGGATTTAGTATGAGAATAACGTTGATAACACACTGATGTTTTAATTTTTGCAGATCAGTACTTACACCAAGCCAAGGACTTTTTAGCTTCTTGCTCTGTCCTGCTAGTGGGCAGGCTGGGGGTACAGCAGGAGCTGGGAGGGGACAGACCCAGGACAGCTGACCCAAACTGGCCAAAGGGGTATTCCATACCATCTGACGTCATGCTGAACAATTAATATGGGGAGGCTGGCCAGGATAGGGGGGTACTGGTTGCTCGGGGATAGGCTGGGCATTGGTCAGTGGATGGTGAGCTGTAGTCCTTCGTACAATAATATGTTTTTGGCACTGGTCTTAAATTATATGAATAAAAACCTATTTGAAAAATAAATGCAATATAATTCATATTAGGATTAATAAAATAAACTAATCAAGCCTGCTTCAGTATGAAAATTCAAATATACTAATCTGCTTTTTAGCTTTTGCAGGTACTAAAGTGTCACAGGTTTTCATATTTCTGTTCTGTCTTTAATGACTGCAAAACAAATATGTCTGATTACCTTGCCCTTTTCGATGCTTTTTTTTTTTTTTTTTTTTTATCTTAAGTTTCTTCCTTAGGATCTTTTTTCCTTTTCTTTCTCTTGCTCTTCTCTTGCTTAAATTTTGTATGTTGAAAATGTCCTTTCTCTTTTGGCAACAAAAGTAGATTTTAATTAGCATAATTCTGATAAGGATAGCCCATCACTTATGCAAGATATTACAGCTAATTTAAACACTAACAGTGTATCTGAATATGACTACCGGTGTGTGTGGTGTGTGTGTGTGTGTGTGGAGAGAAAAAAGGAAAAAAGAATTCTCTTTTGAAGGATGAAACATAAACTGAGATTTCACTCACAGTGGGCAAAACGACAACAAACATTTTAAAAAATCACAGAAGTGATATTTGATAACCTGAGGATACATCAGATTTAAGGCTCATTTTGTCCTATGCTAGAATGGAACTGGTAGTGAAGAGGTTACTTTTTTATCTAGAAATTCAACAGTGGTCCTGATTAATATGTTCCATGGAACTGGTGAAATAAAGGACAAAATAATTACTGAGAATATTCCCAGCTGACATGATATACAAATGATACATTTCAGTATTCCTTTTTACTTTCAGGACTCATTATTATGGTATTGTATACATCACTTAGTTTTGTACGTTTTTCCTTACATTCTTAATTATCCCCAAGAAGAATATTAACAATTTTTGGCACTTTACAATGCTCATCCTTTCTTATTTCCCTCAGAATAGCAAACAATTTTTGTATATCTAACATATTTATGTTATTGGATGTTTTCATCATGATTCTTCTGACAACTCTTCTTATTTTCCCATTTCACACTGTAAGACTAATTTTTTAATTTATTTTTTTCAGTAACAATGGAATATATAGAGGTCACATTCCTTGTCCACACCTGTAATGAGACAGTTAGGAAATGGGCTAGAAACTAATTCTGAGATTTCCAGGAATGTTATGATCATCTAAAGCCTGGAATCACACAAGCATACACTTCAGCAGATTGGAAGAAAAGGCTTGTCCTTACTTGTTTAATTAAATGCTATATATATTTGTATAGTTATGAAAACAGCATACATTTCATCATTTACATATAACAAGATATAAAGAAAAAAATAATTTTCTGCTAGGGAACATAGTCTTCTCCTGAAGTTATTGCTTCAGTAATCACAAGGTCAGTTAAAAGTCAATATGAAATGAGAGCAATATGCAGTTAATATTGACTAAACTACTTAAAATACTTTGTTGAAAATTCTCAAACCTACAAATAAAACCTGTTTCAACTACTTAGATAAAGGAAGCATAAAGGTATTTTAATATATCAAATAAAATACATGGATATAGAAATTGATAATAGTTAAAGTGATGACACAGAACCAGGTATAGATCTGGCTTTTTACAAGTGAGAATGTGCTATTTTGAAAATATCTTTAAAAATCTATTAAACAACTAAAGCAGCTAGCACAAATCCTCAAACTTTAAGGAATTAAGTAGTAGAAGTCGAAATAAATTCAGAGGAATTTATGAATTTATTTTTCCTATTCTTATAAATATTTATAATCCTAATTTTGCATTGTAGTTTGTCTCCAGCCCACAGTAGCTATTTCTGCTCTCCAGACTTGTCTTCATGGTTTTGCATACCGTGAGTCCTTTTCAGCTACGTTTGTATAAACATATATTTGGTGGGCTTAGGTGAGCCAACAACACTTCCATAATCTGTCTTTCTGGTTTATGGCTCATACTAGATGCATTCATACTGCTGTTTGACAGAATAAAATTCCTGACTGCTCTATAACCTGGATGCCTTTGGGCCTGTCTGAGATAGATTTTTTGGCAAATGCTTCCTATATTTATGATTCTACAACAGGACACATTTCTTTACTTGTACAAATAAGATGTGAGTAAAACACCTGTTTTGGAGGATTTGAAACCCAAAGTTAGCACTGGTATCTTCACTAAGGCACACCTTTGCCTGTTTTAAACCTCAGTCCAAGCAGCTGTTTAATTGCAGCATTGTACAATACCCAGTATGCATTTAGCTGCATGTCAGGTCATGTCAAAACAAAAAAGACCTTTGTATACGCCATGTCTCTGCTCTTACTTTAACTAGGAGTAGGCTGCAGGGTCTGTGAGCTTTGAAACACTACTGAATGCACTTACCTGCAAAATAAACCAGTTAGGGTGACCAGAGGCAACATATATATATTTATATATATATATATATATATTTATATTTATATATATAAAGCGCCTATCACCGTATTGATAAACACTCTTTGGAACCACTCTGATGGCAGGGGTAAGAACAGGAGTTGGCATGTTAGTACCTCAGCACTTCTGTTTCCAACCAATTAAAAAAAAAAAAAAAGCCACAAGACTTTGCCCAATAGAGCTTAACAGTACTAGACTGATTCTGCATTCTGTTTTCTGGAAACATTTCTAACTCTTTAGAACTAATTCAAAAATTGTGGATTTTGGGGCAAAGGTGAACTCAGACTGAGTTAAGTTACACCGGAGACTTACTTTTCATCAATAATATTGTTAGTTTACTGCTGATTTCTCTTCCACCTTGTCATCATCATTCCTTACTGCAAGTAAATCCAAAAGCTATGTGCAACATGCCACTCTGTACAAACAATTACTGCCAATATTTCAATATTTCAACAAGGTGTAGATGTTTTGTTTATGAACAATATAAAATGACAAAATAGTTACTTATTACAAGAAATAAGCTTTGAAATTGACCTGAATCAGGTCAATTATCTATCCAGTATCTGGATATTTACTTTGTTTTAGTTAAATTATTGTATCACATACATTATGACAGTATCTGTATGCCATGAAGTAGTTACTTAAGAAAACAACAAATATTTGTCCCATTCACTTCTGTTCTTTTCTATCTAGAAGACTAAACAGGTTGTTTTAGTAACATTTGTAGGAAATTTACATCTAGCTTTATACTAGGATATAGCAAATGTAAGGACAAGAGATGTGAGAAGCTATGGACAGTGAAAACTTCATAGAAAATAAAAATCCGAGAGGTTAGAATATAGCAAAATATCATCATACATATATATATATTTTTCTTCTCTGAAATCATAGGGAATTCACACACTATGAGTAATGAAAATTCTGAAATTTTATATTATGGAAAACCTGGGTTAAGTAAAGTAATTTTTGTGGTAAATTATTCCATTACATTTAAACTAATATTTTTGACCATTCTGAAAGACAGCTATCTATACATGAAGACAATTTGTTAGCTCAAAATATCAGAAAGCCACTGCTAAATTGGAGTCATTATATGATATATTTGAATTTTGTACCCTGATAAAGATAAATTGTTCTATTTTTTTTTTCCATAGAAAAATTAGTCTTCAACTCTGTAACTAATTTCTTTCAGTCACTCTGTAAGTTTTTGTAGACCACTATTAACCTGTTAATATTCTAGCATTTTACTCACCTGACACTCTTTGATTCAGCCTTGTTCATAGACATACCATCTTTTTATATTTACCTTTCTTTTGCAGAACTTTAATTCTTCTTGTCTTCAACAAGAAGTACTTTAATTCTTCTTGTCTTCAACAGACTAAATTTTATAACTTTTGCAACTTTTACCTCCAAACATATGAAGATGAATTTAGGCTAAAGACTTCAAAGTCTTCAAGAGTTTTAAGTCTACTATTTGTGTAGTTTATATTTTGTTGATAACTCCTTCAGTAATTGAATTATTATAATATAACCTATTATAATTGAAATAATCAAATATGCAGACAAGAGATTAGTCTAAGCAGGACAATTATGTTCCAGTTATTCACATTTTAAAGCCTGATTTTTTATGGCAGGTCAGTTTGGAAGACTTTTCCTAAGTTTCTGCTTTTGTATTTCTGCTAACTTCAGTTCTTTCACCAAAGGAAAAGTCCTTGACCTAATGCCAGAATCAATAGGTTGCTGGCCCAATAGGGCTGGCTGTTTATAAATGGTTGCACTGACTGACTCAACCTATGGATGTGACAGATGACCTGTTAAAAGTGATTAGAAAAAAAATTATAATACCGTGTGTAATTAACTGGTTAGTTTTAAGTCAAGACAAGAATTTTAAGAAATGTTATTTATATTCATAGGATTCTGCTCTTATTGCCTGCTGTGGAAGTGGATTTATCTTGCTTTATTAGTTCTGTCTAAAATTAGGTATCTATTTTAGGGAAGACAGGCTTCCAGGACAGTCAATGGAGAGAGACAGTCACTCCAACTGAGAATTCATCCTTACTGTCTTAGACATGTGTTGTTGGATACAGTGAATCATCTTCTTTATGTGCCTAAAAGGATACTTGTTGATGATATGGATTAGTTACCTGATTTTAGACAGTTGAAGCTAGATAAAGTGAAATCTTGTGTATGATGCCTACTATAGTTACTGCAAGCACTGTTCTCTATTGGCATGAAGGGCAAAAGATTTTGTCAGCTAAAGATAATGTATAGTCCAAATATTTATCAATTCCTTGACCTGGGATGCAATAATGAACATCATTCCTGTGTTAAGCAGGAGGATGACACAGCTCCTGTAATGTCTGTCCACAGTCTGGCAGCTCATTGTCACAGAATAATAGAATATTGTGAGTTGGAAGGGACCCACAAGGATCCAACTCCTGGCACAACACAGGAACACCCAAAAATCAGACAATATGTCCAAGAGGGTTGTCCAAATGCTTCTTGAATTCTGACAGGTTTGGTGCTGTGATCACATCCCTGGGGAGCCCATTCCAGTGCCCAACCACCCCCTCAGTGAAGAACCTTTTCCTAATATCCATTCTGAACCTCCCCAGATGCAACTTCATGCTGTTCCCTTGGGTCTTATTGCTGGTCACCAGAGAGAAGAGATCAGTGCCTCTCCTTCTGCTCCTGTGTGAGAAAGCTGTATGCCACAATGTATGAGGTTGTCCCTCAGTTTCCTCTAAGATGAACAAACCAAGTGACCTCAGCCACTCCTCATACTTCTTGCCCTCTAGATCCTTCCCCATTTTTTGTAGCACTCTTTTGGATACACTCTAATAGTTTTATGTCATTAAACTGTGGTGTCCAGAACTGCACACAGTACTCAAGATGAGGCTGCACCAGCACAGAGCAGAGTGGAACAATCACTTTCCTTGACCAGTTAGCAATACTATACTTGTTGCACCCCAGGATACAGCTGGCATTTCTGGCTGCCAAGGAACAGATAGACATGATGGAAATGTTTTCAAGGATTAATCTTGTAAAAGGCAGCAAAGGAAGGAAGGAAAGTGTACAACTTTTGGCAAAAAGAAAGACAGCACTTAGAAACTAAGATGTAGTGGCATCAACATGCCTCTCTGCATGTTAATTTCATGTGATTAAAGAATCAGAATCTGTTGACATTTTTATTTATTTATTTTATTTCATTCCATTCTCCCTATTATGTCTATGCTGGAACAAAGGTAGTATTTAATTACAAGCTACCTTTTCTTTCTTTCACTTTAGGTTGCAATGTAAATTCATAAAACTGTGAGGGACTTTGTCTGCAGGTTCTGTTTCTGGCACTGGGGATTTTTAGTGTTTAGAAATTATGTTCTCAAGAGTTATTGCATTGAAAAAGAAACAAAAGAAGTGAATTATAAGGATCTTGATCAGTGTGTGTTTACTAAAAGTTTATGAAATCTCTGTATCTCTTCACTTCTGTTAATTTTGTATTATATGATTCAAACATATCTAATAAGCATGTTAGAACATTGAATAGGAATAGAAATATGTTCTCTAAATCATTATGCGCAGCTTCCGTTCTTTACTTCTGCTTTTGGTGTATGTATATATTCCATTTAAAGACAGATAGGGAAGCCTTTTAGGTAAGTAATACCTCTTTACTTTCCATAAACTTTACTGACAGATTCTTGGGTAATATGTGGACCATATAGAGAAAGTGGTAAAAATTTAAATTATTGTTGTTAATAAAGGTATTAATTTTTTACCATCACCTTCTCCCACCTCTCTACACTCCACCCCCCGCCCAAAAAAAAAATAAAAAAAAAAGAAAAGAAAAAAAAAGAGAGAAATATAAGGAAAAATAATTATTAACAATACTTGTAAACACTGGGAGAAAAAAAGTGAAGAACCAATTGAATAAACAATCAAAAAAAAAAGTTAACATTGCATATTGCAACAAAGTAAAATTAAACATTTAGTGGGACAAAAAAGGTGCTTAGTAAAAATAAAAACAGTTTAGAATCCTTCGGTATGATTTATTGATTCTTTGTAGAAGTATTCTGTATTATAAATTATTATGTTTTTCTGATTGAAGCAAATCTATTTACAATACCAAATTTTCTCCAAGGAAAAAAGTTCATACAGTCTTTCAGTTATGTCTGAATATAGACAAATCTGCAGTAGTGTTGTGTCTGTGTAGAAAAAATGAAATAAAATAAATAAATCCTTTTAACTATGGCTCCCAACTGGCTTCTTACCAGAAGTTTTAAGACGGTATCTCCTGTCAGGAACAACTATTAGAATTAGGTTCACAAATTCCTTAAATATTTCTTAGGATTTTAAGTCTTTAAACCAAAAAAATCTCTCATGAACATGATAGAAGAATGGGTAAGATAAAGCTTTTACAAGCTCACATCTCCCACAGCCACATACCTTTAAAACTTGTAATGAGTCCCACACCTTGAAAAGAACAAATACAGAAGGTCTTGTTTGTGCAGAGAGGTATTGTATATGTCTAGAAATGGAAGCCAATGCTGTTGAGATTTTGTGGGCAATAAGTTGCTCCGGCCGTATAGTTACATTAATAAGACAGCAATATGAGAAACTCCTGAATGTTCCTTAAATCAAAGTGAAAGTAAAGTCTAAGCAGATGGCTAACCCTGATTTATGTCTACACTAACAGGACACTAGTGTGAAAAATACCTCGCAGATAATAAAACAGACGAGCAGCTTTGTGGATCACTGACTAAAAGGGGATTACCACAGTAAACCTATCATAAATACCAGAACAGAGGTGTCATGTTAGCAAAACTGTGGACAATGGGTTAAGATTAATCGGGAGCAGGTTATTTATTTGGGAGGGGCAAAAGGTCATAACTGGAGAAGAATCTGTGAGGGAAAAGCAGGTAAAAAGGAGGCATAAGGTGGAGTAAATAATCAACGTGGTTTGGGGGTACTTGTAAAGAAGTTCTTGACCTCCATAATACAGATATTCTTTTTGGCTTTTTTCTGACTTTTTTCCTATAGTTAGGAGGGACCTGGCACTGGCTAGGGAACCCTTGCAGCTCTCTTTCTAGCACGGATGGAGGAACACCTGGAAGGCATCACCTAACAGCATTACTCCTTCCTAACCTCTATAACAGTCTATGTATTCAAGACTGTATTAACTGTTGGTTTCTTTGGTAACTAAGAGAGACAAAAAGAAATGCTGTGTTTTTTATATGTTTCTTTGTTTATTTCATTTTGGTTTGTCATCAAATTTATATTTCGTTTCCCTTTTATAATTCCTCCCCTCTTCCCCAAAAGAACCACTAATCTACCCTAGTTAGCAAATAGTGCATCAGTATGAATATGTATTATTTTTTCTGCAGCTCTTAATCTAGATTAACTAGTCCTGCTACAAACACCCCTCAATACCCCCATAAAAGTATAACATGGAGTCAGGTTTTTGTTGTTGTTGTTGTTGTTGTTGTTGTTGTTGTTTTGATACAACAGAGTAAAAACATTTTATTCTAAGAATTCTTTTTTGTTTGTTTGTTTACATCAGGGAAACCTATCATAGCTTCTTCAGCTACAATAAATGAATACTAATTTTATTGTCAGCAGGAATTCAGCCTTTCATTATTTAGATAAATGCACCTTTGTGTTATACATATAACATGATGATGTCATGAACCTAAAATGATGAAAAAGCTGCATCCTTTTCAGACATATAAAAGTAATATCAAAGAGCACACATAAAAAACACTTCTACCTGTGGAGTCTACTAATGGCTTCTAGATGAAATGTGAGCAAATTGGCTATGAAGAATCTGGGTTAAAAGTCTAGAAATTCATAAACTTGCAAATCAGGACAGCTCTTGTGTGTGAGTTAATGGAAAAATGAACAGCCCATTCTAATTATCACCTTTCTATTCTAATCCTTGCTGGTTTCCTCATTTTAATCACTCCCTGTTTAAAAATACATCTTTTGATCATCTAAGCAATGTTTTGCCCTCTGATTTCACTTTTACCCTCTCCTAGAACATAACTTGACTGTGAGCACAGCTAATTCTGTATAGGTACTATTCAAGTATTAAAGCTTTTTGTTTCCTGCTCTGCACATACACACAGCTTCCTTTTATCTTCTCTGCATTGACCCTTCAGTTTCTTTTCTGTTACAGACATTTTTGATTCTACAAATCTATCCAAAAGAAGGCTTCACAGAAGAAGAAGGGAAAAAATGTAAATTATACTCAATTTAAAACTATCTGTAGGTATTAGTTGGTTAGTCATCTTGCTTTTGGTCTGTACCCTATTATTTATATCGGGGTTTTAGCTTAAGCCCCATTATCCACAAATCCATAAACACTGCTGAAATAAAGCTGGTGCAATGAAGAGTTGTCAAATGTGATGAAAGCTTGTCTTGCATTCCACCATAAGACACGAACACCCTTCCTACATTAGTAGGTATTGAGTATTGCTACTGTTAAATTGTGGTTCATGGAAATTACTTGACACAACTTTGATTCTAAGGGTTGAAGATATGTTTTGGGTTTTGGGCTTGGTGGGGGAGGAGAAGGGTTATTTTCTGTTTCATTTCTTTGTTTGTTTGTATTTTTCTTTTTGTTTGTTTGTTTTTAAGTAAAGGTAAAGAATGTCCTCAAGCATAAAAACTCTAATTATTATACAAGGCTTACTGCCTCACTAAAAAAAACATGGTTTTCTGTCTTCAGTGGCAAGACTAGACCAGGATGAGGAAAGGAACACAGAGTATCTGGGTGTGAACTCTTATTCAACAATAAAATCTCTGACAGAGGCTGCTCTACTGCTCTAGAAATTCTATGTAATGTCATCCCGAAGGCATGATTTTTTAAAAATTCCTTTGTAAAAAGATAATTTGAACAGTGAATATATGATCAGTGGGCTTAAATAGATATTTTACTGTTCTTTAAATATGGCAAAAAAAGGATAAGGCCCATAGCAACTACTTTATCTGAAGCATTTCCACCTACTTTACCTACTAAATCACCAAGAGCCAATGCTGATGAAGATCAATCTTGTGCATAGCATGAATGACAGGATAGAGAGCTTTTTCCTGAGTACAAGGTGGGCAAAACCCAAACAACCAAAGAAAAATGGGTATCTGCTGCAACAATGATTATTGTTGTCATTTTCTATAAGAGGTTTATCTGGATGACACAGTCAGTGTCAGAATCCTATTGTGCAAGCACTGCAGAAAATGCAACCAAAAGAATTATTTTCTCAAATTCTCCAGAACAACATGTGTGTTTCACCCTATTCCACTCTTTCTAACCATATAAAAATAATGAAGAATTCAGCATTTCAAAGGCCAAAGAATTGCACATATTGTGGCCATGATGCCAGTGAGGTAGAAAAAAGGCATGCAAAGGTAAAAAGGTATTATCTTAATCAAAATAGCATACTGTCTTTTAGAGATTAGGTACCACTTTTCCTTGGTCTTCAAACACACACTGCAGATAGGCAGATAGTTAACATGGAAGCATTTCTGAACCAGTTTATGTTTTTGCATTTCATTTAGTTTATAGCTGTTCAGAAGGACAAAATCTAGGTATTTGTTTAGCAATTAATTTATGTTATTTTGAGGCCTGTAAAAATTTTGTTTGCAGAAATACCTGGACAGGCTTGAGAAGTGGGCCCATGTGAACCTAACGAGGTCCAACAAGTCTAAGTGCAGGGTGCTGCACCTGGTCAGGGGCAATCCCAGACATGAGCACAGACTGGGAGAAGAACATATTGAGACCAGCCCTGCAGAGAAGGACTTGGGGGTTCTGGTGGATGAAAAGCTCGACATGACCCAGCAGTGCGTGCTTGCAGCCCAGAAGGCCAACTGCATCCTGTGCTGCATTGAAAGAGGAGTGGCCAGCAGGTCGAGGGAGGTGACTGTCCCCCTCTGCTCTGCCCTTGTGATGCCCCACTTGGAGTACTGCATCCAGGTCTGGGGAACCCAGCACAAGAAAGATGTGGAACTCTTGGAAAGGGTCCAGAGGAGGGCCATGAAGATGATCAAGAGGCTGGAGCACCTCTCCTAGAAAGAAAGGCTGAGAGAGATGGGGCTGTTCAGCCTACAGAAGAGAAGGTTCCGGGGGGACCTCATTGCAACCTTTCAGTACTTGAAGGGGGCTTATAGAAATGGTGGAGAGCGACTCTTTTTCTTAATCAGATATTGAATGGTTTTAAACTAAAAGAGCGGAGATTTAGATTAGAGGTTAGGAGGAAATTCTTCAGTCAGAGGGTAGTGAAGCACTGGAACAGGTTGCCCAGAGAGGCTGTGGATGCCCCATCCCTGGAGGTGTTCAAGGCCAAGTTAGATGAGGCTCTGAGCAACCTGAGCTAGTGAGTGGCACCTCTGCCTCTGGCAGGGGGGTTGGCATTAGATGATCTTTGAGGTCCCTTCCAACCCAGGCCATTCTATGATTCTATTCTACGAAATAAAATGTTTGCATCTTTTTGGGAAAAAAAATAAAATACACATATATATATATATATTTAAATGTTCCTTTTAAGTGATAAATTATAATGCAATGAAACTTTAAACAGATCTTAAATGCAATTCTTTAGTATTTTATTATCCTGTTTAATATCTGAATTATTCCAAAATATATTTCTTGCTGTTGATCTGAGAAGAATGTATTTTCTGACCGTTCTGCAGGAATGAGACCTGAACTTCTTATCAATAAGTCTCAACTTTGTTTCCCAGAAGGATAGATTATTTGGTTTTGGTGATTTGTTCTTTATTTTTTTCTCTGCTTATTTTAGTTCAGCTCCTCCATTCAGAGCCACCAGCTTTTGACAAAGATGTGGTTGATATCACATGTTCAGTGAGGTTACTGGAATAATTCAGTTATGTGAGGAATGGTCCAATTGCGTGAGGGCTGCTAAAGTTATTAATAAGCATGTGAAAAAGGAATCCCCCCCCCACCCCCTCTCAGCTACAGAATGAAAGCTGCTAGAGTGTTAGGATTCTGCTTGAATAACATTAAGATATTTGACCTGTTGTTGTCTGCCCTCTCTTCCCCCATCCTGCCACCATTGTAGAGTAGTTGGGGTTTCCCCTATATTATTTCATTAGTTCCATGCAAGAAGTTACTTTTAACATTAATTACACAAACAATGAAATAAAAGAGGCAACAAGAAATAACCATGTAAAAAAAACCTGAAATTTAAAACTTAAAAATATGCTTTTTTAAACAACCGCCTTATAATTTTGTTATTTATTAGAGTTTTTCTATGAATGAAGAAAAAAAGAAAAAAAAAAACCCTATTATTTCCAAATTCTAACAAAGAATTTTATTGGAAAGAGTGTTAGAAAATTAGTTTCAGGAATTTCCTCCAAATTTTTAGGTCTGGTATACCCAGTTTCATAGAATCATAGAATGGCCTGGGTTGAAAAGGACCTTAAAGATCATCTGGTTTCAACTGCCCTGCTCTGGTCAGTGTTACCAACCACTAGAGCAGGCTGCCCAGAGCTGCATCCAGCCTGGCCTTGAATGCCTCCAGGGATGGGGCATCCGCAACCTCTCTGGACAGCCTGTGCCAGTGCCTCACCACCCTCTGAGTGAAAAACTTCCTCCTAATATCTAACCTAAATCTCCCCTTAGTTTAAAACCATTCCCCCTTGTCCTATCTCTATCAACACATGTAAACAGGTGTTCCCCCTCCTGTTTATATGCTCCCTTCAAGTACTGGAAGGCTGCAATGAGGTCTCCCCAGAACCTTCTCTTCTCCAAGCTAAACAATCCCAGTTCCCTCAACCTTCCCTTTGAGGAGAGGTGCTCCAGCCCTCTGATCATCTTAGTGGCCCTCCTCTGGATCTGTTCCAAGAGTTCCACATCCTTCTTGTGCTGGGGGCTCCAGGCCTGCATGAAGTATTCTGGTGTCTTTAGGGTTGCAACAGACTAAGCATTAATGGTCACATATTATAAACACCCACATGCAAAGAAGAAGAAAAAGAAAAAGGAAAAAAAATAGTTACTTTCTCACTTTCCTGCGGTTAAGTTGTTAGAAAAAGCACAGAACATAGTATCACTTTTAGTGTGCCAAATTGGCCCTAGCTATGTTCCACCAGCTGCTTAGCTAAGTCAGGTTCTTGACAGATGGAAAGTAAAATGAGAAAGATTGAAGACAGGTGAGAGAAAAAGGCAGCAATTGAAATCAACACAGCAGGGAGGAAAGAGCAAAAAGCTTATGTTCGCGTTTCAGGATGATCTTCAAATGTAACTATAGAGATGATGTCCCTTTCCTTATTTATTTTGCTTAAGACATCTTAGAAGTTAAAGAAAAATGCCCAGTCATTAAAATAGAAATAGAAAAGCTTTGGATTTTAGCATTCTGAAGCATCTATTAAAATAGGGTTCTAATATATATACCATTACCAAAATCTGTTCTGGTTAATGATTTTCAGTGGTATTCTATCTGTTGTAGGTGTTTAGCATCACCTGTCAGATCCGTTGCAACTTATGTGTGAAACAGAGAATGTTTTAATAGATACAAATTTTCAATAAAAGTTAGGAGTTACTGACTGTAAAAGAAAAATAATAAACCTGACAGCTCTTTTCATCAAAGCACTTTCACCTGAAATTTCTAATTTGTCAGAGACGAATTGTCCCATCACACTGTATTCATTAGGGAAGAACACAAACATGGAAGTGCTAATAAATAGTTAATTACCTAAAAATGGGGAAAAAAAATATCTGGTCAGATGTAAGGTGATAAAGAGAGCCAGGCATCATGACTTTCCAAATTATAAATTTCTTTAGCTCTAGAAGAGTTCAGAATTAGAGGACCACAAAATATTTTTTAATCATTTAAAGGGAAATGGGACATACACTTTAAAGGGAAATGGGACATAATTTAACTTCTGTTTTTCTTCTTATTTTTTGTTGTTTTATATGTGCGTGCCTTGACTCCATTTAAGGTTGTGATTAAAAAGTACTTAAATAATTAATAATATGAAACTAACAAAGAAACCAAAATTTTATGCAAATTATTTTATAATCAAACTATGTACCTGAGACCTCTACATTATCTAGCTAAATAAAAAAAAAAATCACACATCCCTTGACAAATAAATATTTTTCAATATTTTTATTCCTTGGATACCCACCTGAAAGAAAAAGGTACTTCCATACTTCCACAAGAAAAAGCAGAATGTGTAACATTCAGATGTGGTATAAGGAACAAATCCCCTTTCTATTTTCTTAGCTTTGGTAGCCTATCGTAACGTAATTCATGATATTCTAATCATTCAGATGAAATGTTCTTCATCGTATTTCCATGCTTCTTTCTCCTTCTGCTGAAGAAGAAAGAAACAGAAAATGGATAAAGAAGAAACAATAATGTTTTAATTCCTGAGAAATAATCAGTATATAGTTCATTCTTACATAGAATCTCTGTGTTTTTTTCATTATTTTTACTCAAGGATAGAGAAAAATTTAGCTGTATAATATACAGCTGTAAAATATACAGCTGTATAATATACAGCTGTAAAAAGAAGATGTGTTAAATTCAAATATTTTTATTATTATTTTTAATTGGACAAATCATATCACTCAATGCAGTGAAAAAATACACTTCACCTTCTCTTTTTCACACTGAGCAGTCAGAGTTTGAAAAGGAGAAGACTGAAGTTTGAATACGAGAGACTGAAGGGGTCTAAATCACTTCTTTTTCACAAAACAGCCTCATACCTAATGATTTCACTTCATCCCGTTTTTCTTCTTGTTTCATGTGAAGCAGAGGGAAGCAAAGAAGTTGGGAGAAGATATCATTTTCCCTGGAATTAAGAATCCAAATATTTTTATTTAAAACATATTTAAGACTTCATAAAAATTCCACTCAGTATGGGCTAAGCTTTCTCCCGGTATATAAACAACAACAACAACAACTACTACAAAACAACTACAACACCAAAACACACCTTTTTTGTTTGTTTTTAGTTCAATGAACCAGTTTCATCCCCTGGTGGAATTTTATTCCTTGACTTCATGATTTTTAGTACTATTATTTCAGAGAATCGTAACGCAATTTGCAGACCAAACACATGGAAATTACATCCCCTCCGCTGAAGTGTAACTACTCGGAACATGCTGATTTATGGTAATGTAGCAGAAGATAAGAAGAATGCAACTGTCTAATTGGAATTGGATAGTAAATTGATTTGCCCAAAATATAATTTAACCAAGACATTGCAATTAACAACTCTATGCTTGTTAGAAGTGTCACAAGAAGCTTGATTACTATAGCTAGTAAGAACATTAATTTTGCACTTTATATGATGGATGGAAGCACCAGCTACACTGATTCTTATTTTTCTCTGAGATGATTATTTTTCTAAGCTATCACTGCATCATGAAAATAATTAATTAAACTTATCGTTTATTCCAATCTTTTAGAGATGTTGCAGAGGAATAAAGTTAAAAACAAAACAAAATTTATCATGCCCTTAAAATCATTTTCATTCATTCAGACCTACAAACTCTATTGCACACTACATATTTCAACATCTGTTAAAACACAGAAGCATTAAAGGAAAATCTGAAGTAGTTTTGGATGTTCCTCTTTTATCTGTGTTAATGTGTTGGGTTTTCTGTTGTACTTAACTTGGAATCTGGATTGTATGATTTTGTAACACTTGTTTTCTAGGATACTTACAGTATGTTTAAAATCATTTTAAACTGAAAAATACTGATAGAAATGCAGTAAAATGAAGTCCAAGCTGAACAAAAAGATTGCACAGCCATGTAAGTTGTACTGTCACGAGACACAGGTTGTTCTGCCAAACAGGGCAGATTTAATGAGGCATGGTGTTTCCACAGCCTTACATTAAATTCAGATCTGACTAGACCATTTGTTTTTGTCTATGAATAACTGGAGATAATACTTTTCTTACAACAGCTTTGATAAATGTATTTGTTTGGAAAAGAAGGATGAATGGGTCTGACACTTAAAACTAGAGCTGGGTCTGTTCTGTAGATATTGCTTTGCCTTTCTGCAGACAGTTGCAACATTGCAGCTTCCAACACCGTCAATGTCAGCTTGTCAGATGCTTGGAGGGGTGTCATCTTGGGTTACCGTTTGTGTAACTGCCATTAAGAACAAACCCAAGGGCTTGAAATAGTGTTTCCACTATTGTGAATTGTAAATGTATGACATAAAATAATTAGATTTTATTTTTAAATGGGCTTTGTGAGTTTCTCTTTTGAATTTTGAATAATAAAAATAGCATTTTCCTCTCTAAGATCTGAATTTCTAGCCTGAAGCAAACTCAAAAACTTACATTTATGAGTGTATTTACACTACTGGCCTTTTCCTGACTGTTTAAACCTTAATTTCTGTTGCATAGCTGCTTTTCCTATGTAAGTATTGACAGTAGAAAGGGCTTTTCTTTGTCGTTGTTATATTTATTAATACGTTCCCAACTTTTGAGGACTTTATAGAAAAAGAAACTAATGTTTGCAGACTTTTTATAAATATCTATCTATCTATTTGTAAAAAGAATCAATCCATGTTTCTTATTGTATTTTTTTCTTTCTGTCCCATCTAGTGAGGGATGAAAATTCTTCCAAGTTATACACTGTGTTACCATGCTTAGTATTCTGCTCAGGTTTCCTCTCTAGCTTCTGGAGTACAACATTCTTGTTCTGCTCTGCCATTTTTGTTGTAAAGAGCTTGGGTCAGCATCTTTAAGTGTCTTCTCTAAATTTATTTCAATTCAAAGGACACAGTTGTTGTTTTTCCCTATATTGATTTTGACAGCTTCAATTAAACATGTTTTCTTCATATAAGAATCAAAGAAATTCTGTCAGGCAGTAAATTGTTCCTTTCCAACTGTCACTAATGAGAATATTAGCTCCTCTTCCCACTCCATGCGATATACATTTTAAAGATTTGTTAACTTTTATTTGATTAACTTACTAAGATTTATCTGTATTGATTGATTTATCTGATATATCTGTACTGTCAATTGTGTTACATTTCTGTTTTATTCTTTTTAAAATTGGATGGAATTCCCAACTATCCTAATTAATGTTTTGCAAGACAGAGTAGACAAAGGCACATTGCCTATTCATTCATCATAATTATCCCAGTGATACAGCAGATAACAATTAATTTGTCTGCAAAGAAGATGTGCTGTGAATACCATTTTAGTTTGTAGTACGTGAAATTATAACAGCTACTGCACCAATAACTTACTGAAATAAGCAAATAAATAATGAAATTTATGTGCTGACTGAAGCTAGTTCTGAGTCCACAAAATAATGGGGACTTCAGTGCTCTTCAAATTCCCAGTAGGTATTTAGGTCTAAATTCCTACAGCTGTGCTTTAACTTCTTTTCAGTGGTCTACTTACCAGAACCATTGCTTATATGGAGGCCTCACAAACAGCCTGCATAAGCAACAGACTGATGAAAAAAGTGCCTACATAAAGACCAGACTGTTGGAAAAAGCGCCTGTGGGTGAGCCCAGAGGGTTCCAAGTCATTGGATGATAAGGTGCTAAGAAAAATTTGCTTTGGCAGCCGAGGTCTTTCAAGCTCTGAAGGGATGCCTCCTAGTGAACACCATGGGCCAACCCTGGCATGTTTTCTAGCCATGTGGATGTTTTTGAAGTTACCCTGAGGAACATTGTTGTTGATGTCTTCTGAGGAGCTCTTCTCTTCCTCTTCTTTTTTTCTCATCTGACTGTATGGCAGAGTAGAAACAGTCTTATACAGCATGTTTTGAAATCTGGCTGAGATTTTTCTGATCTTTTTCTGAGCTTTTCTTAAATTCACATTCCCACCTTTGTGTTCCCTCAATTCCCAAGTTCCAGTTAAGTCACAGACTAATGTCTCCTTCCAATATTTGCAACGCCACGAGCTTCTCAGAGTCTTAGTGCAACTATGGCTTAATATAGATGTAGTTTTTGGTTTCATTAAGGTAAATTAATGATAGAAAATCAGAATGGTGTGTATGGTCTTTTGTTTTCAGACATCATTAGTATGTTTCTTCCTTTGACTCTTTTTCCATCAGTTGGTTTTGTATAACTGGACAACCCATTTTGTTTTTTAGTAGCTCTGTGAATACTGTCAGTGAATAGTATTATTAGAAGCAGTTGCTGACAACACAGATGAGCCATTATATTGTTTCCTTACTGAAAATGAAAGAGTTCTTATAAAAGTAAAAATGTAGAGGAGGAAAAGCTATGTTTCAGTCTAAAACCCACATTTTCTTTTAATTAGGTGTAAGCCATATGCCTTGAAATATTAAGGTGAGGAGAATATATTATCACTTGAACCCCACTAGATTATTTATTAATGTGGGAAAAGCAATTAGAATTTGGACCTAAATGTTTAATGTTTCAGGTTTCCTTAGAACTGCACTTGCTTGTGAATTAGAGGTTATACTTTCAAAGCAATTTTAATTTCCACAATCATTTTAAATGCTAGAAAAAGGGGGCTGTGGAGGTCATATACCCACCCACTCCTCATATGAGGCAGATTTCAGAATACAGTGAAGTAGATGAGGACTTCTCTCACACTCATCTCTCTCTTTCTGTCTTTCAGTGTGCCACACACAGTAATGCTTTAATCTGTCATGCCATCACCCTCACTAAAACTGGAAGTCAATGCTGAGCTGTCCACCCACAGTTTTCATGCCATGCTATCCTTAGGTGTGCAGAGAAACAGCAATTAAACAGACTGGTTTGGGTCAAGACCCCTGTGAAGAAAGGCTGACAACAAGGGAGGGAGTTCCCCAGGAATAGAAGCAGATCACTGATAACTGTGAATGGCTGGATTTAATCAGATTCTATAAAAGCTTCTCAGAATAACTGTGGTATTCAAAATTAAAATAAAATTAAAAAAAAAAAAGTTTTCCAGGCAAACAGCTTTCCTGTTTACTTTTAACTCTCAGAAATAATGACAGATAATCTCTTCAAACCAAGGAAGAGGCAATTTGAAAAAGACACTGGAGAAAGTTGCAAGATGTTCTTTCCATTCAGTTAATGACAATAAAGATAGAGGAAGAGAAACCAAGGTAAAATATACTGAAAATAGAACAAACCTCTAAATATTTGTTAATATATGTTCAATTTTGTTTTATTTATTTATTCTGTTAAACAGCCTGAATGGAAAACAAAGTGATGAAATGGTCTGTAAGTGATAACATGGTCCATGAGGATGTTAAGGAAAGGATAGGTGTAGCTAATAGCTGTAGTGGACAGGGGGATTCTATTAATTAATTAATTAATTTATCTATTTATTTTTTCATTTTTGTTCAAGATTACACCTTTTTCTGAGTTCAGAGATTTCTGTTGAAAAACTGTAGATTTTAGAATAGGTTGAAGACTGGCATATGATTTTCTGTGGGCTGAATTTGTCTGGTATGTTTGAAAATATAAAATAACCTGAAAGTAAGGAGGGATCTCAAGTGGTCCACTTGAAAGAACAGATGTACATTGAAGCTGTAAGCTTAAATACATTCATAGTCTATATATACATGTATCATTTATATAGCTGCATCTTCTACATCTAAATATTAAAATTTTAAAGCCTTTTTTTTTTTTTTTTTTCTCCAGAAGGAAGCTGATTTTTTTTCTTTGGAAGTTAAATCCTCCATGCAAATGGCAATGCTAGGCAAAGCATAAAATATTTGAGAACTTAAGTGGATGTCAAAGACTAACCAGCTATTGAATTTTATATAATCTATATTGTTTGAATGAATTAAATGGGAGCAGAGAATGGTCTGGAGCACAGGCATTGGCATGGTTTATAACTACTATTGTACTTTCTAGCATAACTTTTGCTTGCACTAAACAGGTTATGTCTAGACACTTGCCAGGTATTATGCCTGACACGATCTGAATGAGTGAAACAGAGTTCAGGTGTATGAATCTATGGAATGACATGTTATTTGTTGTCCTTAAAGTATGGTCTCTTTCCCTTTTTTTTTTTTTTTCCTTCCCTGAACATACTTTCTATTTTTAAAACAAAAATATTTAATTCGAGAGGAGAGGAGGGGGAGAGGAGGGGAGGGGAGGAGAAGGGATTGACAAAAATAACACTTAACAAACACGATAACGATAGAAAATTTCTGACAATGACATCTAATATATTTTAATATATATTTTATATTTTATATTAAAAGTAATTTAAAAAAGTCTTTTTTTTTTTTTTTTCAGGAAAACTGCAGCAAAAACAACATGCAGTTTTACATCGTTTGAACTTGCACATTAGCTCCATGCACTTTCAAAGTCTTGAACTTGCACAGATGAAAATTTCGTTCATAATTTGTAGATACTGACAAAGGATAAGAAATGAATCATACATTGTCAACAACTTGATCTTAGTCAATTTGCTAAATAAGTTGTCTCTTTTCTCCTTTTGAAATTTCAAAATAAAATTCAAAGAGAGACTTCCATTTAAGTAAATAAAAGGATTTCTGTGTGTATGAATGTTATTAATAATCGTAGGTTATGGAAATATACTTGTGTTTGTGCATATATGCTCATGTGCACACATGTAGAAAAGTACAATGAAATTGAGCAAACAGGATGTCTAATGTGTAACTTTTTATATCCTTATATTAGGCAGAAACCTAATCTGGGTACATAAACATAGACAGAAAGGCTGAGGAAGACTACATAGGATTTCAGATAATTTTAAAGTATTTTTTTCATGTTTCTCCCTAGTTTTATTTCATACTCACACATTAAAATATGCAATATCACTTCTAATACAAGTTTAATTTCCTTTTCATTTCTTCAGGTATGACATCTACATATATGTTAGGTTTATCCACTTAGAAAGAGGATATTTATTAAGCAAATTAGTAAAGCAGTTGTCAAATCTGAAGCCTGCCTTTTTTATGGTACAGTAAGTAGTAATATACCAAATCTTCTAGGCTTACATGTCTGCATTTAAATTAAATTCTCTATCAGAAATGCTTGAATAGATTAAATGTGCATATAAAACCTAAGGTTAATTGGCAAGCAGAAGTTAGATCACACCTGGTCAGAAAGTTCATAGCTCACTGATTCTGAGTAGTCACGGGCCACCACTGCAATCAGTGCCTTCTGCCTCAGGTGCAGAAGTAAGGCTCTACTTCTGCGTTACTCATCTTGAATTCTGGTTGCATACTTTGTATATCTCAGCACCAAAAAGTGACTACTTTTTGTTGTTGTTGTTGTTTGTTTGTTTTAAAATTAAATTTAATAAGTGATGGTCCCTGTCAGCTTCGTCACTACTCTCTGAAAGATCAAGAGCTATAACAAGAAGCAATACTAAGGGAAGATTAAAAGACACTCAAGCAATGGAGAGAATTTAAAGGACTAAAATCTAAACAAAATCAGATAGCCAGATAAAAAGATAACCAGTAGAGAGACATCAGATCTGTGACAACAAAGATATAGGCAGTGTCATAATCAGGGATTAAATGAAAATGAAGGTGAGTGAGCCTCAGAAGAGTAAAGCACAGGGATGAGGGAGGTAAAAGAACAGAGAAAATATCATCAAAAAGGAGGAAAGAAGGATCAAAGGAAAAAAAAATAGATATACAAGACATAAAAGAGAAGTTACAGAGCAAGCCTAATATTGCATTATATAGGTAAGTCATCAAACAAACACCTCAAATTTTGAAATGATACTAGGGAAAGAATCTGTCTTACTGGAAGATTTAGCAGAAAAAGAAAAAAAAAAAGTATTAACACAATAGATATTATTTAAGGTGGAACCATTGTATATTTCCACAGTTAGGCCTCCATATAATACAAAAACATGCATCACTTTAATGGATACTAAACTGAAGAAATTCCGCACTTAGTTCAGTATCAGCTAGATCAAAACCAAAAGGGTTAGAAAGGACAGAGGGAAGGACATGGTCATAAAAGCTTTTTATATTTGTTAATAGCTGTGAGTTCTGCACAGTATAAGTACTACTGAAACAGCAGTCACTTTACAAGGCAAAATGATAACAGTGTTAGTATATGGGAAAAAAAAGCAAATTCTTGTTAGCATATAACAACAGGGAAAAAATCCATTTTATTTTTGCTCCATTGAAAAGAAATTGAGAACATCCAAAGAGAAAATAGCTTCTTAACTAGGTTCTATTAGATTTCCCATACAACGAGAAAAAATGTTTTGTAAAAGAGAAATGAGAATGATTTCTCACATAACCCAAGCACAGCAAGGAAAACAGAAACATTTTCTCTATACATATTAAGGAATGGTGTTTATTTTTTTTAAAAAAAGCTTGGAAACATTATGTATGGAAGTGGTTAAATAATTAAAACACTTTTTTTTTTTTTTTTTTCCCCATGAGTATTTGGATATATTTTGTAATTGTAAATGTAAGACAACCACAAATCCATGGGCCCAGATGGGATACACCCGAGGGTGCTGAGGGAACTGCCAAGTGTTATTGCTTATCCACTCTCTATCATCTTCAAAAGGTCTTGGAGAACAGGAGAGTTGCCTGAGGACTGGAAGAAAGCCAACATTACTCCATGCTTCAAGAGAGACAAGAAGGAAGACCCAGGAAACTACGGGCCAGTCAGCTTCACTTCCACCCCTGGAAAGGTGATGGAGCACCTCATCCTTGAGGCCATCTCTAAGCACATGGAGGAAAAGAAGGTGCTCAGGAAAAGTCAACACAGATTCATCAAGGGGAAGTCATGTTTAACCAACCTGATAGCCTCCTATGATGAAATGACTGGCTGGATGGATTAGGGGAGAGCAGTGGATGTTGTCTACCTTGACTTCAGCGAGACTTTTGATACTGTCTCCCATAACGTCCTCCTGGGCAAGTTCCGGAAGTGTGGGATCTATGAGTGGACAGTGGGGTGGATCAAGAACTGGACGGCAGAGCTCAGAGGGTTGTGCTCAATGGTGCCGAGTCTAGTTGGAGGCTAGTGGTGTCCTTCAGGGGTCGGTACTGGGTCCAGTGCTATTCAACTTAATTCATCAGTGATCTAGATGAAGGGACAGAGTACACTCTCAGCAAGTTTGGGGACGATACAAAGCTTGACAGAGTGGCTGACACACCAGAGGCCTGTGCAGACATTCAGAGGGACCTGGACAGGCTGGAGAGTTGGGCAGAGAGGAACCTCATGAGGTTTAACAAGGGCAGTGCAGGGTCCTGCACCTGGGGAGGAACAACCCCAAGCACCAGTACAGGTTTGGGGCTGAACTGCTGGTGAGCAGCTCTGTGAAGAGGGACCTGGGGGTCGTGATGGACAAGTTAACCATGAACCAGCAGTGTGCCCTGTGGCCAAGAAGGCCACCTCAAGAGAGGTGATCTTCCCCCTCTACTCAGCTCTGGTGAGGCCACACCTGGAATACTGTGTGCAGTTCTGGGCTCCCCAGTACAAGAGGAATATAGAACTTCTAGAGAGGGTCCAGTGTAGAGCCACAATGATTAAGGGATTGGAGCATTTAGGAAAGAGTAAGTGAGCTGGGCCTGTTTAGCCTACAGAAGAGGAGACTGAGAGGAGATCTTATCAACCGCTACAAATACCTGAGGGGACAATGTAAAATGGATGGGGCCAAACTCTTCTCAGTGGTGACCAGTGATAGGACAAGCGGTAATATATATAAACTGAACCACAGGAGGTTTCATCACCATATGGGGGAGAAATTCTTTACGGTTCGGGTGACAGAGCACTGGAACAGGCTGCCCAGAGAGGTTGTGGAGTCTCCTTCTCTGGAGACATTCAAAACCCACCTGGATGCAATCCTGTGTAACATGCTCTAGGTGACCTTGCTTGAGCAGAGGGGTTGGACTAGATGATCTCTGGAGGTCCCCTCCAACTTCCACCATTCTGTGATTCTGTAATAGATGTTAAAAAAAAAAAAAAAAAAAAAAAAAAAGAGAGAGAGAGAGAAATTTCTTAGGGGGTTCATCCCCCATTTTTTTTATTTTTCTGTTTTATCAGATATTTGTAGGTGTTAGTCATTAGAAGATATCTTTCCCACACTGGCCTTATTGTGAGAATTGTAAGATAATATGGCTTATGCAATTTGGTAGAGGAACATCCTGCTGCTCTTCAGATGCCCACAAACATTGTTTTGGGCTTCTGACTACTCCTAACATTGCACCAGAGTTAATCAGAATATACACCGACAGAAGAATAAGACAGCTTGGTTTTCAACTGTCATTCTAAACTACTCACTGTTGATGTCAGAGAAAAACTAGAGTTAAAATAAAGAATGCATTTACAAGAATCCAGTCACAGGCAATACAATTAATGCAGTGAGGCAGCTGTACGGAAATAGAGAAATAATTTTTTTCTTTTTTTTTTTTTTGTATGTATGCTTTAAATAAGATACAAGAGAACATCCTTCATAAAATCAATCTCAAGGCTGACACAGACTTTAGAAAGTCTTCAAGTCCTTCTCCCATTATGAGAACATACCCTGTACCCTACGTTTCTGTATGTTTTCATACTTCTGTTTGTTGAGCCTGTGAGTAAGACAATCAGATCCCCAGAGAGAATGTGACAAATGTCCTGGCTATTCAGGCCAGTCTGGTGAGCTCCTTGCTACTTTGCATTCAGCCAAAGATTAACCAAGGTAACTCCTGTTCTCTGGATGAGATTTCTTCTTCCTGCCTGAATTTCCTGGTTATCAAACTTTTTTATGCGATATTGTCTGTTGGATGACATTTTGCTGAATGTTCTAGGGAATATGCTTGGAGAACCTTTAAAAGGATTCAATTTTTTCACTTCAAAGATTTATTATAACCATGAGGAGGAAGAAGCATTCATTTTGACAATACCCTTAACCCAAACCAAGTTAGGGTAAATGCAGATACACATTTTTATTTATATTTGCTTTAGGAAACAACACAGAGTGTTAAAAAAGTAACGGGTAAGGAAAAAAAAATCGACATCTGCCTGTTTCCACTTTGTTCCTAGTTTACTTGGTGTTTTGAACAAGGAGATGCTGGTACATTATGATTCAAGTAGGAAAGTCTCTCAATCTCTTCAATGTATCATTTAAAATGCTATTTATTAGAGCTAACACTATAACGATAGCATAGATAATAAGATAGTATAGGATAGTATACATATCCTTAAATCCCTTTAAACAATGGGAACCTCAGGAGGGTGTACCTTTGAATGAGTCTCTGATCCACATGCAGCATGCTGGACCAACCCCATCCATAGAAAAGATTCTAAAATTTTAGGCATTTGAGCTGAAAAACAATAATTTTCTTATAAGGAAACAACTCCATTCTTCGCTTCCATAGACAAGCAGCAATTATGTTCACATGAGAGCTTCTTGCTACAATTTTAGATAAAACAAAGGCCACTCAAGTTGGCATAATTACTTGTACCAAGTGGGAGCTGCTTGCAGACTCTTCTGTTACAATGGGGTGCCTAGGCTTGTCCTGCAGCCAAGAGATGTTTGGAACACAACACAGCCTGAAGGCCACCCTGGCTGTGCAGCACAGGCCTGAGAGTGTACTCAGGTTAACTGTTAAGTGGATCACTATCCCCTTGATGTACAGTGGTTTTCCAGTTGAGATCACTACAAGTGCTTTACAAACCTTTCTATTTCACTTCTCATGCAGGATTCAATTCCCCTTCCTACTCCGTACATCAAGTTGCTTCTAAAAGAAAGGATCTCTTGTTGATGAAACCTGCTAACTTGCATAACTACTCTTATTTTTTGAATGAACTAGGATCAGAACAGATCTAACCCTTTTTCCTTTACAGTTTTAAGGTTTTTAAATTCATGGACAAAACAGACTCATCATAGAGCAATTAATTTATTGACAACTACTAACAGGCTAGAACACTGAGATACTAAAAGCAAACTGAAAACACCTTGACCCTATCCACCCTCTGCTACTCCTCCCCTGAGCAGCACAGGGGAATGGGGTTTGTGGTCACTCCATAACTCTTCATCTCTGCTGCTCCTTCATTCTCACTCTTCCCCTTCTCCAGCATGGGGTCCTTCAAATGGGATGTAGTCCTTCCCAAAATAATCCTACAAGGGCTTTCCACAGGCAGCAGTTTTTTAAGAATTGTTCCAAGATGGGTCCATACAATGGGGTCTGTCCTTCAGGAAGACTGCTCCAGCATGTGTTCCCCACAGGTCCCCTGCCAGGTGGCAGATCCCCCCAGTCCCTCTGCTTCTGCGTGGTCTCTTCACGGGCTGCAGCTCTGGCCTGGGGCCTGCTTCTGTGTGTTCTCTCCATGGGCCACAGCCTCCTTCGGTGCAGGTCCACCTGCTCTACGGGGGGCTCCTCCATGGGCTGCAGCATGGCGATCTTCTCTGCTGTGGGACCCCATTGGCTGCAGGGGGACAGCCTGCTCCACCATGACTGGATATGTCCCTGTGCTGAGTCCGTTTTGCCCACAACTCTAATTGTTGAGTGATCTCCCTGTTGTTATCTCAACTCTCAAGCCCCTTTCATCACATTTTCCCCTGCTTTCCATCTGAGGGGGGCGAGTGAGAGAGCAGTTGCGGCTGAGTTCAGCTGCCCAGCTGGGTAAAACCACCACAATGTTATGGAAGACTTTGTCAAAACCCTTAGTGTCAAGACAGCTGATTTCTTCTTTCCTCATAAGAGTTTTAATTCTTCTGTAGAAAGAAGTTAAACGCATTAATGTCAAATCCATGTAACTTATTTATCATTGTATTTTTCCTAGAATTAAAGGCAAACTTACAGGTCTATTCATACCTCTATTTTTTTTTTTTTTCTCCTTATTGAAAAATAAGCACTAAATTTATTCACTTTGAATACTCCAAAATACAGTTACATGTATCATTTGTGAGTCCTCAAACATAGCCTACAGTAACTCTAAAATTTTACTCACCACTTCTTTAAGTATTTTTATGAAACTTATCAGATCATGGCAATTTGAATAATTTATGTAGGTACCTATTCTGTTTTCTGTTCTTAGTTGTAACCTGAGACTTTGCTTTTTATTATTATTATTATTATTTATTTAATAGACCGCTTTTAAATACTTTTGCATTTGTCTGCTTCTCATTTTTTTGTTACTCTGAATTTGTCATCGTTACGTAAAACTCTTCATGCAGATTTATTATTCTATACATACAAATGTTCTCTCTCTCTTTAATGGGTAGCTGTTGTGGTTTAGCCCGGCTGGCAGCTAAACACCACACAGCCGTTCGCTCACCCTCCCCCCTCCCTCTCTGGGATGGGAGAGAGAAACGGGAAAGTGAAGCCTGTGAGTTGAGATAAAGACAGTTTATTAAGACAGGAAAAATAACAATAATAATAATAATAATAATAATAGTATTAATAATAATAATGTGTACGAAATAAGTGATGCACAATGCAATTGCTCACCACCCGTTGACCGATGCCCAGCCTATCCCCGAGCAGCCGGCCCCCCCACCCCGGCTAGCCACCCCTATATATTGTTCAGCATGATGTCAGATGGTATGGAATACCCCTTTGGCCAGTTTGGGTCAGCTGTCCTGGGTCTGTCCCCTCCCAGCTCCTGCTGCATCCCTAGCCTGCTCGCTAGCAGGACAGAGCGAGAAGCTGAAAAGTCCTTGGCTTGGTGTAAGCACTGCTCTGCAACAATTAAAACATCAGCATGTTATCAGCGCTCTTCTCATCCTAATCCAAAACATAGCACCCTGCCAGCTACTAGGAGGAAAATTAACTCTGTCCTACCTGAAACCAGGACAGATATCCACCCCTTATTCCATACCATTTATGTCATGCTCAGGTTACACTCTTTCCAATACCTTCTAATTAATCACCATTTTCATCTATGATATATAGCAATCATGGTAGTGATGACATACAGTGTTATATGATAATTAACATACTACAATTCAGCTCATGGGCTATTCTCACCCAGTATTAGGTCCCCTTGAGGTACACACCGGACCTCCCCATTCTTTTGCATTACCCACCAAGTGCATCCAGGTCCCTGAGCAAAAGCAATCCCACGAATGGATTTGCCTTTTCCTGAGGCAGGAGTAGCCCAGACTGTCTTACCCAACATGTTTCTTACGTGCACTACAGGAACTTTATCCCCTTCTACAGTGCATAACAGGTTTGATTGGGCAGGTCCAGCTTGGTTGGCAGATCCTCTAGTATTGACTAACCAGGTGGCCTTTGCCAAATGTGTATCCCAATTTTTGAATGTCCCAGCACCCATTGCTTTCAGTGTAGTCCTTAACAGTCCATTGTATCGTTCAACTTTCCCGGAGGCTGGTGCATGATAAGGGATGTGATACACCCACTCAATACCATGTTCTTTGGCCCAAGTGTCTATAAGGTTGTTTCGGAAATGAGTCCCATTGTCTGACTCAATTCTTTCTGGGGTGCCATGTCGCCATAGGACTAGCTTTTCAAGGCCCAGGATAGTGTTCCGGGCGGTGGCATGGGGCACAGGATATGTTTCCAGCCATCCGGTGGTTGCTTCCACCATTGTAAGTACGTGGCGCTTGCCGTTGCGGGTTTGGGGGAGTGTGATGTAATCAATCTGCCAGGCCTCTCCATATTTGTATTTCAGCCATCGTCCTCCATACCAGAGAGGCTTTGACCGTTTGGCTTGTTTAATTGCAGCACATGTTTCACAATCATGAATAACCTGTGCTATAGTGTCCATGGTCAGGTCCACCCCTCGGTCACGAGCCCATCTGTATGTTGCATCTCTACCTTGATGGCCTGAGGTGTCATGGGCCCATCGGGCTATAAATAATTCACCTTTATGTTGCCAGTCCAGGTCCACCTGAGCCACTTCAATCTTAGCAGCCTGATCCACCTGCTGGTTGTTTTGATGTTCTTCAGTAGCCCGGTTCTTGGGCACATGAGCATCTACATGGCGTACCTTTACAACCAGGTTCTCTACCCGGGCAGCAATATCTTGCCACAATGCAGCAGCCCCGATGGGTTTGCCCCTGCGTTCCCAGTTGTTCTGCTTCCATTGCTGCAACCACCCCCACAGGGCATTTGCTACCATCCATGAATCAGTATAGATATAGAGAACTGGCCACTTTTCTCGTTCAGCAATATCTAAGGCCAGCTGAATGGCTTTCACTTCTGCAAACTGACTCGATTCACCTTCTCCCTCAGCAGCTTCTGCAACTCGTCATGTAGGACTCCATACAGCAGCTTTCCATCTCCGATGCTTTCCCACAATACGACAGGACCCATCAGTGAACAGGGCGTATTTCTTCTCATTCTCTGGTAGTTTGTTGTACAGTGGGGCTTCTTCAGCACGGACCACCTCCTCCTCTGATGATATCCCAAAGTACTTGCCTTCTGGCCAGTCCATAATCACTTCAAGGATTCCTGGGCGACTGGGGTTTCCTATTCGAGCCCGCTGAGTAATCAGTGCAACCCACTTGCTCCATGTAGCATCAGTCGCATGATGTGTAGAGGGGACCCTTCCTTTGAACATCCAACCCAGTACCGGCAGTCGGGTTGCCAGGAGGAGCTGCGCTTCAGTACCGACCACTTCCGAAGCAGATCGAACTCCTTCATATGCTGCCAATATCTCCTTTTCGGTTGGAGTATAGCGGGCCTCAGATCCTCTGTATCCCCGACTCCAAAACCCTAGGGGTCGACCTCGAGTTTCCCCAGGTTCTTTCTGCCAGAGGCTCCAGGTGGGACCATTCTCCCCAGCTGTGGTGTAGAGCACATTCTTTACATCTGGTCCTGTTCGGACTGGCCCAAGGGCTACTGCATGAACTATTTCCTGCTTAATTTGTTCAAAGGCTTGTCGATGCTCAGGGCCCCATTCAAAAGCATTCTTCTTACGGGTTACTTGGTAGAGCGGGTTTACAATCAGACTGTAATTTGGAATATGCATTCTCCAAAACCCCACGACACCTAGGAAAGTTTGTGTTTCCTTTTTGCTAGTTGGTGGAGACATAGCTGTTATTTTGTTGATCACATCCATTGGGATTTGATGACGTCCATCTTGCCATTTTATTCCTAAAAACTGGATCTCTCGTGCAGGTCCTTTAACTTTATTTTGCTTTATGGCAAAACCGGCCTTCAGAAGGATTTGGACTATTTTCTTCCCTTTCTCGAAAACTTCCTCTGCCGTGTCACCCTACACAATGATGTCATCGATGTACTGCAGGTGTTCAGGAGCCTCCCCCTGCTCCAGCGCAGACTGGATCAGTCCATGGCAAATGGTAGGGCTATGTTTCCACCCCTGGGGCAGCCGATTCCAAGTATATTGGACTCCCCTCCAAGTGAAAGCAAACTGTGGCCTGCACTCTGCTGCTAGAGGGATGGAGAAAAATGCATTAGCAATATCAATTGTGGCATACCACTTGGCTGCCTTTGATTCCAGTTCATACTGGAGTTCTAGCATGTCCGGCACTGCAGCACTCGGTGGTGGCGTGACTTCATTCAGGCCACGATAGTCCACTGTTAGTCTCCACTCACCATTAGACTTTCGCACTGGCCATATGGGACTATTAAAAGGTGAATGGGTCTTGCCGATCACTCCTTGGCTCTCCAGTTGACTAATTAGCTTATGGATGGGAATCAGGGAGTCTCGGTTGGTGCGATATTGCCACCGGTGCACAGTTGTGGTAGCGATTGGCACTCGCTGTTCTTCAACCCTCAGCAACCCCACAACAGAAGGGTCCTCTGAGAGACCGGGCAAGGTAGACAACTGTTTAATGTCCTCTGTCTCTAAGGCAGCTATGCCAAAAGCCCAGCGGAACCCTTTTGGGTCCCTGAAATATCCTCTTCTAAGATAGTCTATGCCAAGGATGCATGGAGCATCCGGGCCAGTCACAATACGGTGCTTTTGCCACTCATTTCTGGTTAGACTCACTTCAGCTTCCAATACAGTTAACTGCTGGGATCCCCCTGTCACGCCATAAATACAGATGGGCTCTGGCCCTTTACAGCTTGATGGCATTAGAGTACATTGTGCACCGGTGTCTACTAAAGCCTTATACTTCTGTGCGTCAGACGTGCCAGGCCATCGAATCCACACAGTCCAATAAACTCGATTGTCCCTTTCCTCCCCCTGGCTGGAGGCAGGGCCCCTCTAGTCCTGGTCAGAATCTTCGTTTCTGTGTTTAAAGGACTGCCTGCTGGAAGTTGGAGCAGCAAACTTTTCAGAGAACCCCTTTCTCCCGATTGTTTTCTTTTGCAACTCACGTACCCGTGCCTCTAGGGTCTCAGTAGATTTTCCATCCCATTTTCTCATGTCCTCTCCATGGTCACGTAGGTAAAACCACAGGGTGGCACGGGGTGTGTACCCACCATATTGTCTTCTTTGGACGGATGCACGTTTACCCCTAATAGCCGAGACACTGGTTTGTACAGGTGGGGAAGAAAATAAACTCTCTTTAAGTTGGTGGACCTCTTCAAAATGTTTTTCCAAAGTATTCTCTTTTAGTTGGTGGCCACTGGTTCGTTCAGGTGGGGGGGAAGATAAATTCTCTTTAAGTTGGTGGAACTCTTCAGAGAGTTTCTCCACAGCCGAGACGCAGGCCTGTAGGGAAGAGGAGAGGTTTTCTTCGTACTGCTGGAGTTGTTTAGCCATTTCACCCACTGTGGGGTCTTCACCATCTTTCCAGGTTATTATTGCCAATGAGCTGGCCCGTGATGATGGTGCAGTCCGTATAAACTTCTGCCACATGGGTCGAGTACACTGGACTTCATCTGGATCTGTGGATATTTGTGCGTCGTCTAGGTCCTTATAAATTACTTCCCGTACGTCTAATTCCCTCAGGTACTGAATTCCCTTCTCCATGGTGGTCCACTTGACTGGTAGACATACAAGTTCTTCCTTGAAGGGATACCTTTCCTTCACAGCTAACAGGAGACGCCTCCAGAGGCTGTGAGATCGTGCTCCGTCTCCAATTGCTTTGTCAATGCTTGCATCTCTAGCAAGGGATCCCAGCCGCCTGGCTTCCCTGCCCTCTAATTCCACACAATTGGCTCCAGTGTCCCAGCACCGGAGCAGCCAGGTGACAAGCTGCTCACCTATACAGCGACCAAAATCTTTTCACACATCTTGTAGCTCACGCTGCTGTAGGGTTCGGGTAGTTACTGTTGATTTTTTGACATCCTCATCCTCATCTTCATCCTCCTGCACATTTAATGGCCCAGCCCTGTCTTCTCCACACCCAGACTTAGCAGAAGACTGTCTGCGTTCTAAACGACCTGAGTCTCTATACCATTTTTTCACCTTGTCTACAGGGGCAACTTGCACTGCTACAGCTCGCTTCTCTGACCCAGCTACAGGGTCTGCCACAGGGGTTGGAATACCCTCTGCAGGGACAACTTGCACTGCTACAGTTCGTTTCTCTGACCCAGCCACAGGAGTGGGAGCAGCTGCAGGAGCTGGAGCAGCTGCAGGGGCTGGAACGGCTGCAGGAGCTGGAGCTAGAACGGCTGCAGGAGCTGGAGCTGGAACAGCTGCAGGAGCTGGAACTGGAACGGCTGCGGGAGCTGGAGCTGGAACAGCTGCAGGAGCCGGGACTGGAATGGCTGCAGGAGCTGGAACTGGAACAGCTGCGGGAGCTGGAGCTAGAACGGCTGCAGGAGCCGGGACTGGAACGGCCGCAGGGTCTGTCACTAGGTTGATAGTAGCATCAATTGCAGCTCGATAGGCACAAGCCAGACACCAGCACGCCACAGTGATTTGTGTCACTTTGGAACTGCCAGAGTCATGACACCTTTTTTTCAAGCATTCTACCAGTTTTTTAGGATTTTGCAGTTGTTCAGGGGTGAATGTCCAAAACACTGGAGGTGCCCACTGCTCTAGAAACCTGCCCATATCCTCCCACACTCCCTGCCACTCGCAACTATCCCGCCTCAAGACAGATCTCCGGATGAGATTCCTAAGTAGTTGTTTAACCTTAAACAAAACCTGAAGCGCATTCAGGAGACATAACAACAAGAACATGCTGGTCTGAGTATCCCAAGGATATTCAACATCTTGGAGAGCTACCGTAACTAGCTCGGGGGATAAGAGGGTGGTGAAGGAGGAAGGGAGAGTGAACAGGTAGGAAAAAATATCTTCCCCTGTCCCCTCCACAGATTGACTCCCTGATGAAAAAAGGCAATAGGTGTAATTGCTAATAGTTTCTGAGATATGGTTTCCGAAGTATAGAGTCGACGACAGTGCTGAGTACAAATACCAGGTTAGAGTCATGACCAGAAATCTCATCATTTCATAAGCCATCGTTACACCACACAGTACCATAGCAATCTTAAACCAGGGCCCGGAAAGGATAAACAGCACGACAGGGAGCACATACAGAAAGTAACTTGCTATAAAACTCAATTTGGGAAACAGGTACAGCAGACTTGAGATTAAGGCAATCAACATTGTGACTAGCAACTATTAAGCAGGTTGAATACTTATACCAATTTTAGTTTAACACACTCTGGTCAAATCTGTCGATATCTCAACCCTTCGAGCCCCACGTTGGGCGCCAAATAGACTGTTGTGGTTTAGCCCGGCTGGCAGCCAAACACCACACAGCCGTTCGCTCACCCTCCCCCCTCCCTCTCCGGGATGGGGGAGAGAAACGGGAAAGTGAAGCCTGTGAGTTGAGATAAAGACAGTTTATTAAGACAGGAAAAATAATAACAATAATAATAATAATAATAATAGTATTATTAATAATAATGTGTACGAAATAAGTGATGCACAATGCAATTGCTCACCACCCGTTGACCGAAGCCCAGCCTATCGCCGAGCAGCCGGCCCCCCCCCCCCCCCCCCCCCCCCCCCCCAGCTAGCCACCCCTATATATTGTTCAGCATGACGTCAGATGGTATGGAATACCCCTTTGGCCAGTTTGGGTCAGCTGTCCTGGGTCTGTCCCCTCCCAGCTCCTGCTGCATCCCTAGCCTGCTCGCTAGCAGGACAGAGCGAGAAGCTGAAAAGTCCTTGGCTTGGTGTAAGCACTGCTCTACAACAATTAAAACATCAGCATGTTATCAGCGCTCTTCTCATCCTAATCCAAAACATAGCACCCTACCAGCTACTAGGAGGAAAATTAACTCTGTCCTAACTGAAACCAGGACAGTAGCCTATAACAATTTATGGTTGTGAGAGCAAAATTTTGCTACTCTGTACATCTATAGAGCCATCCACTTATATGGAGGATGTATGTATTCCTGAGTTTTTAAAGTAAGAACAAGAACTTTATCTACTTCATGCTTCTTTTCACTCTGCCATGTAGTTCTATGGTTGCTTGATCTTCCTAGTGAGATTTCTGGCACTATCACAAGTATTGATACTTAATATTCACTAGTGTCTCTGCTTACAGGAAAACTTGTCAAACTACTTTGAAGAAACCAGTATTTGTCTTCCAGTCTGGTAGACTAAGTTTTCAGTAAATAATATCTATGCATACTAGAACTTGTATGATATATGTGTGTTAATATACCTAGCCATAGTTGATGCTGTGTGTTTATTAAGAGCCGTTGATTGAAAATTGATACGAAGATGTACTTCGTGATGGTAACAAATTAGTGTGATGGACCTTTATCACATGGAGCTCTTTTTTTTTTTTTTTTCTGATCAGATTTAAAAGTTTATTTTCATTTGTTATTAATTTGATATAGCATAAAAAAACCTCAAGATTCATTAGCACTGTAATTCTAACAAGAGTTAGCTTTTAAATATTTTTGTAGGTCTCATCTAAAAAGTAAGATAATGCTATAAAAATAATAAAGAGTATAATTATATTTTACTTTCTGCAGTACTCATACATTTTCTAGCTAATTACTAGAAAATGTAGAACTAAGCAATATTAGTTGTAAATTTTATTTGATAACAAACCTTAAATGTAATTTGAGAAGTCTTCAGAAAATGCACAACTATGCTAGAGCTGGTTGAGTTCTCTGATCTGAATTACCCCGTGATAAATGAACACTTTGCCTAAGCATACTCATGTTGTAATCAATGAAGATTCAACAGAAGGTAGAAGGTGATCTGTTCATTAACCCTTTCCCATTTACAGTACAATATAGAAATCATAATATATAGTTACTGCCAGCCAGGAGGATTTGGTGAAAATGAAAACAAAAAGCTTAAGTTGTTTCTGCTGATTTTCTTGTTGACTATGTTTGTTTTTCTTAAAATACAATCAGTTTGAAAATTGTAAAAAAAAACAGCTAAGCATGGGAAGAAAGTGCCTGCTTAGGTTGTATTAGAAAGAATCAGGAATTGGCAAGATTGGCCAACTTGCCAGTTGTCGTGAGTACTTCTTAGAGGTGAGAAGGGGAAGCTTTCTGTGCTCAGAGATTAAATTTCATGGACATATAGGAAAGACCACCTGTCTTGGTTTGGTTCAGCTTTTTTGGTTTGGTTTAGATTGTTGGTTTGTTTCAAATGCCTTTAAAGGTGTCACATTTCCTCTACTCAAATTAAAAATCATAAAAAAGCTATAATGAAAAGAGTCTCAGTGTCATAATTCTGACTTGAAATTACATTTTAAATGAATATCCTCCAGACACTTAAGAGGACATCCAATTGCCAATCATTAAGTCAATATCTATAATAAATAAAAAAAGGATGGCATGTGTGGAAAAAAAAAATGTTACTTATTACTCAAGCTGCCTCTCTGATACTCGTCATTTACACATGATCACAAATTATTCATTACAAATAATTCTCACTGTTGACTACTTATTTATTAAGAACTGTACATTATTTTTCTAAAGATTTCAAAATGGAGAGCATTCTTGAAAGGCTGCAGAGAGATATTTCTAAGATTGTTAAGATGACAAGATTATCTGAATGAGCACCATCAAGACTTGGATATATGGACTAAGGGGTTGAGAAGAGTAATGTAGAAAACTTCATCCATGTGTAAGGATAAGTGTGCCTGGATCAAGATCAGGTTTCAAGTTGAATAGTTTGGAGTGTCAGCAGGCAGGTCAGGATTGCAATATAGCTACATACTGCAAGCTGTGAACAATATTTTATCATATTTCCTAAAGCAGTGTGTACTGCTATTGTATCTGATTGAAGACACACAGAGTAATTGATTGATTCAAAACCTATGTTCTTAAAGTAAACAGGGAAGGTGTTTGTGGATGAGAATAAAAAGGGAGGAGATAGAAGACTGAGAAAAATAAAAAAAAAATATATAAAAAAAAAAACAAAAACACGGGGATTTGGTTGTGTTAGCTCAGTTAAGCTATGTTACACTTTAGTAAATGACAAGAAAAACAAAGAAGTTAAAAAGCTAGATTAAGAGAAGTGAAGGCAATGGAGACCAGAAGTAGATATCTACAGTTATTAAATAAAATAAAATAAAATAAAAAGAACACTAAGGAAAGAGAACAAGAGAGAATAATGAAGATAGGCTACACAGAGTTATTGTGAAACAGGTTGAATGGGAGAAATATGCCCTGAAGAGCTGTTAAAACAATGACCTTAGTGAGGACTAAATCAAACAGACAGATATTGTCAGTATATTGACAAGGTGGTATCGCAGACAACACCCGAGTTCTGAAGAGATAAGGCTGAATTAGAAACCAGTGGATATGGACAGCAGATAATAACTTGAGCAGAGAATAGAGGAGAGTAGCACAGAAAGAGTGAAAGTGAAAAAATCTAGAGGAGGGAGACATCTAAGCAATGTCTATAAATACTGTCATTAAAAACAAATGATTTCATTGTTAGATGTGCTCATTTACATTTATTCAAGAAGTCTTCATTTGTCCTCAACTACATGTTTCATGCAAGGATTTGCATTAGCACTTCCAACAAGATTTTCATACACTGCTCTCTAAATGACTAAGATGATTTCTCATTTGTTCCTAGTGTTAAATAACTTTAGAACAATATTTTAGTAGAAAGCATTCCAAGCCTCATCAAAATTTCCGTTTATAAGGAATGCGCAGCATAATTTGTTTCCATCATACTTGTTTTCTTGGGTAATTCTTAGTAGTGCTTATAGTACTAATTTTACTATATTTTATTTTAAGGGGGGGAAACAGGAGACAAATCTCTTGCTTGTGATATGTTCATTTACAATTACCTCTGTTCAAAATGTGTAATTCATATGACAAAAACTATATTATAATAAGATGTCACCACTTCAACTATAGGATTTTTTTCATGAGTTCCTGACTGGCTTTGTCAACATCAGTAGCTTTGCCTTTTTCTGACAGATAATCTTAAAAGCTGTAATTAAACATTTAAGAATAGGTCCTTAATTATTGCGGAAGGCCTGGTGCCATCAATGGATTAGATATACCCTACAATAGCTTCGGTGACTGAGCTTATTGTACATCTTGATTCGAGGTCTCTCATAATCTACTTCCTCTGATTTGTTTGCAATATAGAGACTTTCATTTTTTAGGAATATATATGAGATCATCACAGGTTCATTTTCTATGACAAGTACCAGATGTAAACTTCGATATGCACTTTTATGTAAATTGTCCAAGGTCTTGTGGGTGAAAATGCCTTTCTGTTCAGAAATTACCAGAAATAAACAGTTTCTGAGAACCATGGTCTGCATTTGTAATCTTTTCCCACTTCTACCTCTTCCATGGTAGAAAATCAGAACAGAATAAATTTTCTCAGACTACGTTAGGCAGTTAGTGGAATTTCTATGTGTGACAGAAGGCCTTTTTTTTTTTTTTTTTTTTTTAAACCTTAATTTATAAGCTGGTGTTGTGCTAAATTCTGAAACCACATCAAGATTGCTTAAAACATAAGCACTCACATTTTTAAGAAGCCAATCCATGAATGAAGTGCATGCTGTGCAGTGTTACTTTTCATCTGGGTTACAGAAAGAAACCTAACAATATGTCTCCTCCAGCATAACAGGAAATCAATGTGTTTATTAACAGCAGTTTCTCAGAACTCAGTGTGACACCTAAATGTTGCAAAAGTTGAAAATATGCAATCAAGTGAGGAGACAAAGAATTTTTAAAAAAGGGAGTTGACTTCTGAACAAATAAACTAATGAATAAGAAACACAGATAGTACTTAAAATGTGTGTACATAGAGTTGATTTTAGAAGAATGGAGAATGATTGAGCCCCATGAATATAAACTCTATTCAGTTGTTCATTAATCTTCATACATTGCATCTGAAAATCACAGTTTTAAATTAAATAAAAAATTAGAATATAACAGTGGAACACAAAATGTATTTTCAAGATGCTCAGAACAAAGCCAGTGCTTTCAACATACTGACACCCATTTTGAGAAGCTTAATTTAGAGAAATAAAATCACAGAATCACATAATGGCTGAGGTTGGAAGGTATTCTGGAGGTCATCTGGTCCAACCCCACTGCTCAAGCAGGGACATCTACAGTGGGTTGTCCAGGACCATATCCATGTGGCTTTTGAACATCTCCAAAGAAGGAGACTTCACAATCTCCCTGGGTAACCTGTGCTGGTGCTTCATCAGCTCCACACAGTAAAGTGCTTTCTGATATTTAGACAGAACTTCTCATGTTCCAGTTTGTGATCATTGCCTTTTGTCCTGGCACCGAACACCACTGAAAAGAGACTTCCTTCAGGCTTTGTAGACAAGATACCCTGAGCCTCCTCCTCTTCTCCAGGCTGAACAGTTCTTGCTCTCTCAGCATCTCCTTATATGAGAGGTGTTATAGTCCCTTCATCATCTTGTTGCCCCTCTGCAATGAAAATGCGATAAAAATTACCTAAAACAACAAATTATTTTTTGATATTCTCTATCTCTCAATTCTTGAAAACTTAATTGAAATCTAGTTAGAAATACCAATATATTTTTTGATAGCTTCACAGAACACTTGTTCTTCTCTCTATCCATATAACCCCACTTTCAGTGAACTTCCACTGAAATACGTGATAACAGAGTAACTCATTGTTTTTGAGGTAATAAACTAACAAAAGAGGTGTCTTCATGATTTTTTTTTTCTTCTGGAAAATAATGCAAAAAAGTCATATAGTCTGCGGTGACTCAAGATTTTATTGTTAAACAGATATTTTCACTTGAATTTTTAATAGTGTGCAAGTTTTCACAGGATGTTCAGCATAGGCATTAGCACCAAATGGAGGAAAAATAATTCAGTTTCCTACACACTTTTGTGCTGGCCTAGTGATTGGAAATGAATAATTTGCATAGAAAAAGGATGCAGAAACCATTCACCCATACAAAAATGTTATTGAAAATATATGAAACTATAACTATTCAATTTGAATCTACATGGTATGCTGCCCAGCTATTTCATATTTTCCTGTTTTTCTAAAGACATTTTATATTTTCTTCACATTGGAGATGAAGTACATAAATACATCTTTTGTAGTTTAAAATATATAGGCACTTACATTTCTCTGAACTATCCCATAGATACCTTCAGCTAACAGTCATTTTTATGTCATTCTATATTTTACCTGAGCATTTTGAAATAAATGAATTAAAGACAGACATGGTGTCTTCAAGAACAAGATATTAATTGGGTTTCTATGGAGGATATAAACAGCCTGTAGGCAATACAGGGATAACATTAAAAATAAATTATTAGCACAGATCTCTCTATATTATTTAAAGTTATGCAAATTTAAAGATAGATTATTTTGAATAGCAGTCAATGTTCTCATTTTGTAAGAAAATATTTTAATATAAAAATCAGTCTGGAATGAATTTAGAACATTTGAGTTTGGAGCAAGGGGGTGTAAGAGAGTAAAGAGCAGAGGGAGAGGTGACATTTTAGGGAAGAGAATGTGCATACCTGACTGTGTGTGGAATGTCAGGAACTGGAGGAAGATTGAAGGTGCCAAAGGCAGGAAACTATGGTTATATAATGGAATAAGAAAAAAGTCCATTATGCAATTCAGTGTGTCACAGTGGGACTAACTGTGAAACAATATGTATACAGGATCTAGGACAGGTGAAAGAGGAAAATTTTAGACTGGGAACTTGAAAGGTCTGAAGGAAAGCATTAAGCTTGGATAAAAAGGAATGAACCAGCAGGGAAGGAGAAGGAGATATACTAAATCAGCAGCTAGGATGTGGGTAAGTGAAGGGGGACAAAGTAGTAGCTGGATATAAAAACCGTTAAAAGGTATAAAAATAACAAGGGCTGACTGTGAAAAAAAAAAAAAAAATCTGAGATGGAAAAATAAAAAAATAAAAGTAGTTTAGGTAAGTATGAGATACAGCACTAGATAAATGAGACTGTTACGAAGGAGAGGCATGGCTAAACTAGCTTAAAAAGAGTGTGCTAAACATAGAAGTGCTGAATATGGTGGAATAAATTGAGCACTATCCAGAGTGACCTCAACAGGCTTGAGAAATGGACTGACAGGAACCTCACACAGTTCAGCAAGAGGAAATGCAAAGTTTTGCATCTTGGGAAGAACAACCCCAGGCACCAGTACAAGCTGGAAAACAGTTTTGCAGAAAAGGATCTGGGGGTCCAAGTGGACACCAAGTTGAACATGAAACAACAATGTGCCCTTGACACAAAGAAAGCAAAAGATGTCCTGGGCTGCATTCAGAGAAGTATTGCAAGCATGTTGAATGAGATCGTATTTCCTCTCTACTCAGTACTGATACCGGGAGTGCTTTGTCCAGTGCTGGGCTCACCAGTATAAGAGTTTTAGAGCTCCTGGAGGAAGTCCAAACAAGGGAAACTAAGACACGTAAGTGACTGGACCATCTTTCATACAAAGGAAGTTTGGGAAAGCTGTGACTAGCTTAGAGAAGAGAAGCCTCAGGAGAAGACTCATGAATGTATATAAATGGAGAAACTTTCAAGTATTAGGTCTCTTGTGTCAAACGTTCTGCTGCAGTTTCTATCTGCTGAGGATTTTAAAAGGATGAGGAAGCACACAGGTTGCATTTGCTAAACTTCTAGTAGCTGGGATGGAGAAAATCCTGAAAAAAAAAAAAAAAAAGAAAGACGGAATCAGTACCATCCATTCTGTAGAAATCAACATAGATGATAAAAAAAAATTCTCAGTCCTTGCAGCATATAATTGTTTTGTCCATTCTCTTCCTGCCAGTAGTGTTGGTGCTGCAAAGTAACCAAAGCTGATCAAGACTCAGCTTGTTAATACAGGCACATCAATAGTAGTGACAATATATATTGGAATAGAAACTGGCACAATTCCTGATACAGAAAAACCTTACTACAAACAGGGTAACAATGAAGAATCCTTGTTTTATAAAGCTGATTTCAGTCATTTTCATCTTTTTCCTCTGCTTCATTTTCTTCTTAGTTGAGAAAACACAGAATTCATCTTGCAAAGCAAATATCTGTCAACACATATTCTGGTTCCTGAAACCTAATTTCTATAACCATCGACTGAAACATGAGTAAGTGAAAAGCTAACATAAAACCTTTTTAGTACTTTGATATAAGGCATAACTGGCATTGTTGGAGTTTTCTTTTATCAGTGGCTGAGAGATGTAGACAACTTCAAGATGAAGATCCTTACAGTTCTTGTAAAGAGAGGTATTGTGTTATCTCTGGCACAATTACAGACTAGTATTACTCTTAGATGAGCAAGTGTATAGTCTTGTCTCTAAGCAAGCATGGTTTCTGCATGATGATTATAGTGCAACAACAAGGAGTACATGTAATTCTGTCACTATACACACTCAGAGCAGGCCAAAAACAGTTTATCACTTAGTGCAAACTAATAAACTCTAGCTTCTAACTGGCTTTTAGTTGATGCAGAGTGAGTTCCCATCTGCCCACAATATTCCAGTCAGACAAGAATATGTGAATTGCTTTTCCTAACAGAATAGCCTGTTTGACTTGTCAGCAATGCACAGTTTCCTTGGGACTAAATCGGTGGCATTTAACTTTCGCAGCTACAAATTGCCACATGAAGAGCTCACAGTGACTGCCATTCCACATTCCCTTTTTCACAAAAGAGCTCTGTTCACTAGCCTGTCAGAAATCCCAGAAAGGGATTTCTGACTCTGTAGTAACTATACATTTGGTGTTAAATTGTTAATTGGAAAAACAATATAGAGAATCCTGTTTGATCTTTCCAATCCGGTTACCTCCTCGATACCATAAAAGGACACATTAGTGTTATTTTCAACTCTTTCCTTAAATATCAAGATGATACAAAGGAAGAGCTCACCAAGTTTAGCTATAGCAGCACTGCAAATACTTCTATTTGAGCTATTTGTCTAAACTCTTTTAATAGCTGTGGTATAAAGTATCCATGGAAACTTTTATGTTGCGATGCTTTTGATTTATCTTTGACACCTAGATTAGTTTGAGATGAATCATTTCCTAGATGTATCTATTTCCATTGTCTATGAAAGTTGTTTGTATGATTTTATGACATTCAGACCTCTACATGGTGGGAGTCTTAATAAAAAGAATTACATTCCCATTAAATTATTTTGTCTGGCTTGGAAGGAGAATACAAATCTTGCCATAAGATTAATCTTATTTGAACAAGTCATATGAAAATTAAGGCTAGCTTATTTTTATTATTACTTATGATTTCCTAGTAATAAGGAATTTATACTTTCTACAACGTCAGTAGACATCCTAGGCTTTATTATTTGTATAGGTCAACAGATACCATGTGGTATTATCATCTTTTTGACTAGATTCTTTTACTCATACTCAGAAAGTTTGAGTTGGGCAACTGTCATAAGAAATATTTTTTGTGGTTAATCTAAATATTCTTGAAAATTTCAAATAAGCACATCTAACAAAAAGTGTCTGCAGTTGGCTCTAGAAAAATGATAACACCATAAGAACATTCTTTAGCAAGAAAGGCTGTATTGGAGAAAAAATATTTACAAACCTTTCCCTAAGGAATGCAATTCTATAGAGGTAAGAACAGCAGAGACAGCATAATAGATATGGCTACAATTTCTTAAAATACTACTTTTTTCTTTTTTTCTTCCCAAACAAAAAATGGATTACTTGGTGGTAAAATACACATTTCAAAATATTCATTTTTAAACTTGATCTTTTGTTACCCTATTAGAGAAAAGTGTTATGACCAAAGATAAAGACTGGCTTTAAGCATAAGAATCTAGTAAAAGATTTGGTCATCACAACTTTTCAAATGTCTTCTATTGTGGTCTTCGGTGGTCTGCATTTAGCAAGCAAATATATATATATATATGAAAGAAATAGCAGAGAAATAAACATGTAATTTCACTTGCAAATATTCTCCCTTTAGAGAAGGACTTGGGGGTTTTGGTAGATGAAAATCTCAAGTAGGCTGGCGATGTGCATTAGCAGCCCAGAAAGCCAACCATATCCTTGTCTGCGTCAAAACCAGCATGGCTAGCAGGTCGAGGGAGGTGATTCTCCCCCTTTTCTCTGCTCTCATGAGACCCCACTTGGAGTGCTGTGTTCATCTCCAGGGCCCCCAGCACAAGAAGGACATGGACCTATTAGAACAAGTCCAGAGGAGGGCCATGAGGATGATCAGAGGGCTGCAACACCTCTCCTATGAAGACAGGAAGAAGGAGTTGGGGTTGTTCAGCATGGAGAAGAGAACATTCCAGGGAAGCTTTATAGCAGCCTTCCAATTTTTCTGGGGGGCCTACAAGAAAGCTGTAGAGGGACTCTTAATCAGGGAGTATAGCCATAGGACAAGATGTAATGGTTTTAAATTAAAAGAGAGTAGATCTAGATTAGACATTAGGAAGAAACTCTTTATGGTGAGGGTGGTGAAGCACTGGAAGAGGCTGTCCAGAGGACTTGTGGATGCTCCATCCCTGGAAGTGTTCAAGGCCAGGTTGGATGGGGCATTGAGCAACCTGGTCCAGTGGAAAGTGTCTCTGCCTGTGTTAGGCAGGTTGAAACTAGATGATCTTTATGGTCCCTTCCAACTCAAACCATTCTATGATTCTATAATTCTACATATTGCTTCCCCTGAGATAAGGACCATAAAAAAAAAAATGCAATCTGGAAATCCATCTAAATTATTATCTAAGAATAATCATGAATTATAAGCAAATGGAGATTTATTTACTTCAGTTTCTCTAAGACACAAATAATTTATTTAAGTCCTGAAAGCGGCACCAGCTCTGAAGGCATTTAAATAAACAATTTGAATTCAGTAAACATAAACGTTATATTTATTTGAAACGCAATTATTGGTGACAAAGCTGTTAAAAAATAGAGATCTGAGTTCAAATGCAATATTATACATATACTTTCCATGTGTCTAGAGGAATATATTATCAAGAGAAAGACATATATATTTCTTAAACCTTTTTCCTTGTTCCCTTCATTTTCTACATCCTCCTGCATGTCTCCTGTAATTGCTTTAACCAATCCAAACTATTTTTCCATGTTACAACATCATTGAAAACATAGCCTTATTATGTGTATGTTTAGCATGTGAGTAGTCTCCAGGAAACCTGAATGCATTTCATAGAGTAAGATTTGAAATAGGTTTTCTAATAGTAAATTATACACTCCTTTGCCCTTGTGCAATGAACATTATTAATACCTTATTTTAGCTTTGAAATATAAAAATTCTCAGCTGAGCAAAAGTATACTACTTACACTATTTCATTTTTAATTTCTCTTCATCACTTGATATTATCAATAGCAGATACCACTGAAACTTTTTTTCCAAATTATTTTTGTTCACTGAAATTATATACAGTTGAAGTAGTGGGACTTTTGCTTGTTAACATAGTTCCCCAGGAACACATCATAGATATTAATCAGAAGCTTGACAACTGGAAAAAAATATTATTATATAGCAGTAATAAAGGTTTCTTTGCTCCCCGTTGCTTCCTACTATATTAACAGAATGAGGTAAAGTAGACAACTAAGATATCACTTATATTAAAACCAGATTATTATTTTTTTTAATTTTAACTTATTTTTATTATTATGTTTTTCCCTGTAATTACTAGCACACGAGACTTGAAAGGAAAAGAAATTAGCAGGTCTTTAGAGTGTATAAGTTGGAACGTGGATCTTTCTTTCTGAAGAACTATCAGAAATCTCTGAAAATATACTAGTAGCTCTGGATAATAAAATGATTTTTGTTAGACGATATGATACAGAAAAAAATTAAAAAAAAAAAAGGAAAAAAGAAAAAAAAAACAAAACAGAAAATGCTACATCGTGGGTAAGACCTCTTGAAGGCAAATAACCATTAACTATAAAATAGATAGGAAGTAGAGTTCTAGTCATCATTTCTTGTCAATATAATCCTTTCTACAGTTGAAAATATTTTAATCCTTTCAAAATTTATCTTCCTATAAAGAAAATCAGTGCATTCTGAAGGTAAAAGAAAATAAAAAGAAAGCCTCCAGTTACTAGTAAAGAATCCCTGTGGGAAGGTTTCTATTATAGAACAATACACATATTTAGTCAACCTGCCATTAAGTGTCTAGCCTCATGTTAGCTAAAAAAAATTTTCATTTTTCTGAAGTTTTTAAAAATTTTTTTTTTTTTTTTTGGGGGGGGGGCAGGGGTGGGGATACAAAGATGCATAAGGGACTGGAACATCTCTCCTATGAGGAAAGGCTGAACCAGTCTTTCCCCTAGATCCATTTTATTCTGAGCTGTTCTGTAGCCACTCTCTCCCAGTCTGTCTCTGTGTCTGACATTACCCTGTCCCAGGAAAAGTGAACAAGGAGGGCCAAAGGGGATGGCTGGGCCAGAAAAAAATGGGCCAGTGATGCCTGTGGGCTTGAACCCATGCCAGGGCTGAAGGCAAGAGCACTCACTCACAGGTGACTGCAGGAATCACTAGGCTACAGCTGACCCCCCAAGATAAAGGGGAATATGGTCAATCTAAGAAGTTTTGTGACTAGAGATCCAAGATACGAGTTTGTACTTTTCATTACTGAGTAGTGTCAAGGACAAACCTGGAATGCTGTGGCACAGTTTTGGGCTCCTCAGTAAGAGAGACATGGACATATTGGAGAGAGAGAGCTCAGCAAAGAGCCAAGAGGATGATGAAAGGACTGGAATATCTCTAGTATAAGGGGGGTCTGAGAGCAGGGACCAATTAGTCTGGAAAAGAGAAGGCTCAAGGGAGATCTCATCAATGTCTAGAAATACGTGAAGGGAGGGTGCAAAGAAAATGGAGCCTGGCTCTTTTCTGTGGTGCTCAGTGCCAGGACAAGAGGCAAAGAGCACAAACAGGAACACAAGAATTTCTGTCTAAACGTCAGTAAGCACTTCTTTACTGTGTGGTTGACAGGGCACTGGCACAGGTTGTCCAGAGAGGTTGTGAAGTCTTCCTCCCTGGAGAAGTTAAAAAGCCATCTGTACATGGTCCTGGGCAACCTGTTTTAGGTGTCCCTGCTTGAGCAGGCATGTTAAACCAGGTGGCCCCGAAAGATGTCTTCCAACCTCAACCATTCTGTGGTTTTGTGAATGGTATTCTGGGACAGCATGCACTCTAACCAAGTTTGCAGATGACATAAAACTGAAAGGAGTGGCCAATGTAATAGATGATTGAGTTGGCACTCAGAGAGACATTGACAGGCTGGAGAAATGATTTCACAAGAATCTCAGGAAGTTCAGCAAAGAGAAATGTAAGGTCCTCCACCTGGGAAGAATAACCTCATGTACCAGAGAGAAAAGAACGTACTAAAGAAGGCCCAGCAAAGGGCCATGAAAATGATTAAGGTACTGGAGCATCTGTCATACAAGCAGAGACTGACAGAGCGGGAGCTGTTCAGCCTTGAATAGAGAAAGATCAGGGGAATCTGACCAATGTATACAGATACCTGATAGGGGCAATAGGGGAGTAAAGCAGGTACAGCCAGACTTTCTCAGTGGTGCCCAGTGAAAGGACAAGGGACAAAGAGCACAAATTTTAATACAAGTAATTCCTTATAAACATTAAAATAGCTTCTTCATTTTGAGGGCACTTGAACATTGGTAAAGTTTGACCAGAATGTTGATATAGTCTCCAACATCACAGTTATTCAAAATGTGACTGGACATGTCCCTTAGCAACGTGCTGTAACTGACCATGCTCTTACCAGACTGTTGGCTTATACAATCACCAAAAGTTCTTCCAGCCACAGATATTCTTCATAATTCTGTAACTTCCTCCACTGACTACACTGAGGACGTACACCTAATATGTCTATAGACACTTACATATCTAACTATAAAGACAGCTAAATCTATGTCTAAATCTTTGTCTGAATGTTATCTAAGGTCTCTGATGTGGAACTCCAGGTTACTCTTGTAAATGTTCCACCCACTTACTCACACAGTGACAGTTTAATTTGTTGAAACTGACTGTCTGATCACATCTATCACTTAATTTTCTTTTCTTTTATGTCTTTCAATTGGTTATTACTTTGTAAACAATGTACAAACAATATTTATATTTGCCAATGTAAATGTTAATGTCACCACTCTCTTAAGAACAGATGGAAAGACCGTTTTCACCCAACTGACATTCATCTTCTGATAATGTTTGTACCAGCAATTTAGTATAGTAAACTTTATCTACCACTGGTTTTAATTGGTATTTTATTTACAACAGCACATATTCTATTCACATTTTACATATATCAATGCTACATGGACATTTTTTAAACATCTTTATTTTTATCCTGCTGCTTTCTGTTGCACTGAACACTAAATTCCTGAGACTTTCTAACTGACAACACAGAAAATAATTTGTCAATAGGAAATAATTTGACATAAATTTTTAATGCTATAACTACCAATCTGTTGGTAACTTATCTTTGTGTTGTTTTCTTTGGTTCTGGGATCCATAATTTTTGCTGGTTTTGTTTTCTAGTTATGCTTTTGTTTTATTTTGGTTTGTGAGGGCATTTTAAGCCAACTCAGAAGCAAAAATCAATGTGGAATTTTTAAATTAATCTCATGAAGTATAATTATATCCTTTGATCATCCAAATTTCAAGCATCCCAAGAAGTGGGCTGGCATTATCTAGTCCATTTTATTTTTTTCTAGTATTTTACATGGTACAGCCATGTTATAACAAACTTCCTCTGGTATTGTCTGGACCCTGAATGCATCAGCGGACTCTGCAGCCTATCCCCTTTCCAAATTATTGGGCTGCCTTGGCACTTGATGAAGTGGTGGTGTGCCCTGATTCATCTTCAGAAGGTCTCTGCTCTCTTAATACCCCTCTCAATGTAAAGAGAGGTTAAGCTGTTTTCATGGGCTGGAGGCTAGAGTTTGTGTCAGACTCAAAAAAGTCTGAAATTCTTTTTGTTCATAATTTATACCTCTTGGACAGAAGAGTTGTGAATTCCTTAACATCTGAATACCTAAAACAAGATTTCAGTACATTTTAAAATACACATAGACAGTCTCAAATATGAAAGGAACATCCAATCTAAAATCTAACATGTTGATATAAGAAAATAATAAAAGTATAGGAACAATTTGTACATCAGACACTCCAATGACAAAAGCATGCTGTTAGCTTCAGACATCCTGAAGTGCTCTTCAGCATGACACAAAGTAAAATAATAGGAAATATAGCTGGTCCAGTATTGGCTTAATAGGAGGCCTAAATCCTTTGTGTTGAGGGGGAAAAAATAAGCTGAAAGTATCAGACTGAAACAGAAAAATAAATTCCTGAGTAGAGCAGTGACAGGGAAAGGTATTGAGTTTTAGTTAAAAGGAAAAAAAAAATGTTTGTTTGCTTGTTTGTTTAAAAATAAAACAAAAATACTTTTATTTCCAATATCTCCAGAGGATATTATCCTGAGTGAGCAGACATGAAGGAACTTCCAGGTGTAAAGACACTGACCTTTTTATCCCTAAAAAATCTGTTTCCTTTCTGCCCATTGAATTTTTTTCAGAAAAAAAAAATAAAAAAATTCAAGAGTTGTATTCATAGCTCTGCTTTACACGTCATCTGCATTTCTACAGACTGCATGGTTTGGAGATGACAGATTGAAGGTCAGTATCTGTTTGACATTAAAGATTAGACAGGCAGAAAATGAATGGCCATGATGTAATACTTTAAGTAGAATTCACTGTAACTACAACTGAAATGCAGATACGGTCTTGATACTGAGCTATCACTGAGTCACCTGGTATGGGAAAGTATATCTCACAACAGCCAAAGCAAACAACTGTGATTCGTCTTCTCCTTTCTTCCTTCAAATCTGGGTCTCCTACAGCATTAAATGCATTATATTATCAAGTTTAACTAGACCAAAACAGGCAAAGATAAATTTGACAATACACTACATGTCACAATGCTGAACCAAAACTGTAATCTCTGAAAAAAAAAAAAAAAGTCAGGAAAACCACATTTTAATTAAAAATAAATAAATAAATGAATACATGGAAAACAGTAAGAGATATATGCAGTACAGTGGTTTACTGGAAAAAAAGCTAATCTTACAGAAGTATTAAGAGAAAATGGAATATATTGACTTCAACAAAAAAAGGGACCAATTATTGTCTTCTTGTTTTTTTATAAAAGTTTGAAAAACATTGGGCCATTCATCCAGTTCTAAATCCAGAAGGCTGTGACTAATGTGCTTATGAAGGAAAAATACACTATATGACACTGTAACTGAAATTGATAGCTATATATCAAAAAACTAGAACATTAGTAACTTTTTTCTAATTTTCACTATATATGTATATTATTCAAAGTTATTTTTCCTTATGTCTTCCCACTCTACCCCACCCCCACCTTGTTGGAGTATCACAAACAGACATACAATGAAAGACTTACATTCACTAACATAGCTTTTACGTCTCTTTGGAGGTTGTAATACACTAAACTTATTCATTACTAGATTTACATACAGACACAGAATATGGATAAGGACATACCAAAATATACAATTCTGCATTCCTGAAAGTAAAAACAGAAAGAATATGTTTGGACATATGGACCAATTGACACTTTTATATGTCTAACTGAACATTAAAGCACAAAGGACTTCTGCACCTATTTTCCAGTTAAATGCATTAAATACAAGTGGACGACAGGTGACGCAGAAACAATTATTTGCTGTAACTTTGGCATCTTTAGCCGTTTCTACACCAAATAATACTCCCAGGTAAAGTATTTAGGCTGACATCTTCACATTGCTTTGAATTTTTGGAATCTGCATTTAAAATTACCATGAAAAAAAGTATTTGAAAAGTCTTCCTTTTGCTGTTTTTTACTACTGTTCAGCATGTTCAGAAATAAGGAAGAGTCACTCAATGTTAGTTGATTTGTAGCTTTTTCCAAATGGTCATTAAGTACTCCTTCTGAAAACACTAAAAGATCCTCAAAAGGTCCCTTCCAACTGAACTATTCTATTCTCAATAGGTTCATTTTCATTCCTTAGACTGGGCAATTTAGGGATAGTGATACACATATAAAAATACCAAATCATTCTGTTATTTCAAACTGAAAAGAGTCTTCTGAAACAGCCAGCTAGTCTGTATTGTTTTCATACATTTTCTTTGTTACAAGCTGACAGTTGATAACCTTTGTAAGCAAATACTTTAAGGCAACACATTTCCTCACAGTTGTAGTACTTCTTATGGTTTGTGTGTTCTAACTGAGTTTGGTTTAATTATGAGGAATCCTTCATTTTTGTTTGTGATTGAAAAGTGCAGCTCGGGAAAATCATCAGATTTCCCGGTCAGTGGTACAAACATTTCTTTCTTTTTTTTTTTTTTTTAAATTGATTATTGTCTAGTTTATTATGTATGGAAATCATCCATTCCATATTCCATATTCCACATTCACTCATTTATCGGCAGTCCTGGCTATCGGGGGAGGTCCCAGTTGACTGGCGGCTAGCCAATGTGACGCCCATCTACAAGAAGGGCCGGAGGGCAGACCCGGGGAACTATAGGCCTGTCAGTTTGACCTCAGTGCCAGGAAAGCTCATGGAACAGATTATCTTGAGGGTCATCACGCGGCACTTGCAGGGCAAGCAGGCGATCAGGCCCAGTCAGCATGGTTTTATGAAAGGCAGGTCCTGCTTGACGAACCTGATCTCCTTCTATGACAAAGTGACGCGCTTGGTGGATGAGGGAAAGGCTGTGGATGTGGTTTACCTTGACCTCAGTAAGGCTTTTGACACCGTTCCCCACAACATTCTCCTCAAGAAACTGGCTGCTCGGGGCTTGGACTGGCGTACGCTTCGCTGGGTTAGAAACTGGCTGGATAGCCGGGCCCAGAGAGTTGTGGTGAATGGAGTCAAATCTGGTTGGAGGCTGGTCACAAGTGGTGTCCCCCAGGGCTCGGTACTGGGGCCGGTCCTCTTTAATATCTTTATCGATGACCTGGATGAGGGCGTCCAGTGCACCCTCAGTAAGTTTGCAGATGACACCAAGCTAAGTGCGTGTCGATCTGCTCGAGGGCAGGAAGGCTTTGCAGGAGGATCTGGATAGGCTGGAGCGATGGGCTGAGGTCAGCTGTATGAAGTTCAACAAGGCCAAGTGCCGGGTCCTGCACCTGGGGCGCAACAACCCCAAGCAGAGCTACAGGCTGGGAGATGAGTGGTTGGAAAGCTGCCTGGCCGAGAAGGACCTGGGAGTATTGGTTGATAGTCGGCTGAATATGAGCCAGCAGTGTGCTCAGGTGGCCAAGAAGGCCAACAGCATCCTGGCCTGTATAAGAAGCAGTGTGGCCAGCAGGTCTAGGGAAGTGATTGTGCCCCTGTACTCGGCTCTGGTGAGGCCGCACCTCGAGTACTGTGTTCAGTTTTGGGCCCCTCGCTACAGGAAGGACATGGACGTGCTCGAGCGAGTCCAGAGAAGGGCGACCAAGCTGGTGAGGGGTCTGGAGAACAAGTCTTACGAGGAGCAGCTGAGGGAGCTGGGCTTGTTCAGCCTGGAGAAGAGGAGGCTCAGGGGAGACCTTATCGCTCTCTACAGTTACCTTAAAGGAGGCTGTAGAGAGGTGGGGGTTGGTCTGTTCTCCCACGTGCCTGGTGACAGGACGAGGGGGAATGGGTGAAAGTTGCGACAGGGGAGTTTTAGGTTGGATGTTAGGAAGTACTTCTTTACCGAAAGGGTTATTAAGCATTGGAACGGGCTGCCCAGGGAGGTGGTGGAGTCACCATCCCCGGAGGTCTTTAAAAGACGTTTAGATGTAGAGCTTAGCGATATGGTTTAGTGGAGTACTTAGTGTTAGGTCGGAGGTTGGACTCGATGATCTTGAGGTCTCTTCCAACCTAGAAATCTGTGTCTGTGTCTGTGTCTGTGTCTGAAATGCTGTGACATCTTTCTGTAAGAACAGGCCAATGACATGAAGAAATTTTGTTTCTTTAATCAAGAATTGGATCAGTTCAAATCCTGAGTCCCATCTTTATCTATCTACACACTATTATTTCACAACTCCTGAACACCCTACCTATCCTAGCAGCCTCTTTTATTAGAAGATATACCATGTGAGTATGTGCATAACGGCAGCACCCAAAGGCTATCCACTGCCGCTCGGCACTGCAAAGATTGTTAAAGGGAAATCTTTTGAGATGTATGCCTTTTCAGTTGTTGTTGTTGTCATTGTTTTATTTTTATTTATTTATTTATTTGTAATTTTTTTTTCCATCTTTAGTGTGTGGAAAAATATAAATGTTAGTTGTAACCGTCTGATAGATTTGGGGAAGAATTTAATGAAGTCCTTAGTGTTCACCACAATTAATTAGTTTTGAAACTGAGTAAGACATAGAACTTATCTATAAACACTGTGAAGATATCTGAAATATGAAAGATATTATGAAAAATATGAAATATGAAGAACAGGAGCCTATTAATACTTCCTTAAGAGAACAACTGACGTACTTTCAGCATAAATAACAAGAACCTGTAAGCAATGTGACACTCAGTTCAGTTTAAATTAGGCTGTGCAAAAACAAAGATGAGCAGACATTCTTGAAGATGAGACGAGATAACTGTTTTAGCTAGTAGATAAATGCAAGTTATATATATATAAATACAAATGTCTGAGATGCAGACTTTGATCATAAAATAAAGGAGCTGCAAACCGATAGGAAGGCACACAAGGAGACCAGTGGTTAGAGTTAAGAGAAATGTTCTTAGCTGGCACTTGCTAGACTGATTTCCATCTTCTTGCTCAAAATGCCTGAGTAGAATTTGAAGGCCACTGTTTGTGACAGGAGACAAATGTAAGTAATATGTGAAACATTTTGAAAATTTTTATAATATCCACAAAATATATATTAGCATTTGATAATTCCAGAAAGAACATTTATTGCTGGTGGTATCTTCTAATTTTGATTTATAAGGCAGGACATATTTATGGTTTATTTTTGATAGATGTTGTAAATAAACCATATTTAATATAAAAGTTACCAAAATGTATTTTTAAAGTTTATTGAATGTAGGGAAATCAAAGAGAGCCTTTAAAGACTTTTTTTTTTCTTTCTTTTTTTTTTTTTTCCCCAAGGTCATTCTGCAATAGGTTTCTCTACACTAAATGCACTAAATCTCTTTCAGAAACTGTCCAACTCAGACAAAAAAAGAACTAAAACTGAAGCATAACTACTGAGAAACAGGGTTTTGGAAAAGAGGAATGGAGAATAAACCAATGTGAGATAATAAACAGCTCAATACTGATTTATTGTCAAAAGTTAGGTATTTCACTCTTCAACTGAATAAATGTAATAAAAATTTAGAACTATGAAGAATGAATGGATTAATTGCTGGACAGAATTATTGTAATTCAAATGAGTTTGTTGTGACAAGTTTTTTTTTAGTAGAGGTCCTACCTCTATCACTATTTGTTAAGAATTATTTGCTGAGATTATAATCTGGGATTGTAATTTTAGTTTATGTGTTTATTCTTCTCTCCTACCCTTTTCCTTCTAGTTTCACTTTTTCTTGCTTTCTGAATACTTGTTTTCATTATTCTTTTTTGTATTATCGTTGTGACAAGATATCATAACTTCATTCTGCAGGAATCTCGAACAGGGACATTTCCATGAGCATATAGTTCAATTAAACAAAGAGATGACAAGAAGACACAAAAGCCCAGATGTTTCCACTGCTTCAGAACAGGACAATATTCAGCTTCTGGACAATGTGTAAATTTTCAGAATCCAGCTTTGTTCACTGCAGGCAACTGTCCCTCTTATGGGACATGAAGCATGCCTTATAAAGGCATGACTTGCTGGTACAGCAAATAGTAATATTTTTAGAATTAGTAAAGTGTTTGTTTACTATTCTCCATTTGAAGAAAATAGAAGATTACACGTCTCTAGTGGGTGATTTATTCTTCTTCCTTTTTTCTTTTTTTCTTTTTATTTTTAATCTAAATTTAGTTAAAATAATGTCACCTTTCAACCTTTCACTTTATAATTGATGTTTGGAGATCCTTTCTTTCCCTCTGCCCCTTTGTGTTCTCCTCAGCTGCAACAATTTTTCCTAATTTTTCCTAAATATCCATAATTCTTTCAGAAGTCTTTTGAAATTAAAAAGTCAAAAGGATTTTTTTTTCCTTTGGCATTCTTTTCCTTCCAGTTCATTTTCTTTTTCATGTGCTGATTCTAAGGTGTTAGTGCTGAAGACATCTATGTGTATAGAGTCAAATTTCCACTGATTTTCAACAGATTTCCACTACACAAAAATTTCTACTTCTTGTACTTCTACTGCTCTATCCCTCTCATCCTTTTATTCTTCCTGTCTTCCTTCTACTATCACTTCTGCCATAACTTCTTCCACATCATTTCTAATTTATATTCATTCCCTTGTCACCGTCCACCCCTGAACACAAAACAAAGCAAAGCAAAACAAAACAACAACAAAAAATGTCTTAGCCAGCTAAGTTCATTTTCTTTTTGACACAGCTGTAATATAACTAAAATGTCTTAACAAGCATGATGCTAAAAGTTTGCCAGGTCTTAAAGCAAGTCTGCAGAGCAGATTTTCAGTGTCTATGATTCCAGCAGAGAGGTCACAAATAAAGTCAGCACCAGAAACTGCATTTTCTTTATACCTGTGCTTCTCTATTTTTTCTGCCTATGTGTATAATTGTTTTGTATTCAGGAAAACATATTTTCAGGAAGGAGAACAGCAGCATTAACGGTCAAAACAGAATCTAATAGAGGAATCATAGGACAGACTGTCACATGAGGGGAAACTTCTTCTTGAAAATATATTTTCATAGAATCACCATCAGCATTTTCAGCATCCTGTAATAAATGACACAGGGAAAAACAAACAAACAAACTTTTTTTCTGTATTAAACAATAAAACAAAACTGAAGATCCCAATTTTTCTTGTGGAGTAGGAAATTGTTCTTAAAAAAAAATAGTCTGCTTTTCTTAGAATGGTGGTTTGGAAGAACTAACACGTTTGGAGTTTACAGCAGCAACATCTTCATTTTAATTATCACTATTATTTCTCCTCTCTTTGAAGGAAGCTCTCCCCCATGTGTCTGTCTGTCCTATGATTCCTCTATTTGATTCTGTTGTGATTGTGATGTTCAAGATACTTATAATATGAGAGAAATTGAAATTTCCTTGTACAACAAAACTCAAAGTCAGGCAGAAAATATCAATTGACCATTATGAATAATGGATTTATAGATGAAAATGTCATAGGTGATAAAATCTCAGGCTAAGCTAAGCAAATTAAGTCACTGCTTGTTTGTTTATCATAATAAACACTATATGACGTTCCTTGGGTGAATCTGAAACTTTGATTAATAACTTTTAGAGTCAGACATTTAAAGTGTGATATATGTGCCACAAACAAAGTTTTCTGTCAACAAACAATGACACTTCCAAGAAATCAGGAGCTGTGTAAACACCAGAATTATTGAAGCCTGGAGTCCTGGACACTGGCAGTTGAGCATGTTGAGCAACTGAACCACTGATAACATGAATCTGGCAAGATTAAAGACACTGGACCACTCAACAAGTTGCTAGTACTGTAGGTACTAGTTCTCAAACCAAGTTGAGCACATTCTGGTTGTATTAGTAATTACTGCAGACCTGTAGAACCATACCTGTGGAGTGAAACATAGTGATGTTTAAGGTTTTATTTAATCATATTGTGTCTGTTCCACTAGATTGACAAACACCATTCATTCACTTGGGTCACTCGTAACTGTCTTCAGAAATATATTAACAATGGGCCTATTGACAGTATCGAGGTGGACACTGCCGTCATTACTGATTTGAATGGCTGAATATTCCAGAGAACTTCTGATATTATAGGACTGTGAATTCTTAAATGTTTTCCCATTATTTTTAATAGTTTAATTATATGTTTTAAAGTATATGAAAAGTAGAAATATCTTTAAATATGCTGCTATATGATGTAGAAACTACAGCTCAGAATTTGATGCAGTTTTGACAGTAATCTGTAATAATCAAAAACGTAGCAACTTCTTTTCTATGGAGGACTAAAACTGTGTGCTCATCTTATAAATTAAATATAAAAACTCAGGAGAAACTACATTGCAGAGGAACACTATGCTTTTAGAAATCACAAGTAGAAAGCAGTGCAGATGAAAAACAGTTCTTTTTTGAAGGAAACAATAACTATTTCCTTATTGAGAGTAAAATATTTTGTAGCAGAGACAGCAAATCATGTGCATAATATAATGGAAAATTTCAAATAGAATTTGAAATAATTCCGCATTTATACCCCATAATAAACTTACCTCTGTTGAAAGTAATAGGAATATTACCTTTCTGAAGTGAAGTCTAGGTGTGAGTACTTAAATGAGTCAAATATTTCATTATTGTAAAGAAAAGAAGGTAAGCAGGCTAGATTCATAAAACCACTGGAGGAACAGATCTCATGTATAGTTTCATGATTATAGTATGTTTTGAGGATTTAGGATAGACAGATTCTGTTCTAGCCTCTAGTGGTTTTCTTAACCAGAGGATTGTTACTCTAAGTGCTTTCAAATGCATTTCATAAACATGCAAGCATCATACCTGGATTCAGTGCTTGTAAAACTTTTGCTTGTTACTTTTCCAAAGCAGTGGCCGAACTATTAGACTGAAGAATATTATATATATATATATATATATATATTTGCTTGTGTCTGCCTGATTCATGCTTTTGTGCAAAGATCAAGTGTGGTTTTGGCAGGTAAAGTAGAAAATTTATTTTTGCGGTTGTTTTCCATTCAGTAGAAGAAAAAGTTCTAAACCGCCTTCTGAATAGCTTGGGACTGGGTTTTGTTCTTGAATCTCACCCCCTTTGACTGACTGTTATTTAAGATGCTTTAGTTTCCCCTCCACTCCTTTCCCCTCTTCTCCTTTCCCCTCCCTTCCTCTCCCCTCCCCGCCGACTCAATGTGAGACATGTCATGGGTTTTCCAATATATGGAAAAGAAACACAGTTCTATAACTATTCCATTTATAATATGTGACTTTTTCTTCTTTCTGCCATGAATATATGTATTCACACATTTTTTTCTTTGTACTGTGAAAAGAATAGGTCTGTAGACAAGCTTTCTGATTTCTGTGACAAAATTCCTATCACACTGATGCATTGAAAAAGACTTTGTTATGTGTAGCATAATGTATATATACTTATGTTGGTTGTTTTGTTGTTGTTGTTGTTGTTGCTTTTTCTTTTTTTCTTTTCAATGTAGAAGAGTTAAAATGCAAAAACAACAAAGCAGATATCTTTTTGACAGGATACTCTTTTTAGTTAATACAAGGCTGTTCAGCTCTTAGACTTTAGAGGTGAAGCATTCACCTCTGAATGACTAGACACTTTTCTAGCTCTTTAGATCTGAGAACAATACCTCTATGAAAACAATATCTTCAAAATATTTTCATTTCTAGATCTTGGTCCTTGATTATTATGATGTGAATCAGATTTCTTAATTTGTTTTTTTAACATCTTTGTTGGTGACATGGACAGTGGGATTGAATGCACCTTCAGCAAGTTTACTGATGACAGCAAACTGTGTGGTGCAGTTGACATACTGGAGGGAAGGGAGGCCACCTGGACAGGCTTCAGAGGTGAGCCTGTGCAAAACTCATGAAGTACAACAAGGCCAAGTGCAGGGTCCTGCACATAAGTTGGGACAATGCCAAGCCCAAATACAAGCTGGGCAGAGAATGGAAAGCAGCCCTGATGAGAAGGACCTGGGGATGTTGGTTGATGAGAAGCTCATCGTGAACCAGCAATGTGCACTTGCAGCCCAGAAAGCCAACTGTATCCTGGACTGCATCAAAAGTACGGTCAGCAAGCCGAGGGAGGTGATTGTTCCTCTATGCTCTCATGAGACCCCATCTGGAGTACTGCGATCAGCTCTGGGGACCCCAACACAAGAAGGACATGGACGTGTCAGAAAGAGTCCAGAGAAGGGACATAAGGATGGTTAAAGGGCTGGAGCACCTCTCCTATGCAGACAGGATGAAAGAGTTGGGATTGTTCAGCCTGGAGAAGAGAAGGCTGTTTGGAGACCCTATAGCAGCCTTCTAGTACCTAAAGGGGGCCTACAGGAAAGCAGAACTGACTCTTTGTCAAGAAGTGTAGCCATAGGGCAAAGAGTAATTGTTTTAAACTAAAAAAGGATAGATTTTGATTAGCTATTTGGAAGAAGTTCTTTACTCTGAGGGTGGTGAGGCAATGGCACAGGTTGTTCAGAGAAGTTGTGGATGCCCCATCCCTGGAAGTATTTAAGGCCAGGTTGACTGGTGTCTTCAACAACCTAGTCTAATAGAAGGTTGGGGCACCTCCAGCTAATTACAACCCTTTTCCACTCTACCGCCCTCCTTCATGGCTGGGGGGTTGGAATTAAATAGTCTTTAAGATCCCTTCCCATCCAAACCATTCTATGATTCTGTGGTATAATTCGTTGATATGTATCTACACTAAATTTGTTCAGGAATGCAATAACAGTACATTTTATTGTAAGATACGAAAAATATGAAGCACAAAACTTTATTTTGGGGGGGTATTAGATGTGTTACACACTATGCTTCTTTCAGTGTTTTAGCAAGAACGAAGTCCAACTTCCCAGATGACATTTGCAGTTCTGGAAAAAAAAAAGTAAAAATAATAAAAAAAAATGTATTGCCTTACAGGGGGATTGCTCATGTTTCAGGCAAAGACGGTGTCCAGATTAAACCATAATGAATTCTGACATCTCTCATATAATCTAGTTTTTCCAAGAATAAAAAATAAGTCTGTCTCACTTCGGGAAAGAGGTTTGAAAAGGAGAGAATAGGGAAGAATAAGGAAGACATTCTCTTTCCTCTTTTCATCCTAGTTCATTGTGAGCGGATTAAAGCTGTGTTACATTAGTCATGGTAGTAGGATATCGGTATGAGTGGCATTTATGCTAGTGTGCAGCTTTAGTCATGGGTTTCAGTTATCACTACCAAGTCCACTATTTCCATTTACTCAGGATTTCAGTTCAGTTCTATGTAACGCCACTTCCTCTTTCCTTCAGAGGGGAATACGTGTAACTTGGCTCACTTTATAACGGAACTTTATAATGATATGGGACTCCATTCTTAGCCCTAAAGTGGTTATAGGAATTTCCCTTGAAAGATGCAGAAATGAAATGCACAGTGACAGATGGTACAGCCAGAATAGATGTCTCGCTATGAAAAGAATTAAACCAATTATTTCATTTTAATTCTTTATCAGTGTGTAGAAAATAAAATTAACTGAGTCCATATTGGCTTCAAAGCCTACAGACTCTCAGATAAAATGGATTACGGATATATATTTTTTCACACTAAATAGGTAACCATGTAAATCTTTTGGTGTTGCGTCTTGCCTAAATTTCAAAAACCTTTATTAGATCCTGAAATAAACTCTTAATTAAAGTAACTGGAGAAAAATATACACTGCTAAAGGCAAACAATAGATGTTCCAAAAATGGCTACTCCCATGACAGTATAGGGATCTGAAAGCAAATGTCAAATTACTTAATTTCACTTAATTTCATTCAAACACAGTTTTAGGGCTTTTTTTTTTTTTTTTTCCCAAACCTATCTTCTGATGATAGCTTTCTCTAGATCAGGTGCACCTCTTAGAAAAAAAATAAAAATAAAAAGCAAGTACTTTCTACAGTCTTTTTATAGTTTAGAAGGCTTATGCACAAACTAATACAGCTGGAACTGGGTTCCAGAACAGCCTTGTCACAGGGAACTTGGCTTCCACATACTCTACAGGCATTTAATGTGCATCAGCCCCTGGACTGCAAAACATGTTATTCTTTATCTGCCGTTTTCTAACATGTTGGTCACCATGTTCCCAGAAATCAGACCGTATGATCTAAGGAAATATGTTTATTCATTGGAAAAACAGGGGAACTAGCCTCTATTTTCTGAACTCACACTCATCTTCTGTGTTGAACAGTGTCTGGATTGTTTGTTAATAACAATATTTGCAGTTATAACAGATACTGATTAACAAGGTAGTAATAAACATCAGTCTTTGAACGTTAAATCAATCTTACTTTCTTTGTTGTTATTTTATTTTATTTTATTTTATTTTATTTTATTTTATTTTATTTTATTTTATTTTATTTATTTTCCTCTCTCCCTCTGTTCCCCACCCCAAGCCCCTGACCTGTGCCTTTCTCAGTTCAATGTTCTTCTCTTTTGGTTAAAGTAAATAACTTTCAGGAAAAGGTTCCAAAGTATTGCAAAATGTAAACTGAAACAAACAAACAAACAACAACAAAAAAAACCCTTAGTCTTTATTTTACAGTAAACAGAACTCAATACACAGCATAACTTCACAAATTTGCCTTGCTTTTTAAAGAAATGTGATACTATTTGTGTAATAGTGTAAGACTGTAAGACTCAAAAATATGCTTGAGGGCATTGATTTCAATAGGAAATAGTCAAGTATATTATTAGCAATCTTTCCGTTGAATGCACGTAACAATACATGCAGAAACTAAGGCATCTAGCAGAACGATACAGCATGAAAAACACTTTAAATCAAACCTACTTGCATATTTCATCAAGACTTTTATGCCTTTCTCCAAATAATATTAGCTTTAGAGAAGAAATCTCATGTTTTGTTTTGTCATATAAACATCTATGACCCTGTTTACCCTTAGGTAAAAAGAATATAAGAAAAATTGGAGAAACATGAATCGAGTGTCAGAAAATAAATACTTCCATTGAAAACTGAACTAGCCTGAACATGTGAAAAGACAGTCTGTGGGGACATATAATAACAGACAAACAAACAAACAAACAAAAAACCACCAAATCTCTTTCCAGATCAAGATGTATTTTACTATCCTTCTAAAACCCAAATTATATTTTTATCCCTAAAATTCCTTTTCAGTGTTTTTCTTATTAAAGGTACAGGTTGAATTTTAAGTTCATTACATTTATGATCTGTTTATCTGTCAATCAAAACAAAACAAAGAAAAAAAATCTATAATCAATCTCTACTTCACAGTCTGACACAAAACAATTTTGAATGACTTTGAGACACTGAAATTGAACAGATATGTTATTATAATGTGGAAGAGACCAAATTTGACCACAATCTTGAGACTAGAGCTAGGAGGATGCAATTTCACTACCTACCACTTCCAGGAGGTCAGCATTCTTAAAAGTCCCATTGTTACTGAATCTTTGCCATGGATGTGCACCCTTCTTCCTTTAGGTTGATTTATGTAGTTTGAGAGGGAATGTGAAGACACTGTTAGCCCTGCCAAAGACCTTTGAGCTTATTTCTTGACATCATAACCAGTCAGTGTCTATGACCACATGTGGAAAGAATGTCAGACACACTTTATGCATAGGATGAAGAAACGGATCTATAAAATGCATCAAAATGACTTAAAGTATTTAGTAGAGAAATTAAATCTTAATTTATTGTTTCATTTTTTCTACTCTCATTTATTAGTGTTATTGTTGTTATTGATAATAATATATTTATAATTATTATTATTATCATCTGCTATTCCTTAGGCAAACATTTCAATATGTTCCTTGAGTTCACATCCAGCTTTGATGTTGCTTTCCTGCTCTAGACTTCAATCCTCCCAGCATGTACTTTAGGACACTTTCTACTGGGCTACCAAGGAGAAAGAATTGGGTCCATAAGACATTTTTAATCTTACAACTCTATTACCTTTTCACATCCTATTGATTGTTACAATTTCTCCAGGCCTTTTACCTAATTGGAGGTAATTACTCCAATTAACTATTTGATCAGTATTTAATTCCACCTAATCCTTTTAGTTTTTGTTCCAGTGTCTTCTTTTTTCCATTCTGTAACAAAAATCTTTATAATCTTTCAATAATTTTATTACACTCAGTTTAGAACATGCTTGTCTTTTCTATACGGTAGCTACACATCCTTGAGAAAATTTAAATGAAAAACTGGCATTAGTACTGTATTTGTAAAGTGGACATAACCTCTCATGAGCATTTTCAGAAGAATTTTCCACAATGTACCTGTGCTTTTCTTTTTTTTGCCCCACATTTTCTTCTACTTTGTCTTCACGGAACATGGGACTGCTATATTTTTTCATCACATATTTTTCACCCAATTTGCCAAGCTAAAAAGTTACATGATATACATATTTGTCCAAGGTTTATCCAGTTTTTGGATTTCCCCTTCTGTGGTCTTCGCAGACTTTCTAGTGCTTACCTTTTTCTTCCATACTCACACTTTTAAGTCCTTCTTGATTTTGCTACAGACATGGTAGTGCACCTGGTCTCTCAGAAAATTTTATCCTGTATCTGTATATTTTACACCTAGAGGCAGAAGAGAGAAGAATCTCTAATCAACCTGTTTCATGTCATATAGGTATGGGAACCTGTTAAGCTGTTGGCAGTGCACACATGCAAAGGAGAATCTTTTAATGACATTTCCCCTGTAAGCATGTAAGAGCTGCCTGGGAACACACAGGGAGAAAGAGGAGGACGCAAACCTAAGCTTAAGAAAGCTTGCTTCCCCAAGATTTTGTCATGAGAAATGACTAGCAGAAAGTGATGAGAAAAACATTTGAGTGAATTTGTTCACTGTTCAGTTCACTCTTCTGGTTTGCCTTAGTTCTTGTAGCCTTTTACGTTATGATTTGAATTTATTAGTTGCTAAAATTTAGTTGTTGTTCAATTTTTTCTTAACATACTGCACCATGTTTCACAATATGTGTTTGAAATGTGATATAGGCTATATTAGTTGTGATTACTTGTCAGTGTTAATTATAGGCATTCAGGATATGAGTGAACCAAAGAAGCCATGAGCTCTAGAAGTCTTGTCAACACACAGATTTAAGAAAATTAAAATATAAGCACGATAGAGGAATATAAAAATTCTTCTTCTCATATAACAGCATTTTGATCACTGTATAATAACTAGAACACTATGTGATTTACTGGCCAGATAAATAGCCATGCTTACCTATGTTCACTTACAACTGGTGCATGTCCATCTTACTTAGAAATAAAAGCTAAGATTCATGTCACCTTGGTTTAGCTACGCAAATAGTCTGAGTTTCTTATTCAAAGCTATTATCAAGAAAGACAGAAAACAGAAGATGATTTATCCCAAAGTTATTAGACTTCTATCTTACCACGAGATCAGCTGTACTCTGAAAATTGCAATGTATTTCCATTAAAGAATGGCTAAAAAGCTGCCATTTACTGTACACAATTGAACTCCAGTTCTTCTAACTTTGCTTCAGGTGACCCACTTCTAATGGAGCAGAGCATCAGTCTAGATAAAATTAATTGTTTACGAATACTTCAGAGGATTTGCATCAATGTTTTTACGGTTCTAAGTTTAAGCCTATCATGGATTTCACACATCAAAGGTCCTATCATTTGATGAAAGACAAGGAGTGTTGGGAAAGAAGTGTTAAAACAGAGACAGTCTGTTCAGGAAAGAATGTGATGGCTTTGGCACTGCAGATAATTTACATTTACATACAAACTAAAAACTAAAATATTTCTGAAAAAAATGTATTTAGTAAAAATAAGATAAAATAAAAGCGTTTCTTGAATAAGCTTCATTAATTTCTTTTGTTTTTATGTTTACTTTAATGAAAGCTAAAACAAACCAAAAAAAAGCACATAATATTTTTATTATTTTTAACAGCTACTAAATTTGATATTAGTAACTGATTAACAGTAGCTCATACATTTTATTCCAGAGCAAAGATTGGGAAGGCAGAATGGTAGATTCAGGAGTGATATGAAGCTTCAAGAATTCCAAAAGGCACCTAAAGAGCTGACCTTCAAGAATCATATTTACTTTGATTGTCAGCTTGCTGGCAGACTCTGTGTGGAAATGTGTGGAGTCCTCTGGTATTCCTATAATGGATGCCGCAAAGTAAGTAGTTTGGAAAAAGTTACATCTAGAATAAAGATCAGAAAAGTATATATAGAAAGATATCTTTTTTTTCTTTCTCTTTTCTTTGAAAGTATAGCAGAGCAGTTGGCATTCAATGATGTGTATTCCTGTATCTTAAAATAAATATGTAAGTAACGTAAAATAAAATTTAAATAGTGAAAAAAATATAATTGACATTTAAATTCAGTATATATACAAGCATAGTACACAACTATCAAAAGCAATGTTTCCTAATAACCTAGAAGCCCAGAGTGGACTGTTTACTTAATTTAGTTTTAATCACCTAATTTTGTATTTTCTTAGATGGATATGCAAATGATATGCACAATGTCACCTCTGGGTGAAAGAAGGAAAACTATTAATTGATCTTTAGTCAGGATTGATTCCCCCAAAGCAGTAAGGTTTAATTTGAGTTTATTCTGAGAAATAAAATGAAGCTACATATACTCAGATGCAGTCTTGATGTTTACACATGCAGATGGATACCATAAAAAGCAAGGTGAATCCTTCTGAGTATGGTTAGACAATTCCAATTACATGGAGAACATGGAGCTAGAATAAAGAAAAAATAGCCTTAAATAGAGGGCAGTAACATAGAGGGCAGTAAAACTAACAGAAGTCATACAGAAAAATATGTAGTAAACTTTTAGGAAAATTGTTTTTAGATGAGCCAAACTTGGTAAAGTTTGTTCCCATAATTGATAGGACTTTAAACTCACAAATAAGCAGCCAAAACCTACCTAAATGTTTATAAGGATGTTTAACTGTTTTCAGATGTATTTTAGCTGGAGGAAGATATTATGAAAGAATCAAAACTTTTCCGAAAGAAACATTGGGCAATCAAGAACTTGGTCAAATTTACAGTACTTCACAGTTAAGAAACATAGAAACAATTTAGTAAACTCCCAATTGCTTACTATAACTTTGAGACTTACCTTGAAAAATTGTTAAGAAATACATGAGAAATAAGAAAATGATACATACCATTGGAAGGAAAAACTCTGCTGATAGGTCCTTGGGGTTACAGTAGAGAGGAAATTATATAACCTTAGTTTGAGCACACTGGCGCTGCCGTAAAAAGGACAGTGTAGTATAGGCTATAGATAGTTTTCAAAGAGCTCTCTGTCATTTTACTGAATGGTATCAAAATTTTAATCTGTGATATGCATTCAGCAGTACTTGAAACACATCAGCAGACAAGAATAAAACAAGCTTGATTGGCATCAAGTTCTGAAATGATCATGATTTGCAAAGGAGAGCCTAATCTTAATTATATTTATACATATAAATTTGTGTGTGTGTGTCTGTATGTATGTGTGTGCACGTGTGCATGAATATGTCAGAGGGAAATATGACAGTTCAAGCACCACAGATTCAGCTCTGAATTATCTAGTGCATTGTGTCTACAGCCTGTCCATAATAAGGGAGACACTTTAGTTTGGACAGCTTGGCTTTTGTATTGGAAGATGGTGGCCTTACTGCTAGAAAACAAATTTTGAGGAATGACAGATATCTCAACGTGCTTGTTGATTTCATTGATTTCAGCACTAGTTGTCATAATGAGTTCTTTGACATGGAGATCACTTAAAACAGATCGTATCACTCTATAAAAGAAAAAAGAATCATATGTATTCAAAAACATCCTGTAGTAAACAAATATATTAAAGAGTGGAGATATCAAGACAACAATTAAGTCAAAAGCTGTCTAGATTTATCCCCTGAGTCAAATTAAGATGTTTTGTAACCTAAAGAACGTCCAATGAATATAAACAGCCCTAATTTGGAATGCAAGGCCAGTCTGTTCAATGCTCTGCCAAACACATGGAATGGCAAGTAGCCAATCATGTAATAAATGAGGATTGTCTGGAAATACTCCCAAAGTAGCATGAAAATAAACAATTTGGATAGAGGAGAAAAAAGCTCTTATTCAAGCAGAGAGAAACAGAAAAATAGATAAAGGTGGGAGAACTGTGAGTCACTATATTTAAAAATTCCATATGAATCAAATAAAAGATGGAATTTGTGCATGCTTATCTGAAGTTCATTACAGAAGCTTCAATTTAATGATTTTTTTAAACTCATATAGGCAAGTAAAAGAATCCTGAAAATCCCTAAAATGTGAATGCTACAATAGAAACAGAAGTTAATCTCAAATTAAACATTTAGAAAAAACATAAATTGAAGTCTAAAACACTTTGGTGGAAAAGTTTTGAAGCTACATGCCTCTCTTGTAGTGAATTTTTCCTTTTTGTCTCATTTTTGAATCATTAGATGTTGTACCTACGTATCACCAGAATGCTGTAAAGTTAAAAAGGGTAGAATATGTAGATATGTAGAATGAGAACATGTAGTTATGTAGAAATTGGAATGTACAATAAGCAAATGGAGAAATTTTAAATGAGAAATCAATAAGAATAACGATCTGTCTCATTTTCCCATTTGTATGGGGTAATATGTATTTTCAAGTCACAGATGTTGCAAAGTGGGACTATGTTTACAAATATATTTAAAATGGTGAGGTTATCTTAAATCCTGAATTATTACTCTCTGAAAGCCATCATCTTGACTAATCCAAATCTGATTTCTTTGAAATGTGTACTTTTTTTTTTTTTTAAAAAAAAGGGAGAACAGTTAGACCCTTAAGAAGAAGAAAAAAAAAAAAAAGAAAAAAAAAACAACACTTAAAACGGATATTACATCTAAAAATCTGGATTAGTGTATATTGAAAACTGACTTTTATTTCATTTACTGAAAAAAAACTCAGAATTTTGACACATCTCTTTTTTATGTAAATATAGTTACATTCATATATAGAAATAGCCTTAAGTGAATGAACTGTTGCCACACAATGCCGTGAATGTGTAGTGACAATAATACGATTTATTTTTACTGAAAAGACCTATATTTTTTTCACAGCAATATCATAGCTATGTCAGTTGGCATGGTAGTCATAATTTACCTCAGCTGGTGTCCTCTTCTATCATTTTAGCTATATCATTTCCCTTGACATAGTAGACATTCTTATTATTTTGTACATTTTTTGATTGTTTTTGTTGTTGTATTTTTTTGTTTTCCCAGTTGTATTTTTTGCTTTTGTTTTCCCAAAACAGGCACATAATATGTTCTAACCTGCTGTCCAAGCCAATACTTGTGAATCATATGATTTTTTAAAAAATACATACATGTTCCATGGTTTCTACACATTGAACCTGTATGATTGGAATAGCCTATATTACATAGTGTATTCAGTCTAACAAATCTTACTCAGATAGAACGAAAATATCTCCAAGCCAGCCGATTGATGTACTTGGCAGTTATCAGTGCTTGTTTTCAGTGCCTTGCTAAACATAGTTACTATGAACGTGATATTTCTAATTCAAAACCAACTATTTTTTTAAAAAATTATTTATTTATATATATATATATATTTTTAACCAGTTCTATCAGGAGCACAAGTAGTGCTCTCCTCTATCCCTTTAGTTGCAGGGAATGATGAGGCAAAGAATAGGAAGAGCCATCAAATCAATATCTGACTCCAAGCTTGGTATCACTGGCAGAAATTTGGGTTTTTCGATCATGGATCATTTTACAAGACATCAGGCCTGCTGGCAGCAGATGGGATTCACCTGTCTAAGGGGGGAAAAAGATCTTTGTTCAGGATATAGCAGGGCTCACTGATAGGGCTTTAAACTAGATTTGCGGGGGAAAAGGATAAAAACAGGTTTGGTAGAGACAAGCCACCAAGGGGATGGTATGAGAATGGTTAAAGGACAGTGTACTAGAAGGGTTCATCAGTCTGTCATCCCAGTGGAGGTAGGGAATGGAGAGCCATACCTCACCTGAAGCCCAAGGGACATAGATGTGTTAGAAATCACAAAAGTGCCTGGGAATGTTCATGCAGGAATTAGGGCTTCTCCTCCAAAAAAGGTGACAGGTTTGCTATCTCAACTGAAGTACATCTACACCAGTACACACAGTACAGGCAACAGACAGGAGGAACTGGAAGCCATTGTGCAGCAAGTAAGCTATGACATGGTTGTCATCACAGAAACATGGTAGGATGGCTTGCACAAGTGGAGTGCTGCAATGGATGACTACAAACTCCAGTTAGGAAATAGGCTAGGAAGAAGAGACAGGGGCGTAGCCCTCTATGTTAAGGAGCATTTTGATCATCTAGAGCTGAAAAATGGGGATGACAGGATTGAGTGTTTGTGGGTAAGAATTAAGGGGAAGGTCAATGAGACAAATGCCATGGTGAGACTCTGCTATAGACCACCCAACGAGGCTGAAGAGGCAAACAAAAAATTCTATAAGCAACTAGGAGAAGTCTTGCAATAGCTAGCCCTTGTTTTTATGGGGGATTTCAACTCACCATGTCTGCTGAAAATAAAACAGCAGACAGGAAACAGTCTAGGAAGTTTCTAGAATGTGTGGAAAATAAATTCCTGACACAGCTGGTGAGTGAGCCAACAAAGCACAGCTCTGGATCCTGCTGGATCTTTTGCTTGTGAACAGAGAAGGACTTGTGGGGGTGATGTGAAGGTTGGGGGCTGTCTTGGGCATAATGATCATGAATTAATGTTTTTCAATTATTGGAAAAGTAAGGAGGTGGTTTAGCAGAACTGCCACCCTGGACTTCTGGAGGGAAGACTATTTACTTGTGCCAGTTTATGAGGCCAGTTAGCAGACTCCCTTGGGGGAGGCAGTCCTGAAGGGCAAAGGACTCCAGGGAGCCTGGACACTCTTCAGGAAGGAAATTCTAAAGACACAGGAGCAGTCTGTCCTCCCCACATGCCAAAAGGCAAACTGGCATGGAAGAAGACTGGCCTGGCTAAACAGAGAGTTATGGCTAAAGCTCAGGAAGAAAAAGAGGGTTTATGATCCTTGGAAGAAAGGGCAGGCCTCTCAGGAGGACTATAAAGATGTCATAAGGCTGTGCAAAGAGAAAATGAGAAGGGCCAAAGCCCAACTGGCCTATCAGTAGAAGTCCCAGTCGAACAGTGGCTAGCAAATGTGATGGCCATCTACAAGAAGGTCCAGAAGGAGGACCTGGGAAACTATAGGTCTGTCAGTCTGACTTTGGTGCTGGGGAAGCTTAGGGAGTAGATTATCTTGAGTTCTACCATGAGGCACCTACAGGGCGACCAGGCAATCAGGCTCAGTCAGCAAGGGTTTATGAAGGACAGGTCCTGCTTGATGAACCTGCTCTCCTTCCACGACAAGGTGACATGCTCAGTGGATGAGGGAAAGGCTGTAGATGTGGTGTACCTAGACTTCAGTAAGTCTTTTGACAGTTTCCCCCATCAATCTCCTGGAGAAATGGTCTGCTCACAGCTTGGATGGGTGTATGCTTCACTGGGTTAAAAACTGTCAGGGTGGCCATTCTAGGTAAATGGAGTTAAAAATCCAGTTGGAGGCTAGTCACCAGTGGTGTTCCCCCTTCTACCAGTTTATAGATTCACCGCTCTCTCAGAGTGACTTTTTTCCCTTGGTTTTCAAGAACAACAAAAAACTTTTTCATGAAATTTATTTTTTTATTATTATTTTTTTTTTCCAGACATGAGATCTGGATTAGAAATAAGTGCAATGGAGTCACAGAACTATACTTCTTTGTGCACCCAAGAGACATACTGTTCTGGCAGTTGTTCAATGTTGTGTATCAAATGAGGTTGCTTTTTACAGTCACTCTCATCCTTGCCTATTTATTGCTGCAGAAATTAGAAAGTCAGTAATGAATGAGGAAGAAGATTCTGGGAACAGAAAAGCTGTCATGGTGACACTAAAAAGTCAGATGGATATGAGATATGACTTGTTTATAAAGAACCGTTGATGTAAAATTCCTCACACAGAACTTTTTGCTCATGGAATGTCAGGCAGACCTGTAAGTGTTAACCAAATCCAATGCACTCTGGCATTATTAGGCTTTTTATTCTCCATATTTGTACTTATTCTACAGTGAATTTGAAGCTAACATTGCAAATAAAATTGCAATAAGCCCACCTATAATGTCAATGTTGATAGCGCTTGGGTAATTTTCTGTTATAGTTGCGGTTTCTTACTTATAGAAAATGTCCACTTTCCACCCTTCACACCAAAGATCTTTAATGTAGCAGAAGCAGCAAAAATTTGTTACAGCCTTCAGTTTACAAGTTTGAGAAATGTATATCCATTCTGTAGCCTCTGTATGCTTCAGTCCCTGGCTTTATAGAAATGTGTGTTTTTGAAGTAATCTCTGAGAAAAATGTTTCAAAACTGATACTGCTAGGTTGTGATTGCTAGCTACCTTATGTAAAGAATACTATCCTGGCATTCTGGACTAACCAAACCATATTTACTGGTGAATGTCCAAGACAAATATTGCCCACTTATAATCTTGGAGAAGAACATGATGTTGTTCCATATGTAAGTAATATGTAGCAAACTCAAAGGAAATGTCTGCACATTGATATCATTTTAGATCTTGTTAGATTTTAGCTTATAAATATTATGTACATATGCTAACACTGTGTTAGCACAAAAAGAAAAGAAATAATAAAATAAAGAAATATAAAATAAAAATCAGAGATCCCTGTCAGAAGATAAGATTTTCTAGTTCCAAAAGCATTGCTGCTAAAAGCATACTGCCAACATTCAAGAGTTTGGGGTCAAAGTAGTTCCAAACCAAATCTGTCTCTCTGCTTTATATTTATATGAGGGATTCAGAGATGACAGCAGTAGTGTCATCATATCTTCCATGAGAGGTCTTCAAAGCTTCTTCAAGCACATTTTTTTCCATGTATTGATTTTATATTTCATGAGTTTATCCTATTTCTATGGAAAATATTTATAATCATGATTTTTTTCCATGTTTTTCAAGTCATATTTATTTTCTCCTGCATGAGGACACACATCTTTCATATTGCACCTAATTACTTCAGCAAGCATTTATGCAGTTGTACATACAGAACATTTAGAACATTTTTATTAAAAAACAGAAAATGGCTGTGATGGAAGGTGCAAAAATACATTCTATGCTGCATGCTGTTTCTTTTAGACCTGTTATAAATGTCTTCATAATATCTACATTACAAAAGAAAGAAGGAACTATAATTCCTAGTTTCTCTTGAAATGCTTCAACTTCCCAGAAGCATTAGTAGATTCTAATTCCTGTTTAAACAATCAGGAAGGCTGAAGACTTTATTAGTGTAAAATTGTAAAATATTGAAGGGTATCACTGAAGTCCTTAAGTTTTAGGCAAGTTGCTGAAAATAGACTGCTATCATGGATTTACATTTTTTAATAGATTTCTATTATATATTTTTAAAAATGTTTCATAGTGGACTGTTATTTTTTTTGTTTTGTTTTGTTTTGTTTTCCCACAGAAAGGAATTGGTGTTATATAGATTAAAAATATATTTGTATCATGCTTTATAAAGGATATGTATGAAACTCATAATGGAAGAAGAAAAAAATATCACAGATTAAATTGATTTATTTTTACCTGGGATACTTACAGGAAAAAAAAAATACGAATTAGACAAAAAAACAGCCTTTTAAGATATTGCGTCTCAATTGTCAGTTAGTATTATTGATGAACATTGGACTCAGTACACAAAAGCGTACTTTTGTTTGTCTTAAAACAAATGGAAAGTTGGAATGTTTTACACAAATGTCTCAGATATAGTTTCCTCTTGCAATAATTATTACATTTACTAGTAATACTTACTCCATCCACTCCATTCTATGACCTTGATAGGCTTAACGCACGTGAACATCTCAAGGATAGGCACAATTTTGAATTGTTAAACTAAAAGTTATTAACAAACTTTGTCATATTTTTTGTTATATTTCATATTAAATGTTATATTTTATATTATTATATCCTGTTGTGGTTTAACCCGGCCGGCAGCTAAACACCACACAGCCCTTCGCTTCTGGGATGGGGGAGAGAAACGGGAAAGTGAAGCCTGTGAGTTGAGATAAAGACAGTTTATTAAGACAGGAAAATAATAATAACAACAATAATAATAATAATGATAATAATAATAATAATAATAATAATAATAATGTGTACGAAACAAGTGATGCACAATGCAATTGCTCACCACCCGTTGACCGAAGCCCAGCCTATCGCCGAGCAGCCGCCCCCCCCCCCCCCCCCCCCCCTCCCCCCGGCTAGCCACCCCTATATATTGTTCAGCATGACGTCAGATGGTATGGAATACCCCTTTGGCCAGTTTGGGTCAGCTGTCCTGGGTCTGTCCCCTCCCAGCTCCTGCTGCATCCCTAGCCTGCTTGCTGGCAGGACAGAGCGAGAAGCTGAAAAGTCCTTGGCTTGGTGTAAGCACTGCTCTGCAACAATTAAAACATCAGCATGTTATCAGCGCTCTTCTCATCCTAATCCAAAACATAGCACCCTACCAGCTACTAGGAGGAAAATTAACTCTGTCCTAACTGAAACCAGGACATAGCCACATAGTATTTATTTTTTTACACAACGTTAGCAGATTAAAGAAGTAAGAGATGTATATTTAGGTAAAATTTATATGAACTGAAAAGTTGTTGCTCATATGAGCAATGATATATAACACATACACAGTCTGGGTTACTACAAACAGGATTTCCTGGTCTGTCATCTTGAAAGAACTGAGAGCTATAAAACTACGGTTTACTATTAAAGCTATTGTTAAATAGTTTACATAGCTTACATAGTTAAAACTGTGGTTCAGTTGTTTAAACAGTTAATTCATGTAAATTAATTCTACCTTCTCCACTTCTTTAAATAACTCATTATAAAAGCTTTCTAACAACTCTTTTCCTTTTTTGTCTTCATTATAAATCTCTTTGTCCTGATTTCCCATACTGTCTTTGACATAAGGTGTTTAACAGAAAAGGATCTGTCTCCCTGATGCTAAAACATGCCTGAGGATATAAGGTGATTATTCAGATCCAATAAGTTTTGGTGAACAGACTACATTCTTTCCCTTAGCCATAAATCCAATCCTGAATTGTGCACTCTGAAAATGGTATTAAAATGGTATTCACACCTAATTTCCTTTTATCTTCCTTTTTTTTTTTTCCTCCTAAATTAGCTAATGATGACATTATCTCAAATTGTGAGAGAAGGATGCATAACCTTGTCTATGTGTCCAGAAATTATTCCTCTGTGTCAGGATTTCATGACAAAGGCTCAAAAGCAAACTGTATAACTTCTTTCTCAGTGAAGGGATTTCTAAGGTAAGCATTGGTACTTTTATTTTCTCTCCTGAAAGAGAATCAAGTCTTCATCCTTCAGTATACACTTAAATTCACAATTTGAAGTATCATGTAACAGATCAAATTTCAAATCAAAGAACAGAAAATTACAAATTCTAATGAAAAATATGGTCATAAAAAAGAAGCATTTTAAAAGAAAATTCTTTCCAAATTTCCTATACAGAGGATTTTCTTAAAGCTCAGGCTACTGTCCTCTCCAGGTGTTCTAAAATCCTTTATTGTTGAAGAAGTTGCAGCAAAAGGCAGTTTCTAGTCATACCATCCACAACTGACTACATGACTCTGCAGACACTAGATTGTGAAGGGAATGCAATATGGTACAAAATCCGTGGAGAATGTAGGTGCAGTATTTGTACCTTCAACTTTAGGTAGCTAGGGATTCTTAAGTGATTTCATCGGTCATTTTCAAAATGCATTTATTTTGAAGATAAACCAGAAATATGCTTGCTCTAGGAATCAAATTTGATAGAACAAAATTCTTCCATCATAGCTTTGAAGTCTTGTCAATTTTCCCATTACAGACTCTTTTCTGAAACTCTTTTTCTGAGCCTTAAAAAGAGATGTTCCATGTTATTTACTATGGAGACTTTATCAGTATTCTGAGAATAGTCAAATCTGGACTTTCGTTATGTCTTGGAAATCTATCCAGATTCTAATAATATGTTTAGATGTTCTCTATAGAATCAAGTCTAAGAAGTAGTACAGTGAACAGAGATCAGAGAAATAGATTAGAAATAAGCAAAGCAGAGCTGACTGTGAGAAAAGCTAAAGGGTTTTCTCATGAAATGTCCTGGGGTTTTAAAAGTTAATTTAAAAACCATATCAAAAATAGAAAAGTGAAATTTCCCTGAGGAACGGAACTCTATCAACAAACCAACCAACCAAACAAACAAAAACAAACAAAAACAGGTTTAGTTCTCTGGCTGCCATCCTGGTATATTCTTGTAAATCATACTTTCTCTCCTTGAGTAAGGAAAATCAAAAGTCCCTCATCATAAAAGTCTAGATGAGATATCATTTTATTTTTGCTAAAAAAATATATTAATTACAGAGTATTTTTGCTCGAGAAAAATTCATTTTTGGATGTATTTTCTCATTTCAAAACTCTATGAGGAATCCCCTGTACCTCCATGATCATTGCTCCTTATATTTTCCAAATTTCATTTTTTGCCTAAAAAAGTGTTGTCCTACAACTTATTGTCTCACCTAAGGAAAAAGAATTGGAAAGGGAGAAGGAAAGGGAAGGGGAAGGGGAAGGGGAAGGGGAAGGGGAAGGGGAAGGGGAAGGGGAAGGGGAAGGGGAAGGGGAAGGGGAAGGGGAAGGGGAAGGGGAAGGGGAAGGGGAAGGGGAAGGGGAAGGGGAAGGGGAAGGGGAAGGGGAAGGGGAAGGGGAAGGGGAAGGGGAAGGGGAAGGGGAAGGGGAAGGGGAAGGGGAAGGGGAAGGGGAAGGGGAAGGGGAAGGGGAAGGGAAGGGGAAGGGGAAGGGGAAGGGGAAGGGGAAGGGGAAGGGGAAGGGGAAGGGGAAGGGGAAGGGGAAGGGGAAGGGGAAGGGGAAGGGGAAGGGGAAGGGGAAGGGGAAGGGGAAGGGGAAGGGGAAGGGGAAGGGGAAGGGGAAGGGGAAGGGGAAGGGGAAGGGGAAGGGGAAGGGGAAGGGGAAGGGGAAGGGGAAGGGGAAGGGGAAGGGGAAGGGGAAGGGGAAGGGGAAGGGGAAGGGGAAGGGGAAGGGGAAGGGGAAGGGGAAGGGGAAGGGGAAGGGGAAGGGGAAGGGAAGGGAAGGGAAGGGAAGGGAAGGGAAGGGAAGGGAAGGGAAGGGAAGGGAAGGGAAGGGAAGGGAAGGGAAGGGAAGGAAGGGAAGGGAAGGGAAGGGAAGGGAAGGGAAGGGAAGGGAAGGGAAGGGAAGGGAAGGGAAGGGAAGGGAAGGGAAGGGAAGGGAAGGGAAGGGAAGGGAAGGGAAGGGAAGGGAAGGGAAGGGAAGGGAAGGGAAGGGAAGGGAAGGGAAGGGAACTCTTGTATATATCAAGAGAAAATGGGCACTATTTGACACTATCTTAACACAGTGTGACTTTTTTTTCTTTATATATGACTTAAAAAGAGTAGATATGAGTTAAAAAGTTAGTATCGAGTAAAGGGGTCATAGTTTATAAAAAAAAAAAAAAAGTTTATTTAAAACACCAGTTTAAGTTCCCTTCAGAGTTTTTGGTGCTAAGATGAATGCGTCTCACAGCAGTCTGAAAAATATTAAAAACTTATAGTAAGACTATCAATTGTGCGCTGTAATTGTATGGCTGAGAAGTGATGAACACAGATCTTTAATTCCAGTAAGAGTTACACTTTATATGAAATAAGATTCTTTGATGTGATAAGTACTGATGAAAGTAATTGAATACAAAATATTTGTATTTAATGGGAAATATTTGTCTAGTCATGCTTAAGGAACTTTTTAGCCAAGTAAGAAAGACAAAAGAACTCTACAAAGGAAGGGCAACATTTTCTTTAATGCCTTCTTTAGGGTTCTCTCAGATTAAGAATTAATCTAATAGATTTACTAGATTTAATTTAATAGATTAAATTTATTAGATTAACTTTAGAATATATTGACTTGTGAACAATTTGTACATAAAAAGTAGAATGTTTCCATTTATTTAGAGGAGAAATTAATCTGTTAGATGAATGCAGAAACAGAGAAGTAGCTTGGAGAAAGAAAAAATATCAAAATCCTACTTTAAATCTGTTTAGGAACTTTCCACATGGAGAAAGATAATTAAAATATGCTAAATGGTAACATCTTCTCTTTATTAAAATAATAATAATAACAAAACAAACAAACATAAAACCCGTACCTAGTTATGGCACTGAACTAATGAAGGGATGATAAAAGTTAATTTTGAATGAAACCATGCATGAAAAAAAGGATGTTTGTGTTCTCCATGAAATTATGGAAAAGAACATTAAAACATCTCCTTGAGCTAAATGACACACTTGGTATTTCTTCGTCCGCCAATCACTGATTTAACAGCACTCTTTACAGCACATGCAACTCACTTGCATAAACCAACAAAAACACAGGCAACTAATACAACAGAGCAAATTAAGCTTCTACTATAGGATCAAAAGAAAGAAACATGAAGAATCATGTTTAGATGAAGCTATAGCACCGGGAGTGGATTTAATTTTTTTTTTCCTTGAAAATATTTTAACGGGGCGTTAAAATGCTATTATCATTAATGATATTAACAGTATCTACTGGTAATTTGCTTTCCTTCTATTCTTGAAGAAGGAATATGAACTAACATGAATCATTCTGACAAAAATACAATAAAAGTAATATTTTACATTATTTCTTGATATATATTTGTTCCTTATTATCCATGATACGCTAAACTGGATAAAGAAACATTTATGGTAGGAGTCACCTAACCTAACTTCATGTCTTTGCATAAAGCAGTATTCATTCTGCTGAATGCTAGCAGCTGGATTAATTTCATATTCTATAAATCAGTATTTCTATAAGTCAACATTGTATCAATTGATACAAGTGTAGCAACTATAGTTTCTGTTTCCACTCAATGAAGTGTATATTTGTTTAACCAGTATGTCCTTTGTGTAGGTGCCAGCTTCAGGATGAAATGAATCGTTCTCTAGTCCAGACTGATTGTATTTGCTGTATCTCAACTGATTCTAATGATGAACTAGACAGACACCTCAGAAACAGATAGTTGCTGTCCAGATACATAGGACATACTGAAGATGAATGCATCCTAAAATATCTTAATGATGTGAAATGATGAAATGAGAAAGAAAGAAAGAAAAGAAAGAAAAGAAAGAAAGAAAGAAAGAAAGAAAGAAAGAAAGAAAGAAAGAAAGAAAAAGAAAGAAAGAAAGAAAGAAAGAAAGAAAGAAAGAAAAAGAAAGAAAGAAAAAAGAAAAAAGAAAAAGAAAGAAAAAAAGAAAGAAAGAAAGAGAAACTAGAAACTACTCTATTATTATTATTATTATTTAGTTTATCTCACAAGAAAGTGGATTTAATTATTAACTGATCTTTCTCATTGTTTATAGTTGTGGTATCTGCATCAAAGAACACTGATAGAAAATCCAGCTTGCTAAAACAATGAAACATGCATCCCTTAAATGACTTGGGGGTGGGGGAGGGTGGTGGTGGTGGGGGTAGCATATGCACTTCCTGTTTTACTTCATCACATTTTTCAACTGTCAGCACATAAAACTCTCTTAACAAACCAATAGTAATTCTTCCTTTCACTCAGAAACCATTTTTTTTCATGATGCTTAGTGTTGTTTTCACCATCTCCTAGGTAGAAATGGAATGCACCTCTTAGACAGTAAGAGAAAATCAAAGAATGACCTCCACACTTGCTAACAGGGTTATATTCTCCTTTCGAATCTTTATAAAAATTCAGCTTGGTAGAGCTATTAAGTTTCAGTTTGCTTACCATATTCAACCCTCACTGAATTTAAACTACTATCCACCTAAACCTATTACCACAGTATACACAGTAGATCATTAGCAATTAATTATAGAGTCAATTAACACTAACACTACTATGACTCCATGTAGAAATTGCACTTTCATTATATCCTATTGGACATACATGTCCAGTTTGCAGAGCATGCATAGTAGCTCTGATAAATAAAAAATAATTGAAAAAAAAAAAAAAAAGCAGTTGGAAATGAATTATTGCTTTTCAATTTTAGGCTCATCTCACTGACAACGGGTTTCAAAGGGTGCAATTTAGATATTAAGTTTCACAGAAACGGAAACTGTGAAGGCTAAAATTGTTAGCAACTTACCTTTCACTTTTTTATTATGAATTCATCATTCATAATGATAATTGATTTGGGAATCTTACAGCAGCACTGGCCAAAACTGACCCTACAAATTGTTCAGAACACTGAGATTTTTTTCCTTTGACCTCTTAAAAACAGTAATTTCCCTTTCTAAAATCTTTGCCTCCTTCAAAACCAGCAATTGCTTACAACTGTGAATTTAAATCATTGCTCATATTGACTGAACCTGAAGTCTCTCCTGGTCTAGTTTTAAGTCATACAGTTACATCGTAGGTGCATACTCAGGTATGTAGATATTATCTTCTTGATTTGGTCTTTCTTCTGGGTACCCAACATTCATTTTCAATGAACAGGATGAATATGAGACATCTCTGCATTATGTTCCTGCCATAACACGGAAGTAAGAAGCTGGGAACAGGAGCCAGAAGTATTTATGGAACCTGAGCATAACAAAAAGCTATAATCACTCATCATGTATTTATGTCTTTTTGTTTATTTGCTTGAGAAATGTGCCAGTTCATACAAGAGTTGTGTTTCATAATGTTTTCAGTGAATAGGTAAAACAAACACTTTCCTTCAGAAGTGGATTTTTCATGTAAATATTTGTGTGGTGAGAATTCTTGAAACTTCACTGTCCAGATCTGAAAGTTTAGTCAGTGACGTTTACCAATGTTGTATAAAATGTCTATTAACCTAGCACCTCCGCTCGTATTCTAAATCTATTCTGCTAAGCATTGCACTATTACCTAAAAAACTATTATTCCTAGATCTCTGACAATAAAAAACAAACAAACAAACAAAAAAAGTCTTCATAGCAGATAGATTAATATACAGAAAGAAGAGTCCTAGGTGGTTTGGAAGTCCTGAATATTTTACTGTTAGCAGCTTAGCATTCTCCCTCAGCAGAGGTGGGATCTCATGGCCCATCCTTTAGTGAAGGAAATCTGTATGCTTTGCAGAGACAGTTTTCCCTATTTCGTTTATAATACTTAGATCGTTTATTACAGTAGAATCCAGCCTTAAGAACTGCAGAGACATGAAGCAGATTTTGGAACTGAACTTTGGTTAAGACATACGACTATCACCCATTCCTGCTCTTTCACATAGGGACAACTGAGGCCGCAAGAAGAAGACTCCAAAACACGAAAAGGGACTTTATGTCCCTTGGAAAGATGTTGAAGGGATCAGGAGCACAAGTAGTGTTCTCCTCAGTCCTCCCAGTTGGAGACTGGGAACCAAGGAGGAGGTGAATGACTGGCTGCATAGCCGGTTCCATGTTCAGGTTTTGGGGTTCTATGATCTCGAGCGTGCTTGGGGAGCTCCTGACCAAGTGGGGCAGGAACATTTTGAGCAGCAAGCTGGCCAGACTCATTAGCAGGGCTTTAAACTAGATTCAGTGGGGGAAGAGGATGTACCTGTAAGTGACACAAAAGAACCACTGAATGCCAATACTTTAGAAAACATCAAGGAAACACCTGTGAATAGTCCCATAGGAATTAGGAAGAACTCCTCTAAAAAGGTGATGCGGCCCACAGCCCAGCTGAAGTGACAATATACCAATGCACACAGCATGGGAAACAAAAAGAAGGAGTTGGAAGCCACAGTGCAATTAGAAAACTATGATCTAATTGTTATCATGGAAACGTGGTGGGATGAATCACACAGCTGGAACGTTGGAATTGAGGGCTACCAGATTTACAGGAAAGATAGGCAAGGAAAGAACGGTGGGGACATTGCTCCCTATGTTAAGAAATGGTTAGATTGTGAAGAGTTCCCTCTAAAATACAGCCAAGAGCAGGCTGAGAGCCTGTGGGTAAAAATTAAGGACCAGACCAACAAAGGACACCTTGTGGTTAGGGTCTACTACAGGCTACCCAAGCAAGGGGAACCTGTGGATGAGGCCTTCTTGCTTTAACTACAAGAACCATTGTGCTCACAGACTCTCATCTTCCTGGGGAACTTCAAACAACCAGATGTTTGCTGGGAAAGCCACATGACAGATAGTAAGCAATCCAGGAGACTCCTGGAGTCTATCAGGCCAACTTCCTTTTCCAGGTATTAGACAAACCAACCAGAGGAGGTGCATTACTGGACCTGCCACTCACCAACATGGAAGAGCTCATTAAAGAGGTTAAGACTGGAGGAAGCCTGGGTTGCAGTGACCATGCCCTGGTTGAGTTGGTTGGTGGTCAATGGCTCTATGTCGAAGTGGAGTCTGCTGATGAGTGGTCTACCTCAGGAGTCCATCCTGGGACCAGTGCTGTTTAATCATAGAATCATAGAATCATAGAATCACAGAATCACAGAATCATAGAATCACAGAATGGCTTGGGTTGGAAGGGACCTCAAAGATCACCTAGTTCCAACTGCCATAGGCATCCATAGGCAGGGATGCTGCCCACTAGATCAGGTTGCTCAGGGCCTCATCTAACCGGGACTTGAACACCTCCAGTGACAGGGCATCCACAACCTCTCTGGGCAACCTGTTCCAGTGTCTCACCACCCTCCCAATGAAATATCTTTATCAATGACATAGACAGTGGGATCAAGTACACGCTCAACAGGTTTGCAGATGACACCAAGTGGAGTGAAGCAGTTGATACTAAAGAAGGAAGAGATGCCATTCAAAGGGACCTGGACAAGCTGGAGAAGTGGTCGCATGTGAACTACATGACGTTCAACAAGTCCAAGTGCAAGGTGATGCACCTGGGTAGGGGCAATCCCAGACATGAGTACAGGCTGGGAGAAGAACGCATTGAGACCAGCCTTGCAGAGAAGGACTTGGGGGTTCTGGTGGACCGAAGGCTCAACATGAGCTGGCAGTGCACGCTTGCAGCCCAGAAGGCCAACTGCATCCTAGGTGTGACCTGCAGACCAAGGGTGGTGATTGTCCCCCTCTACTCTGCCCTCGTGAGTCCCCACCTGGAGTACTGCATCCAGGTCTGGGGACCCCAGCACAAGAAAGATGTGGACTTGTTAAAGCAAGTCCAGAGGAGGGCTACAAAGATGATCAGGGGGCTGGAACACCTCTCCTGTGAAGAAAGGCCGAGAGAGCTGGGGCTCTTCAGCTTACAGAAGACAAGGCTCTGGGGAGACCTCACTGTGGCCTTTCAATACTTAAAGAGATCTTATAAAAATGATAGTGATTCTTTACTTGGGTAGATAATATTAGGACAAAGAGGAATGGTCTTAAACTAAAAGAGGATAGATTTAGATTGGACATTAGGAGGAATTTCTTCAGTCAAAGGGTAGTGAAGCACTGGAACAGGTTGCCCAGAGAGGCCGTGGATGCCCCATTGCTGGAAGTGTTCAAGGCTAGGTTAGATGGGGCCTTGGCCAACCTGATCTAGTGGGTGGTGTTCCTGCCTATGGCAGGGGGGTTGGAGTTGGATGATCTTTAAGGTCCCTTCAAACTCAAGCCATTTTACGATTTTATGATTCTATGATTTGGGCTGCCTCTCATTACCTAGCAGCAATTATTGAAGGACCTCTCCTGCGGGAACAAGACAGTCACTGTCTCATAGGTCTCAATGCTTCTATCTTCCAGCTGCAGCACAGGTAAAAGATTTTTCTGATTTGTGCTACGAACAAGTACAAGATTAGTATTAGATTAGTACAGATTATTATTACAAAATTAGTTGATTTGTCTAGATTGAACAGTTCTATTCTGTGTCCTAGAGAAGCAGCAGCTGGATGAATGGAAATGTCTGATGGGTCACATTTGATCTGCTGGCTGCAGCTGGCCTAGACTCACTTACATTACATAACTTCCTCATTTACAGTATTTAGTATGACCCAGATAAATTTCTTCTGTTAAAATATGGCTAACCAAACAACTGAATTGTCTTCATAGGAGCATTCTTTATGCTCAGCTTGACCACATTTTTTTCCCCTTAAATCATAAAATTCTATGTAGGAGGTTGTAATCTGACCATTTCTGTGTCTTTGTAACACATAAATCATAGTGCTCTAAACATGATCCCCTTTGCATTTGAAATTATTTGGGGCAGAAATAAAAGCTCATTTGGCTCATTGATCTCTACAGAAAAGCTCTAGACAGTTTTTGTAAGTTTAAACATCTGAACATTTAAAAAAAACAGTTCAGATTTTATGAATCTAGTTGGCTAAATTTTCTGTGTTCAGAAAGAACCTTAAGAGCAGAATGAGTTGTTTATACTTCTATACTGGGATATTACTTATACTTAGAACATTATTTTCACTAAGGTTTTTCTTTTATTTATGTTATACAGTAGGTTTTGTGTGTGTTATGACCTGAAAAGTTGTTGCATAACAGTCCAGCTAAACTCAGAAGAGTGAATTGTTGCATTAAAAGGCACAGAGATCACTTGCATTTAATTTATTAACTTCCAACTCTTGTTCTAAATAGTGTCTTCATTTCTTTCCCCCTTTTCTGCTATTTCCACTCTCTGACTTCTCCTAAGCCAGAGTGTTCCCAGGAGTGAAACACTAGAAAGGGACATGATCATGCCATATTTAATTCATAATTCTTCATCAGATTTCCTGTAAAATTCTGGAGCAAGTTAGAGTGAGATTCAACAAAATGATTTGGCACACAAAATTTGTCCTGTCCTCTACCCTTGGCTTAGCAGCTGCCTTCACAAAATGCATAAATTTGTAGGATCTCTCTGGTTAGATTTAAAATTCCCTAGTTTTTGAGACCCACACTGCTATGAATACCTCAATTTCAGTAGCTCAGTGCCAGTTGTCCTATTTAAGCCTCATTGAGTCTTGGGAATGAGCTATGCCTTTGCTCCTGAAAGATCTGCTCCATTACAGTGTTTTGGAAATGCATTCATATGATTGACGTTTCTACAAAACTGTGGGAGCCACTTATTCTTTTGAACATAATTGCTAGGGGAGGAGACAACCAGAATACTATTTATTTCACTGGTCTAATGGAATTGTATTGCACACTTTCACAAGGTAAAATACATTTTGGATAATACCTCTGGACTCTCAACTGGCTGTGTCAGTCCTGAGCTACAGCACACCTTCCTTTCAACATTTCATTTTGACACAGTTTGAGAAACTGCAGTGGAAAGTGTCTACAGTGTAACAGGACATGTGGACTGGAATCTTCTGTATCAGAAACAGACAGTGAATACAGATTTCTTATTTCCTGTATGATTGCTCAAGTGATTAAGGAATTATATAAAAGAAGCTGCAATTCTTTAGAAGTTGCTTTTATGTTAGAAAAGAGAAGAGTGAACTTTGCCCAGGTATTGGGAAGAGTGTTTGTAGATGCTTACTGGGTGCTAAAGTTGGATCTATACCTAATTTACGGTGTAGCATTGAACCCACTCTGAGCAACTTACCTAGCCACTATATCTGAAGACTGAGAGACCAAAAGTTACACACTTTGATTTTACAGTTTTCAATTTTGATTCCTAGCTGTCTTTAGATTTCAGTCTCACTAAATTTAAATGTTTAAATGTAAAATCTAGATATTATCTTATTTTTTCCATTTCCCCCTCTGCTTTTGTATTAAGAGAGACTGTTTTCTTTCAAATAAATTATAATGCTTCTCCAATGCACAGTTTCTGTGCTTTGGAGATCTGATATCAGTTAACTCTCTTGCTACTGTAGCAGAACTAATAACAGAAGACTTGTAGAGCATGACTGATAGACAGAAGTAATGATGTTCAAAAGAAAAAATCCCTCCCACTTTTTCTTTTGAATTTGTTAGACCTCTCTTCTCTATCGGGCTTGTTTCAGCAAACAATTTGAAAATGCTGAGCATGGGAGCCGGTCAAAATATAGTGATCTACATTTTTGGTGTATAGAAATCAAGAAAATATTAAACTTATTTACATAGTCTGAGTATATGAGACTCGTGAAATGAAAATTCACCTCCTGTGTTGCTGCTGAGAAATGTACAGGATAAACTGGGCACACAACACATTAAATCTGTAATCTAAGGAAAATGTACTATTATGTACCACAAACTGCACAAACTTCTGTCATTTGATTGTGTAACACAATTCTATTTTCATTCTGAAATGAAGCAATGAATATTTTTTCCTAATGTTTTGCAGACTTCCAATCCACATACTCAAATGCGTTTTCCTTTTTAGTGGCCCATAACATCGTTTGCCTACATTCTTTCTAGAATTACTACCTGTAAAAATATATGGACCACATAACCCTGTTCTTCCTCCACAGTGTCACAGTACAAAGCAGTTAGAAATATGATTTCATCTGGTTAAAGAGGTTTGCAGCACTTTGAAAGCACTGAAGTGACACCAAGCAGCTTAACTGCATGGACATACCTATCTCGTCTTTCTCTTAAAATGCAACTACGTATGTATACTCATTCTTTTTTATTGTTAAATAGCCTTTGTACTCTGAACATTAGGAAAGAGAATAACACTTTCAGAATGTATATTAAAATATATACTGCATTCATGTATGCTTTGGTGAAAGGTTAACTATATGTATATTTTTTTTTTCCCGATTTCCTTTATCAGCTACTACGGGCAATGAAGCTGCTGAAAAATATGAGAGCAAGAGAAAAAGGGAAAGAAAAGAAAATAAATAAACACAGAATTTTCAGATTATTAATTATCTTAAAGTTCCTAATTTTATGACTTACCTTTTCTACTTTCACCTTTCTACATTTCACCTTCAACCAAATGAAAGAATTTACTTCAGAAAAATAATTTAAAAAAATAAAATTATATGATCAGATGTAATTAAAAACCAAGACTGAGCATAAGAACAGGTTGCCCAGAGTGGTTATGGAGTCTCCATCTTCGGAGACAGTGAAAAGCCACCTGGATATGGTCCTGGACAACCTGCTGTGGGTGACCCTGCTCGAGCAAGAAGGTTGGACCAAATGGCCTCCAGAGGTCTTTTTTCTACCTCAGTCATACTGTGATTTTGTGATAGAAACTAAATGCTAATGATACCATTCTTCTCCTATGATACTATCCTTCTCCCATTCTTCTCCTGTTCCTGCATAATAGGAACTAAACTTTTATGTTTGGTAGTTTGCTTGTTTTTTTTTTGTTTTTCATTTTTGTGGTGGCGGGGTTCTTATTCTCAGAAAAATAAATTATTTGCAGTATTGTGGTGGTTTTACTCGGGTGGGCAGCCAAGCTCCACATCAGCTGCTGTCTCAGTCCCCCTTCTCAAAGGGAGAGGGGTAGAAAATATGATGAAAAGGGCTCGAGAGTTGAGATAACAACAGGCAGATCATTCAACAATTAGAGTTGTGAGCAAAACAGACTCAGAGTAGGGAGACTAGTAAGATTTATCACCTATTACTAACAAGCTAGAGAAATGAGAAACAAAGGAAAGAAACAAAAAACGCCTTCCCCCCATCCACCCTCTTCCTCCTCCTCCCCCCAAGTGGCGCAGGGGAACGGGGGAATGGGGGTTGCGCTCAGTCTATAGCACTTCGTCTCCGCCGCTCCTTCTTAGTCACCTTCTTCTTCCCCTGCTCCTACATGGGATCCCTCCCATTGGATACATTCCTTCCCGAACTGATCCTGCTTGGGCTTCCCACAGGCAGCAGCTCTTCAAGAGCTGTTCCAAATATGGGTCCGTACCACGGGGTTCATTCATCAGGAGCACCCTGCTCCAACCTGGGTCCCTCACAGGCAGCAGCTCCTGCCAGGTCACCTGCTCCTGTGTGGTCTCCTCTCCACGGGCTACAGGTCTGGCCTGGAATCAGGTCCAGCAGGGGTCCTCCACGGGCTGCAGCCTCCTTCTGTGCAGGTCCACCTTCTCCACCATGGTCTCTTCCACGGGCTGCTGCATGGAAACCTGCTCCACCATGGTAATCCATGGGCTGCAGGGAGACAGCCTGCTTCACCATGGTCCTCAACACAGGCTGCAGGGGAACTTCTGCTCTGGTGCTTGGAGCACCTCCTCCACTCCTTCTTCACTGATCTTGGTGTCTGCAGGGCTGGTTCTCACTCCTCTCCCAGATGCTGTTTCGCAGCAGTTTTTTTTCCCTTTCTTAAATGTGCTCTCACAGAGGCGCAGATAACATCACTTATTGGTTCATTTCTGGCCAGCAGTAGGGCCCTTATCTAACATGGGGCAGTTTCTGGATGCTTCTTGCAGAAGCCACCCCAATAGCCCCCCGCTACCAAAACCTTTCCATGTAAACACACTACATAATAACGATATCACAATGAACTTTGATCCAATTGGATAACCTTTACTCCAAGTAATTAGAGAGTAACAAGAATACTATGCACATTTTAAATGGAACATGCACCTCAAAAAATGTAGTCTGTAGTTGCACAGTGCATGACAGAAAATACAGATAATGCAGAGAAATTGACGTGTTGTCTCTGGTATCCCTTTCCTAGCTGTGGGCATTAGAAAGAAAGAAAAACTGTTTTTCCTGGTCTATAATACTTACATACCACTTTCATCAAAGCTAGGTTGGGGATATTGTCTGTATGTCTGAAAACAGTAAAGGTGGATGACATACTTTGTTGTTGTTGTTGTATTTTATAATTGGCTTTGTTAGCTACAGAGAAATTCAGTATGTTCATTTCCTATTCTGATTATTCCCAGAAGCTATTGACTTTTCTTTTCCATTGGATCTAGAAGCAGCTACATTTCTGAGGTCGACAGTGATTTCTGTCTGCCCTAATGTGCATAGAGACATATTGGCATACACACATACTGCCAAAATATTAGGAAGGTTTTCTCACGTCCATTACAGTGATTTTTGTAGTTTTTATAATAGATTCTGAAGGAACTCACCTAAATTCAAAAAAATATTTGAGGCATCTTGATTAGAGGGTATGGGAAGAAATGCACTCTGTAACACAGGAAAACAATCTAAGAAAAATGCTAGAAGCTCCAGTTGGACACATGTAAATTTGCAACAATGAGAACATTTTAACAGTGAGAGTGAATGACAGAGGCAAAAGATGCAGACCTGGTTGCATCACTGATGGACAGGCTGACCTACAATTAGAAAACCAGTGTGGCACAATCACATGAATTGTGGGAAGAGTCATCCACAATGAATCTACAACCCTCTAAATGTCCTCCCCAAAGAACTCAAAAGACAAAGGGAAATGTGGATTCTTTAGCTGTTACTGTGTTTCAAACAAAAGTAATGCCCTTTCCAAAAACATGTGTAAACCCCTACTTCAAACAGAAAAATGTGCCTGACTGGTGAGGGGTATGGAACTGGAAGAGAATGCTTTCCTGTGGAGTCCTAGAAGCTAGGCCTATACGTGTGATAGAGTACTGCTCACACTGCTTCAGATATGTCATTTCAGCTACCTGTAAGGTTCAGCATAACAGAAATTGGATAGCATTAAAAAGCCAGCTAAGTTTCCAACACCCACAGCAGATGTTGGCCTTAAAATCTGAAAATGCAAGTACTCAGTCCTCTGTCTGCAAGTAGATGGAAGTAGGATTAGGTGCTGAATGTTGCTGTATTGTAAATTGTCAGATTTCTAAAGTGAACAGATGTTTAACTGGTATTAGCATTATTTCAGCTATTAAATTGCAGAAATGTGATCATTTATCTCATCCTCCAAGGGCACTCACTAAATCTACACTGAAATAGACCTCTTTGGCCTGTAAAGAACAATGGCCTTTACTGAGTAACAATGCTACTGATTAACAACACAAGGAATCCAGAGCAAGGTCATATTCTTAGCCTGATTTCAATGGAAATTTTTTAAAATGTTTTTGAGGATTCTATATTCTTCATGGTATTTTGGACTGTGAGGATAGCTAATAAAACCGTTGACTTGAATGCAATATACTATTAAATATACAGCTGTGGTGGTTTTATTCATCTGGGGAGCTGAGCTCCACCACAACAGGCAGTGGAATGGGTTGCCCAGGGAAGTGGTAGTGTCACTGTCCCTGGGGGTGCTTAAGGAGAGTACGGACTTGGTGTTGGGGACATGGTTTAGTGGGTGACATTGGTGGTAGAGTGATGGTTGGACCATCTTCGAAGTCTTTTCCAACCTTAATGATTCTATGATTTTATGGAATCTGAGAGTAGTCTATAAGTGGTCTCTCACTCGCCCTCCTCAAAGGTAAAGGGGGAGAAAATAGGATGAAAAAGGCTTGAGGGTTGAGGCAATGACAAGAAGATCACTCAACAATTATCATCATGGGCAAAACAGACTCAGCATAAGGAGATTAATGTAATTTATTGCCTATTACTAACAAGCTAGAGCAGCAAGAAACTAAAAGCAAACTAAAAAGACTTTCCCCCCATCCACCCTCTTCTACCTCCTCCCCCCAAGTGGCGCAGGGGAACGGGGAATGGGGGGCTGCAGATCAGCCATTCATCTCCACTGCTCCTTCATGGTCACTCTCTGCCCCTGCTCCATGTGGGGTCCCTCCCACGCGATGCTGTACTTCCTGAACTGATCCTGGGGGCGCTTCCCACAGGCAGCAGCACTTCAAGAACATTTCTGACTCCTCGCTCTCCCAGCTACCGCAACGCAACATTTTTTTTTCCCCCCTTTTCTTAAATCTGCTCTCCCAGAGGCAGAAACAGCATTGCTTATTGGCTCGGCACTGGTCAGGGGTGTGTCCTGAAGCCAGCCTTCTGAAACTGGCCCTTATCTAACATGGGTCAGCTTCTGGATTCTTCTCAGAGAGCCCAGCCCTGCAGCCCCCCAGTACCAAAACCTTGCCATGTAAACCCAATACAACAGTAAATCACTTGCCATCTCAAAATTTTGCAAAACACTAGAATTTTATTCTTACATTAAAGGAAACACTCAAATTTTGTTCTATTAAGACAGAATACCTCTACCTTATATCAATGGAAAACAATTAGTTATTAAACTCCAGCAGAATTTTGTTCCAGTCATAAAACTATTTTCACCCTTGCATAAGAGAAATAGAACAGCATCTGTTCTTTCTGAAAGAGAAAAGACAGTATCTCTTAACTTCAATTGTTATTTCAAAGCACTGAACTAGGAGAAATTTTGGTCATTGTGATGAATCAAATAATCTTTAGAAATCGAGTAATCTTTACTTTGTTTCTGATAACATTGACTCTTTCTAATAGCCTTTAATTAGACTGATATGATTAATTGTATGCTAGTATCAACATATCTGAATTCAAATAAGCAATGTTGTTCTATAATTTAGAAGTCAAGATGATCAAATCAAACCATCTGTTTTCTTTGACACATGCTATTTTCCACTCTTATTAATAAGCAATATATTTTGGGCAATATAAAATTATATTTCCTGATAGCAGTTGACCTATAGCTTGCACTGTAAGGCAGACTTACTCCATGAAAATAAATAAATAAATAAATATATAATATAAACCTTATGTTTCTTTCTGACTTTTTTTTTTTTTTTTTTTCAGAAAAACAGTACTTAGTCATTAATTTTCCCACTAAATAAACCAAAAATGTGTAATTTCTTCATGAAGTATATGACAAGTGGAAAGGTACGTAGTTCAACTGTATTATAACATTCTCAAACCTTTAGTGTGAACCATACTGAATTGTTTCAGGTTCACTACTCATAAACCAAAGGTCATGAAAGATGTGTCCTGGAACACAAGTATTATCAGGAGCATCTGATGAACTGGGGTTGTTTAGTCTGAAGAAGAGGAGGCTCAGGAGAGACGTTATTGCTCTCTACAACTACCTGAAAGGAAATTGTGCGGAGCTGGGGGTCGGCCTCTTCTCACAGATAACTAGCAATAGGACCAGAGGGAATGGCCTCAAGTTGTACCAGGGGAGGTTTAGGCTGGAAATGAGGAGACATTTCTTCTCAGAAAGAGTAGTCCGACCTTGGAATGGGTTGCCCAGGGAAGTGGTGGAGTCACCGTCTCTGGGGGTGTGTAGGGAAAGGTTGGACTTGGTGCATAGGGACATGGTTTAGTGGGTTATTATCAGTGGTAGGGGGATGGTTGGACCAGATGATCTTGGAGGTCTTTTCCAAGCTTAATGATTCTGTGTTTCAATAAAAATATGGTCCAAAAGCTAGATATCCTGTGTTGTAAATATGGAGTTGTCTTTAATCTCATTTTTCATCGAGCTACAGAGAGCTTTCACTGAGGAAAAAGAAAAAAAAAAAAAAGAATAGGTCTCTAAGTAGGAAGTAAGGTAGGTAGAAAAAGAAATAAAATTGTTCTGATACAAAGAAAAGGATCAACTAGGAAATCTGAGGTTTCAGTTCAATTGCATTTTGTATTTTTTAGTAGCACTTCAAATAAGGAGGTAACTAGACTGTTAATATTTCTTTATCTGTCCCTCAAAATACCGTCTTGAATATGTGTTTGCATGAACCACCTACATATGGAGCAGATTATAGTGATCTTAAATGTCTCTAATTTCCTACATGAGACTCCCTGAGATGAAAACGGAGGCACTCCACAGCCATCTGCCATCTTATTCCTTCAGACTGTCCATTTGGATGGTCAATTTCAGGGCCTGTTCTCATGGTCTGATATGCAGACAGAACTGGACTCTACACCAAATTCCAACCACTTTCTTTGAGTTTTATAATGTTTTTTTTTTTTTTTTTTTTTTTTTTTCAAAGCACTCCTTTACAGAACGGCAGGAAAATTCTTATGGAAAAAAAAACAAAAAGGAAGACAAAAAGAGGTCAAGCTCTTTTGCTCAATGATGAGGACAAGCTGGTTTTAAAGTCATCTTTGAATATTGGCAGATATCCCCACCAGGGGACAAACTGGACTAAACCTGTCCAAAGGTGTTGATTTCCTGATTAAGTTTCCCTCCAGGCTGGCAGAAGTTCAGTCTCTCAAGACTGAATGCTCTGACCATAACCCAGGGTTGCAAAACAAAGACATTTTACAGTCAGTCACTTTAAAAAATTATCTTAGAGGTATAACTTTTTATTATTCTATTCATTTATATATTTAAGTCTAGACTCTACAGACTGCAGTTACAGGTAGGTAAAGTTATCTCCTTGTAGCATTTGCTGGGCGTAGAGTTTCCTTGGGGAAGCTTATGCCTGCACTTTAACTAGCTCCATGTGGATACCCCACTCAGCCTGAAAGTTCTTTTAATCCCATGACTAGCTTTCTACAGGTACCTTTATGTTTATACAGATTTCTAAATGTTGATTATGGAAACAGTGTTACATGCAAATAACAATCAAACTAAAAGTATGGGGATTGAGCACAAACATCAAAATAGTGAAACGAACAAGAAACAGAGAAGTAATTCTTCACTGATAATTAAACAACACTTTTGCGAATAGTAGTTCAGCAGAAAGATCAACAATGCATTCTGAAGTAAGGTACCAGTGCAACAAGTGGATCTTCTTGTGGATCTAGCTACCTGATCTGAAGAAAACTGCATATGATTCTATAGAAATGCCAGAAAATGTTACAAAAGAAGGTTCCAAGTTTTATTTCAAAAATATACTTTTATCCAAAATAAAATTACTGTTTACAAGATGATCTTGGAGGTCTTTTCCAACCTTAATGATTCTATGTTTCTTTGATTCTATGTTATCAATTTTATTCAGTACCTAGGAGTTTTTTTATGCCATTGCTAAAAATGGAAGAAAAGCAAAAAAATATATTTCACATTTCAAGTGAACTCATTCATATTTTTTTTCTTTTTAGTCCAAAATGTGACAAAGGAGAAAGGAAAAATTTAATTTGAGAAATATTTTTGATAGCTCAAGACTTCATTAATAATATTAGAACATTATTTAAACTGCACATTCCTTAAGGATTGCTACTTAAATTTCTGCTGAATCTTACTGATAACTTTATCTATTACTTTTTATACAATGAAAGCTGCAATAAATGTTTTTATTGCATATGTTTTAACTTACTGTGATACATTTTAAATATGTATTTTTTACATATTGACTTTTTAAATGATGACTGAAAAGGATACGTGTATTTTAATATTTAACAATTTCATTTGCTAACTAAAACTTAAATAAAAACAGAAATAAGAAAACAGAATAAGAGAATGCTAAATACTTTTTAACAAAAAAATGTTTTTTAACAAAACTATATTTAAAAACAAATATATATTTTACATGTTTTGATAATTTAATAATAGATCTTTCTAAAAAAATCCTTTCAAATATATTTTACAGATTATCCTGCTATTGTTCTTTAACACCTGACATTACATTTTCCTTATATTCATATATAACCATTCCACTTTAAAATATCCTGAAATATATGTTCTTGTAACTGATTCTGCCAAGGAAATAATTGAAAGGCATGTATTTTTAACTACATTATGTAAAATATGATGTTACTTTGGAGTGTTAGAGATAATCTGGGTTATGATGCAGTAAGTCTGAGCTATTGCTGTTCTAATACCAAGCCCTCAAATTACTGAGGACCGAGACAAAGAACTTCTGTCTACAACTGGTTGTGAACAGCTGAGGGCATTTAACATTGCTGATTCGTATATACGCTTGCCATGTGTCCTTATATTTAGTGTAATTATTTGTATAGCTAATAACAGAGTTAAAAGAGGTTTAAAAACAAATGTTGACAAGCTCCAGTGAGTATCTTCCTGCAAGAGTATCTCTTGGTTTTGAATGATTCCAAACCTTTACATTATTTGCTGGATAGAAAGATTAAAGAATTTTTTTGTGTAAACTCAGTAAGCTGTATCAAGAGTAGCTTGCATTAAAAGCACATTTATTTTAAACAGGTTTACCATATTTTAAAACTTTTTATTATTATTTTTTTTAATATTTATTCTAGATTTTTTTTTTGTGCCAACTTAGGTAAACGGAGATCTCTGTAGGAAGACAGAATAAAAGTGATACCTGTGAAAAACGTACTTTGATGTCATTAAAAAAAAAAAAAAATGTATCCCACCAAGTAGCCATTACCTTAAAAAATAGATGGAGATCTGGGAGATATAGAACTCTAATGCATTTATGAAACAGACTCTAGTCAAAAGAGATAATGTTGAAATTTCAGACATCTTATTTTACCTATGTCTAAGATATAAAAATCATATTGATCCCAGGAGCTAATCATGTCTTTTCTTTGTAAAGCCAATGATTTTGAATCAGGCGTAGACAGTGTGCATGAGCAGCTGTGCATCCATAAATGGTGCCTTCCCACTAAACTAACTAGTCAGCTCAAATATAGCTATATTAGTGTGGTATTTTGCTTAGATTTATCAACCTTTCTAAAAAGACATTATTTTAGTGTAGGACATATGCTAGCCAGAACACCTTTGCTGATTCCAGTACCTGTTTGATTTAATATATGGGCAGGATATAACGTTATGCCACAAAGACATGTTCTAGGGGGCAATATTCTATGTCTAAATATCTACATAGCCCTGTGGGAAATAACAAAAAATAAAGCAAACACCTAAAATATTTTTTCAGGTCGTATTTCTTTTTCTTTATTTCTAGTAACTTTCATTATGTGTTTAATGCTATGTTAAAAGCCACTGTCAGAGAACCAGCTTTACCTATATGGGAAATAGTGACAGTTGCAAAATTGAACTGTCTGCTATTTAATAGTATTAGACAATATATAATCAATCATTTGCACTGGTGTGACAAAGACAGCAAAGACAAGATGCAAACTGAGTAATAAGAATTTCCATTAGTCAAAGTTTTGGCCACATTTCACTCTAGAATTATATTTTTTTTAGGTGAAAGAAGTATTCATATTTTCAAAATCCTAATTTATACCACCTTCATATTCATTCATAACTTATGAAGGGAAATTAATGGTTGTAGCACGCATTTGTTTGTTCACACTTTGTTAGAAGAAGCAAATGTGAATAATAATGGAATTATCTAGTACTGGAGGAAGAACAATACACTTCATAACTCAGAAAGCCCGTGGTATAAGACTGTGTCTAGTCTACAGTAGAATATTAAATTTCTTCATCTACTTTTAGAACGTTAACTTAAAATTGAGACCTTTTCCACATATAAACATTTTTTTCAAATATTCCATCAATATCAATACTGCAAACAAATTATGCCAGTCTACTTCCTTTCAGATAACTAAAGTTTGTATTATAAACCCAACAAAATGCTGATTTTCAAAGGAAGGGGTTTTGTTTGGTTCTTATTTTTCTAATTAAATAAAACTCCTTTTTTTGCAGTTAAAACTTACTTTAAAAAGACTGAAGGAGGAGAAGAAACTATGCCAGAAATAAACAGGAGTAAGAATCTTAAAATGGGGTCTCCTTCAAAACTTTCTGGGAAAAAAATAGCCAGGCAAACTTTTATTTATTTTATGTTATTTATTTATTTATTTATTTATTCCCAGAATATAACAGTCCGCTTAACATTTTAAAGGTTTACTATAAGGGATGGGTCACTGCTTTTACTAGGCTTTCTGCCAATTTGGTTATACATGCATTCAGTCAGTCTTCCTAATCAAGTCTCCAGCCCCTTCAGTGGTTCATCACTAACTTAGCCATCTGTTACCACTGGTTGAAAAATCCCACAGTGGCTAATTTTCCAGTCTAATCACTATTTGAAAAAGAAAACAAATCCAAAACATCAAAAGTAAATCCCACAAAGAATTATCTATTTTTCTTTTTTCTCCCCTGCAAATGTATTTTAGCTGTCTTAGCTTTTGCCACTACTATAAGAGTTTTGTGTTTTGCAGTAAACCTGATAACCCAATCACCCCTAGCCAAACATTGCAGTGGTGATGAATTGCATATATTGTGCCATTTGTTCAAGACGTTATTTTCTTAGGTTTTGTAGGTGACTATATAGGACAAAATGCAACCATTGGCAAGTTTTCTTTTAAGCAAAAGTAATGCTACCTACTGATCTAAAATATCAATGAATGCTGAATATTAAAATAAACAAATAAATAAATTCTATCAGCAACAGTGAATTTTTATGGAAGTCTTGAATCCAATACCACAGCCTTTTATTTTAAAGCTATTTTAGAATGTGTTAGAAGTACTGGAATTTATAAGAAAATTTCAGTGAGAGTTAGCAGTCAAGACTTTTATGTATATTTTCCAATGTATTTTTTTTAGATATTGAAACTATATACACATATATAAATACGGAAGACCTACAGCACGTGTGAAAGCTTGCCATGCTTTTGCATTTTAGATCCCCTGGAGATTCCACCTAAAAGATCTGTTCTGGATCCTTTGTTTAAGCTACCAGTTAGGGTGCTGATTTGTGGCAGATGAGAACATGATTTTGCACAGTAGGAACTGTCCCACAGAAAAAAAGACTGAGCTCATCAGTTCTATTCAGAGACCAGCAATTAGCAAAATGGCAAAAACTTTTGGTGTAACAACATTCAGCTGACCTGGATTGCCTTCAGATTAATAATTTATGCGGAAATGTTTAGGACAAAAATGAAAAAGAACACTTCAAATATTCTTTGCAGTTCTGAAGAAATGATTGCATGCAAACTCCTTCCTATTTGAAACAATGTTTATCACTGTATTCTTTTAAAAGTATTTGCTTGCTCTTCATACCAAAATTTACAATTGTATGTCAAAGAGCACAGACATACATAATCAAGTGCATGTGTTGTTTATCTATTTTTCTTAGAACTCTATAGCTGAAAATGTTTTCATTATTTTTCTGGGTATAAGAAGCTCTATTAATTAAAAGTTTCCATATGAACAAACACTCGCATGGCTTGGGAGGGTATGCATGTAAGTCTAAGTGCTTACAAGAACAGGACTCACTAAAGAACTAAACTGTATGCCCACAAAGGGAAATTGATGGTCAAGACTAGAGAAAAGATAAAGATCAAGAAGACATTTTCGTTAGACAGTTTTAAACTCCTTTGGAGCCCAGAACGGTCATTTCTCAACAAGCTGCTTATGTCATTACGCCTAGTTTTAGACTGGTTATATTTAATAGTGCTGACAAACAAAAGCACTATTTTGTCAGCACACAAAAGTGCTGACAAACTCTATAGAAACATACACAATGCAGCTGGAGACTTCCCTGATTCCATTGGTTGCTCTTAGGTTAACATATCTTGGGGAAAGCTTGCAATAAACATAAATTTTACCTGTAACTGTGGAATCTTTACTACATAGATAACATCACTATGAAGGAACATACAGATTTTATGACACACAGACATGATAATATTCAGGTATGACCCACTGCCAAGGATGTCATAAGTTGCGGATGTCTGTCTTCGTGTATTTAATAAAAAATGAACCCTTCAGGGAAAACAAATAAATATATAAATAAAAAACAGAACGCCCACAGCTTTTTCTTCTTGATAGAGATTTTGCTCTCAAAGCTTCCAGATTTAATGTATAAAACTTATAAATTGGGGATTTGCAAACTACATTTTATAATCCTTGAATTAGTGTTTGAGAGCTTTTTTGGTCATGCCCTAAAGATACACTGCTGTATCAACATTTTTTTTCCCTCTAGTTAGATAACTTTTATGTTAGCTATGTTTCAGAAGAATTCATTGATTTCAGCACGAGCAATCCAGCAGAACTACCAAGTCTGTAGGTAAGATGAAATCTTGTCATCATGAGCAGCTGTCTTTAAAACGTAGAGGGCTTACATATACTTTACAAGGGCAGCAAGCATCTGTGAGATTCATAAAGATGTACCTTGAAGGTCACAAAGGAAATTGTGTTTTTGCTGTACTTCATGGAACTTACCAGAAACTGTGTGTCATTTGGTGGCTTTTGTTAAAAGGTAAGTCTGTCAGTCCCTTTCTCCTGCCATGTAGGTGGATGAAGTATATTCCGTCTTGTCCGAGACTTCACAACTTCTCTGAGTAACCTGTGACAGTGCTCTGTCACCTGCACACTAAAGAAGTGCTTCCTGATGTTGAGACAGAACTTGTGTTCCAGTTTGTCCTGGCACTGGGAACCACTGAAGACAGCCTGGCTCCAATTTATTTGTGCCTTCCATTCGTGTATTCATAGACATTGATGAGATCCCTCTTGAGCCTTCTCTCTTCCAAACTTATCAGTCCCAGTTCTCAGTCTCTCCTTATACTAGAGGTGTTCCAGTCTTTTCATCATCCTCTTGGCCCTTTGCTGAATTCTCTCCAGTATGTCCATGTCTCTCTTGTACAGAGAAACACAGAACCGCACAGAGCATTCTAGTTATGACCTCACCATTGGGAGGATCAGCTTCTTCCACCTGCTGGCAACACTGACAGCAATTAGAGGTAAGAAATTAATTGAATTGTAGAACATAGAAATTTGATGGTTACACTTTCTTTAAGCATACAACGATCCTGATGATATTTCTGTGATCATTATTCTAGCAAATTGTAGAATTTGGAAACTTTGTGTCTCATCAAATATTTTTTTGCAGGAAAAGATAAATGATATGATGACAAGATTCTTTTCTTCGCTAAAAACTGAAGTATTATTTTTATTCAGGAATATTTCATTATGGTACTTCAGAATACTTGTAGGCAAATAACTACAGGCAAATACCATCTAATCAGAACACTATCACCTCCAGATTAACATGGTGAAGCGAATACAGGCCTTGTATAACCTAAAAGTGGTCTGATTGTTTCTGTATTATTCCTTGGTAATTGAAATTGACATCAATTTAGCAATGTTTGAGTGACTCATCTGAACTGGGAAAAATTGTTTGCCTTACAAATGGAGAAAAAAAAGTTTTCCAGAAAGTACGTTTGAATATCAAAGTAATTTGCCTGAAAAACTGAAAATTTTAAGATTTTTGGCTTTATGTGAAAGCTGAAGATAATAACAGTCACTGTATTGGGCATTAGAATCAATCTTGCACAACTCAAATAATTTAATAGTGATTTTTTATATATTTTGCTATCTCAAAATTCAGTACTTGGTAAGTTTTCAATGGCTTAATCATTTTTTCCAGTGTCTGTTTGCATTGGGACCATTTTGCACCATTTAAAATTAAAATGTTATTTACTGATGTATACTCCTCATGTGAAAGCAGTGAGAGATAATACATACAACCAACAGGAATATGCAGATTACTTTTGTTGTTAAATATAACTTCAGGGATCTTGTCATCTTGTCTCTTTAATACTTTAATACATACCAAAGCAGTCAGTTTCTTTTTGTTTCTTTTTTTTTAATCTTTTTTTTTTTTAATTTATTATTTTTTTATTTTTATAGGGTATTTCTGTAGTGTCTTAGTATATCTTCCATTGCCCTGAAAGGAGTTCATACTCAGCCTAGTGTACTTTCTCCCACAGATTCATAACTGAGGTAAACAGAGATTATTTACTTTCCTTTTTGTTTCATTACAAATATCATCCCATGCCCTCAGCATGAATATTTAAATTTATCCTGCTAGCATAGTAATTTAAAAGTAATTAAGCATTGCACATAAATGACTGACAAGCTATCGCTGACAAACACTTTGAAGATGGGTTTTTATACTTGCGTATAAACAGCCCTGACAGTTAAAGAGAGTGAAAGTTTTATTGTTGATCTTAGCGGAGACAGATCTTCTTTGATTTAGTGAAACTCTACCATTCAAGGCTTAATTAAGAGCAATAAAACTTTATTGTACTGCAGATCTCTAGTCAAACTTGTATGTGCATGCATGAGTAGGTTGGAGTTGGAATTGATGATCCTTATGGGTCCCTTCCAACTCAGGATATTCTATGATTCTATGATTCTAGGTATTTCACAGAGACCATTTTCAATACGTCTTTCTGAATACTTTGCTTTCTGAAGAAATCCAAAGTTCCTCAGGAGGTCTTAGTTCCAAAAGAAGACTGAGTGTTTAAGACTTCATAAAAGAATTTGAAAAAGTCATTACATGGAATAGAAATCTATCTAAAATAAACAAGTAATAAAAAATAAATAAATAAAAGGAATTCACTTCTTAAGATAAGAGATTTCTTTCCCATCAGTGTTGTACATACATATGAAAGGGGAATGGTTCTCATGTCAGAGGCATAAACCTTGCACTGTCACACAACATATGCATGCTCTTGTTTTCAGATCAATTAATCAATAAATGCACATATACTCCTCCTAAATTGTTCACCACTACAATTTGTCTCCCTCCATATGAGTCAAGGAACAATGGGGAAGTCATGGTGCTGTGGTTTCTTGAAGCATCTGAATTTCCAGTATCACAGCATCCCAGTGGGAGATAAAAGCCAATGCCAACGTCAAGTTCAAGCAGCTCAGTTTTTCTATTAAATTTGCACATATGAAGGATCCAAGTGCCCTTTGGGTTGTTTTTGTTTGTTTGTTTGTTTGTTTGTTTTCATTCCATAGATCACAGTCTTTTTTTTTTTTTTTTTCTGGTTGCAAACAAGTCACTACATACACTACCTCAGCATTGCAGGTTTCACCAGATCTTCAACAGAGATTTAATTCTATAGTAGAAGGAAGATCTTACAGTTAGTGTGTGGGTATTGACATGATAATGTTATATTTATGTTTTATATATATATATGTTATATGCAAAACCGTCAACATCGTAGTTGATTCAACTACTTCCCTTCCCTTCCCTTCCCTTCCCTTCCCTTCCCTTCCCTTCCCTTCCCTTCCTTCCCTTCCCTTCCCTTCCCTTCCCTTCCCTTCCCTTCCCTTCCCTTCCCTTCCCTTCCCTTCCCTTCCCTTCCCTTCCCTTCCCTTCCCTTCCCTTCCCTTCCTTCCCTTCCCTTCCCTTCCCTTCCCTTCCCTTCCCTTCCCTTCCCTTCCCTTCCCTTCCCTTCCCTTCCCTTCCTTTCCCTTCCTTTCCCTTCCTTTTCTAATTCACATTGATGTAAGCAAAAATCACTGAAAATTAAGAGTATTTTGATAGGCTTCAGGAGATGAGGTTTTGGTTCTGTTCAGAACCAGCCGTTGTTTTTTGATGTCTTGTCATGCAGTACGATTTGGAAGATGCAATTTTCACTTTCATCCCTAGTTTGGGCTGGGAAGGTTGGTTGATAAAGATTTTAGATAGCTTTAGCTGCCATTGTCAGTAGCATTCATGTTCTCAATATGAACAGAAACCTTTAATTCAAATCAAGCAAAAATCATGAATACCTTCCATCTTGCCAAAAACATGTTTTACTATGGCCCACCTCTGAAAATAAGTTTTTGTCTCTATGTTCAGTCACTGGTTTCTTTCACAGAAATGTGTAAATGGATGTAACTCGGCATGGTTGAGCACAAACATATTCACCTTCCCTTTTTCTATCTGCAGTTTCCATGGTAACCCATCAAAACTAATAGAGGCCCACAGAACGTCATGTTCGGATACAGAACAGTAATACAAAAGGTTCAATTTGTAGTTCAAAATGAAAGGCAAATTACAGTGTGTAAAATCAGTCTTATAAGTACATGTTTAAAATATAAAAGTTTAGGCAGAAAACTTTAATGTTTTACAGATTATATGTACAGACACAGTCCTCATGGAAGACGTGCAGATTTAATGTAGAATGTCTGGGATTTTAAACAGAAATTTTTAGAGTACGGCAAAGAATTTAAAAGCAGATAAATTGTTCTGTATGAAATTATATGTCAAAGTCAACTGTATTTCCCTAGTGATTTAATTCATTCCACAAAGTGTAGGAGTTTCTCTAGCAGTATACAATAGATATTCTAGACGATTGTTGGATAGAGGATACTTTGACAGACAAATAAAACAGTACATATATATATATATATAAAGAAAATGGAACAAAAACAAACAAAATCATTAAAATCTGGGCCTACCATTTTCAGCTGGAAAAGATGGGGAAAAATAGCAATCTGTGATTCATATTAATCTGTGAATTTTACTTAAATCAAGAAAACTCCAATAAAATTAACTCAGCTGGACATCCTTATCCCAGGCAAGGACTCTTCTGTGAGCATAATTAATAGGTCAGATGAAATTTAGGTAGATCAAAAAGGCATAGAGTTACTGTGGCTGATTTGGTAAGGATGTATCAGTCTGACATATATGAAAAGTAACACTGCTGCCAAAAATGGAATTCTCTCTTCCAGCTCTCTTTCAAAAACTTATACAGCCTTCCACAGAGATTTTTGCAGCTCAGTGGTGAAATAAGTATGGTCGCAATTTGAGAAGTTTTTTTCTAAGTTCTTTTCAGGTGGTTGCCTAGCTGTAGATTAGATCAAATGCTTGTGCTGTCACAGCAACAGTATGAAAGGGGAAATGGGGGGGGGGGGAGGGGAGCATAAGTGGAAAACAACACTTCCCAGGCTGCTCTCTAGCCACTCATCTCCCAGTCTGTAGCTATGTATGGCATACTCCAACCCAGGTGCAGAACTCTGAATTTACCCTCGTTGAATTTCATGTTGTGGATGATTGCCCAATGCCCCAATCCATCTTGATCCCTCTTTAAGGCTTCTCATTCTTCTAGTGAGTCAACAGCACCTCCCAGTTTAGTATCATCAGCAAACTTACTGATGATGCATTCCACTACTATGTCCAGATCATTGATAAAAATGTTATACTAACAAGTTTGTAATTTGCTGGGTCTTCTCTCTTTGTAGACCTCTGTTTCTCCTTTTGTAGATGGGCATAATGTTGGCTAGCTTCCAGTTAGCAGGTACCTACCCAGACTCACATAGCCTTTGGTAAATTGTTTAGAGCTGTAACCTCCAGCAATTCCTTCAGCACTCTGGGGTAAATCCCATCAGACCTCATGGACTTACAAACATTGAGCTGCTACAACTGTTCTCTTACAATTTGGTGATCACAGATGGAAATTCACTTCACCCTCAGTCATGGTCCTTGAACTCTGAGGACCCAGCCCAAGACCCGTCAATACTATTAGATACTGAGGCAGAAACAAAGGCATTAAATGCCTCCACCTTTTCCTCATCCTTACTTGTTAGGTGACAATCTGCTTCAAGTATCAGTCCAATGTTTTCCTTTGGCCTCCTTTTGCCTTTGACATACTTGAAAAAGCTTGTGTCTGACACCACTGTGGCCTGTGTCAACTCAAGTTGAACTTTTTTTTTTTTTCTTGCTTTCTCCTTGCTGATGTGAACTGCAGCTGTGTACTCTCCCCATGAGGCCAGACCTTGCTTCCAGAATTCATATATTTTCCTTTTCTGCCCTAGTCCCAGGAGGAGTTCCCTTTTCAGCTAGGTCAGTTTTCTGCTCTCCCTTGCTAGACCTGTGGCACAATGGGATTGCCTGCTCCTGAGCTTTTAAAAGGTGGTTCTTGAAAAATTACCAGCTGTCATGGACCCCTAAGCCCTCTAGAGCAGATTCTCAGGGGACACCGATAACTAGCTCTCTGGGAAGCTTAAAGTTTGTTCTCTTAAAGTCCAAGGTGGCAACTCTGCTGACCTTTTTTCTCCTCACACCAAATTTTTTGAAGTCAATTGTTTCATGATCACTTAGTTATGATCATTTATTTATTTTATGATCATTTAGTTATTTTAGTGATGAAGCATTAATAAAGACAGAACATGGCTGTGACAAGCAAAATTTTTTTTAATGTGGATGAAATACCTGTTGTCATATTACCATCCTGCCTTACATCATCCAACTGAAATAGTAAGTTCTACACATTTCTAGACTTTTAAATGTGTAATATTTTCACGGAAATTCTTAGAAATCAGCATTCTACAAGTAACATTTTTCTTGAAAATAAACTTAAAAACGTAAAGACAGTTTATCTGTTTACAGTTTTGTCAAGGCCAACTTTATTCATTGCTTTATTCCTAGTTTGGAATATCAAATGGGAGATTATTCCTTTCTTGTTTATCACTACCTGTTGTAAGCAAAGAGGTTTCTGGTGACAGAAAAAAAAAAATATATATATACATATATATAATTATTTAAATTAATATTTTATAGCTTTAATTATAACTGCTATGTAACATATCACAAAGGAGAATGACGGAAATCTGATCTAGGCCATCGATTTGAAGTGACCAGAAGAGATATTAGAACCAAGAAAGACATTTTTTCCCAATTAATGAACATCTATTTAAACAAAATTGCTCTTGATGATCATTAAGGCTATTTGATCACTGATCCCTATGAATTAGCTGGCTCCACAGACATTATAAAATGAAACTAAAAATATCTATAGTATGCAGAGAGCAGACCATACATCTGTGCAAACTGAGAAACCTGACTCATCTCAGGATTTCTGTTTAGTTAATGATGTTGGACAACTAAATATAATTGCAGTCTTGCAACCAATGTCATAATAGAGGAAAAGAAGAAATAAACTAGTCATAAAATATAATGCAGGCTTAGCAAAATCCAAGGGTGTTTTTTTGTTTGTTTGTTTTTTTTGTTTTTTGTTTTTTTTTTAATATGTGCTTTTTGGAGATCTCTCCTGTGATCATGGCTGAAATAGAATAATTTCCTCAAGAAAGTCAGATCTGAAAGTTAGCTGTGACTATCATAGATAAAAAAGGCTAACTGTCCTGAAATATTATCAATCTGACATCAGTTTTCACTTCATTAGAAAACACACTTCAAGCATGCCTCTTAAAAAAGGAAAAAAGTAAATAATAGGGTGAAGCTCTTTGCTTAATTTATAGTGATTTTAGCTATTCTCTGGAGGACAGCTCCACCACTAAAGGATGTTTGTAAATATCCTATACATCTAGTATGTTCTAGGTGACTGTCTGGCTATCATACTTGTGTAATAAACTGTATCCACCTACAATATTTAGTCCCTTTATGTGTATTTTACACAGCATAATTTGTTATTCACTAACTCAGTGGACATTTGTTTTTTTTTTCCCTTATAATGAATCAATTCTTTAACATGTCTAACTTTCTGATATCAGCTGCAAAATTACTAGTGAAAGTATCACAAATCCAGAACTGATAGCTTTGGCTAACAAATAAATGAATACAGCAGTGACACATCTCTCAGTATTACATTATAATGAGAGTGTGAAAATAGCAGTGAAAAATGCAAGCATCATAAACATGCTTTGCTGATGCTTGTCATTGTCGTCTTAGGAAACTACACAGAAAATATTAGTAGCCCAGGAAGAAATTATTATAATAGTCAAATAAAGGGAGCTTATTTCAAGGAGGATAATAAAAAGGTGAAATAATAATTGTCAGAGCACTGAACAGAATAAGTAATGGAAAGAAATATTTGCTGGCTATGAACATATTTTTATAGGCAGGTGGATTCCTTTGACCATAGAGAGCATCATAAACATAAAGGAGACTTTTCAGCTGGAACTAAGGGTGAAATCTAAAGCAAGGACAAAAACACTGCATAGCTGAGGGCTAGAATGTCTAACTTTCAAACACTTGGTTCACTTCACAGACTGCAGACCTTATTGACCTCTCCATCTCTTTCAGTATTCTCTCGGTATTTACCTGTGTTAGCCACAATGCTTACCTCTGTGGCCTTCACCAGTGCAGGCAGCACAAACAAAGCAGACTGTATATATGCTTCCCAGCTATATAATATATATAATGTATACCCAAAACTATCAATAATGAACAATATTATATTTGATATTGGAGAAGGGAGTATGTACCTCATTTCTTATACTTAAGGGATCAACCTCAACTATGGAAATACTTTCTTCATTAGACTAGGTAAGATAGGGTGGAAATATCGTTCACTTTATCCCATACAAAGCTTTCCTCACTGGAAAATGAAAAAAAAATAGAAAAAATAATAAAAATTATGTTTTCAGTTTGGAATTTATTATCAGTTCCATTTATTTTCAGTTGTAGTTTGAGATTGTAGAGCGAAAATATTTAAGAGCTACAGTGACAGCACATGTATTTTGGTTTTGTCATTTAAGACTGGGCTGACTAGGAATTTAGTGTTCACCCATTGCAACAGGAGAACATATACTTACAGAGAAAACTACCAGAGCATTCCTCCATCTCTGTCTTGTACCTACTAACCATATTTAGTGCAATTAATTTTGGGGGGTTACAGTATAACTAAACAGCCACACCTGTGTCTGCTCTACAGTTGCCTGTAGAGAAAGGATGGTTGAAGATTTCTTTCCTATAAGAACAATTCCTATAGCCTTTCCCTACCTAATTTATTTCCTAAATTACACTCAGAAACTGGCAGTTGAATAGATTCATTTTTTTCTATCAGCACTGTAACTACCAGCCTTTCACAGAATCACAAAAAACCAGCCTTTCACAGAATCACAAAATCACAGAATCACAGAATTACAGAACGGCTAAGGTTGGACGGGGCCTCTGGAGATCACTCAGTCCAACACCTCTGCTCAAGCAGGGACATCTACAGCAGGTTGCCTAGGACCATGCCCAGATTGCTTTTGAACATCTCCAAGGAGTGAGACTTCACAACCTCTCTGGGTAACCTGTGCCAGTGATCAATCAACCACACTATAAAGAAATGCTTCCTGATAGTCAGATGGAACCTCCAGTGTTTCAGTTTGGGCCCATCTCCTCTTGTCCTATCACTGGGCACCACCTGGCTTAATTTTCTTTGCGTCTTTCTCAGGTGTTTATAGACATTGATGAAATCCCCCCTGAGCCTTCTCTTATTCAGACTGAACAATCTCAACTCTCTCAGCCTCTCCTCACAGAATACTTGCTCGAGTTCCTTCATCATTTCCATATACTTGTGTAAGTTCAGTTTGATTAAGTATTTCTTAACCTGATCCTCTTCCATTAATGGTAAATCTTCCTTGCTTCAGGATTCTCCTGAAGCTTTGCCTGGCTTCTGAGACCTGGGAATTGGAAGACTGATCTTGCCAGTAAAGACTGGGGTGAAGAAGGCATTCAGTACCTCAGCCTTTTCCAAGTCCTGTGTAATGTGTCTTCCTTTTATCATCAATGTATTTCTAGAAGCTCTTCTTGTCTTTGACATCCTTGGCCAGATTCAATTCCATTAGGGCTCTAGCTTTTCTAACTTCATCCCTGGGTGCTTGGACAATGTCACTGTATTCCTCCCATGTTACCTGTCCTTTCTCCACCCTCTGTATACTTCATTTTATGTTTGAATTTGGCCAGGAGCTCCTTGTTCATCCATATAGGCTTCCTGGCATTTTTGCCTGATTTTGTCATTGGGATGGACTGCTCTTGAGCTTGGAAGAGGTGGTCCTTAAATATTAACCAGCTTTCTTTGGTGCCTCTTCCCTCCAGGGCCTTATCCCATAGGACTCCAAGATGATCTTTGAAGAGGCCAGAGTTTGTTTTCCTGAATCCAGGGTTGTGACCTTGCTTTTTAGCCTTCTCCCTGCCCTTAGGATCCTGAACTTTACCATCTCATTATCAACAGAGTCACAGCTGCCTTCGACCTTCACATTCCCAAGTACTTTGTTGGTGGCGTGTATTAGGTCCAATAGACCACCTCTCCTAATTTGCTCTTTTATCACTTGGAGGAGGAGGTTACATCAATGCACTCCAAGAACCTCCTGGATGGGTTATATCTTTCTGTGTTGTCCCTCCAGCAGATATTGGTGTAGTTGAATTTCCCCATGAAGCCCAGGGTCTGTGAATGAGAGGCTGCTCCTATCTTGTCTATACAGAGCCTCATCCCCTCTTTTTTGCTGGTCAGGTGGCCTATAGCAGACACCCACTATAACGTCACTATTGCCTGGCCCCTCTTTAATCCTAACCCTATAAATTATCAGTAGTCTCTTTATTCATCCCTAGACTGAGCTCCATGAACTCAAGCGGCTCTCTCAGATAAAGGGCAACTCCCTCTCCTCGTCTTCCCAACCTGTTCTTTCTAAACACACTGTAAACCTTCACTGCTACACTCCATCCCACTATGTCTCCATGATCCCAACAACATCACAGTCTTACAACTGCACACAGATCTCTAATGCATTTTGTTTATTCCCCATACTGCATGTGTTAGTACACAGACACTTTAGAGAGGCACCCCAGAATGCTGAGTTCCAAGGAAAGCTTTGGGACATTTCTCCTGAACGGTGCTTTGTTGGCACTTCCTTGCTTACATGTGAGTTCTGGAGGTAATGTTGCTTAAGCCCTGTTTTGCTGATTTTGTGATCTCTTCCTGTGACATCACCCCATACCTTTTCCTCGGTGACCCTGTTCATCAGTCTCTCACAGGGCTGCTGGTTATCCTCTCTCTCCCCTGTCATTCTTAGAGCCTTCCTTATGAGGTTAGCCATTCTATTGGCAAAAAACGGTTTTGCCCAATTCAGTGAGGTGTATCCCATCTCTCTCAAGCAGAGGTTTATCCACAAACAGGGTCCAGTGGTCATGGAGTCCAAAACCCTGTCATCAACCAAAACCCTGTTCTTCAGTTCTGAAGCCAATTACTGACCTGTCTTGTTATTGCCCTTCTCACAACTTTTAGCCTCACTGGCAGGACTATAATAAACATACCTGGGCCCCCATACCCTTGACTATTGCCTCCAGAGACCTATAATCACTTTAGATACTGTACAGTTTTCCCCTGGTAGTATCACTAGTGCCCACATGAAATAACAGCAGGGGGTAGAAGTCAGAGGGCTGGATGAGCTTTGGCAGTCCCTAAGCAATATCCTGGATCTGTGTCCCTGACAGAAAGCACTCTCTCACTGATCTCAGATTCTTTCCAGAGTGCTTTTCTACTCCTTTATTATGTGACTATATATATATATGCTCTAGACAGGGAAAGAGTCTGGACTGAATGGAGCAGGCAAGAACAATTTTTAGCCTGCAGTCAGATCCTAAGAAAACAAGTAAGTGCGTGCATATCAAAGTCTTCATGTCCTGCATGCCCTAGTAGGGGACACAAATAAGTATCAGTGGTCTAAGTGGACCAGCAGTTTAAAGTGTTATTTATGAGCATGACTTCGTTTTATCTATCTATTTATTTATTTATTTATTTATTTTTAGCATATAAATAATTCTTATACATTATGGGCTCTTTCCTTCATGGCAGTTACTAAAAGTCAGTGAAAGCAATGTCTAATTATGTATTAAACTTTAACAATGAATTCTTGTGATTCCCTTATATGCTCTAATTTTTAAGGAAAAGACATGACCAAGAGTAAAAATTTGTTACTTTCTTGATAACTTGTGGGTCTAATCTGGTAAAAAGATATATAAGCATTTTTCCTTTCCTTCCCCTTCCCCTTCCCCTTCCCCTTCCCCTTCCCCTTCCCCTTCCCCTTCCCCTTCCCCTTCCCCTACCCCTTCCCCTTCCCTTTCCCTTTCCCTTTCCCTTTCCCTTTCCCTTTCCCTTTCCCTTTCCCTTTCCCTTTCCCTTTCCCTTTCCCTTTCCCTTTCCCTTTCCCTTTCCTTCTCCCTTCCCTTCCCTTCCCTTCCCTTCCCTTCCCTTCCCTTCCCTTCCCTTCCCTTCCCTTCCCTTCCCTTCCCTTCCCTTCCCTTCCCTTCCCTTCCCTTCCCTTCCCTTCCCTTCCCTTCCCTTCCCTTCCCTTCCCTTCCCTTCCCTTCCCTTCCCTTCCCTTCCCTTCCCTTCCCTTCCCTTCCCTTCCCTTCCCTTCCCTTCCCTTCCCTTCCCTTCCCTTCCCTTCCCTTCCCTTCCCTTCCCTTCCCTTCCCTTCCCTTCCCTTCCCTTCCCTTCCCTTCCCTTCCCTTTCCTCTTCTCTTTCCTCTTCTCTTTCCTCTTTTCTTTTCTTTTCTTTTCTTTTCTTTTCTTTTCTTTTCTTTTCTTTTCTTTTCTTTTCTTTTCTTTTCTTTTCTTTTCTTTTCTTTTCTTTTCTTTTCTTTTCTTTTTTCTTTTTCCTTTCCTTTCCTTTCCTTTCCTTTCCTTTCCTTTCCTTTCCTTTCCTTTCCTTTCCTTTCCTTTCCTTTCCTTTCCTTTCCTTTCCTTTTTTTCTTTTCTCTTTTCTTTTCTTTTCTCTTTTCTTTTCTTTTCTTTTCTTTTCTTTTCTTTTCTTTTCTTTTCTTTTCTTTTCTTTTCTTTTCTTTTCTTTTTTCTTTTCTTTTCTTTTCTTTTCTTTTCTTTTCTTTTCTTTTCTTTTCTTTTCTTTTCTTTTCTTTTCTTTTCTTTTCTCTTTTCTTCTCTTTTCCTTTCTCCTCCCTTCCCTTCCCTTCCCTTCCCTTCCCTTCCCTTCCCTTCCCTTCCCTTCCCTTCCCTTCCCTTCCCTTCCCTTCCCTTCCCTTCCCTTCCCTTCCCTTCCCTTCCCTTCCCTTCCCTTCCCGTCTCATCTCTTCTTTTCTCGTCTCGTCTCGTCTCGTCTCGTCTCTTCTTTTTCTTTTTTCTTTTTTCTTTTTCCCTTCTGCTAGCTTTTAAGACCTTGTCTATAATTTGAATTTTCATTGTTAGTCTTAGACAGCAATGTGCTACCCCTACCCCACCACACTTTCTTTGCAAACAAATAGTTTGTTAATATTTCCTAAAATGGAAAAAAAAAAAAAAAAAGAAGAAAAAAAAGTCCTTTAATCCCTGTTTTTATATATGTGTGTGTGTATGTAAAAACATGTATATAATTTCTTTTCTTTTGCATCTGTTATGACTTTTAAGAAAGAAACCTCTTTGTCAAAGGTTTCTACAGCTTTTGCCTCACCTAAAATAATAATACTTTTTTTTTTTGATCTTATTATAATTTCTATGGCAACCAATTATAATACCAAAATGGAGCATTCTGCCTTCGAATAACCAATAAGCAGCAGGATGTGATTAATTCTGAAAGTGCAGGGCTATTCTGAAAACTCTACAAAAATAACTGTCACATTCTGTAGTGTGTTTTTTTCTCCATAATTTCACAACCAAATTCATTCAGTTTACAATTGAAATGGCTTTTCTGCCTGCTAGCCCTTTAAATTAGGACTGGGATTTGGAAGCTTATTTGTCTTCTATCTGACTCATGGATCACCAATAATAAAGATTTTTGCAGGTCAAGTATTGCCTTCAGATTCACTTGTGCAACTCCATTACTTTCAGTCAGATTGCATAAATGTAACTGAAGGCAAAACACCGAAAACAGAGGAATTGAAAAACAATCCTGCAACCAGAACTTTTAGTTAACATGTGCATTGATTATGCTTAGGCCTGAAAATTACACAGGGCATTCTCCTAGACCTGTATTGCTCCTGTCTGCTTAAAATTGATTTCTGTTTATAACCCTTTTCTTTCAACAAGTTTGACTATCCACATATAACAGATCCAAGTAAGAGACTGTTTTGATAAAGTCAGTTTTGAGAGTACATCATCTGTAAAGTCGAAGCTCTGTTTATGAGGTGTGCTATGTATTTTAAAACACTCTTTTCCTATTTGTTTGTGTGTTTGTTTTTTAATGTTTTTGAATTCAAGTTTCCCATTGTCTTCTCTGCACTGTCTGTGCAGCTGTATCCTGCGTGAATGGGGTTGCTAGAAAGTTCTGTGTGATTTCTAAATTCTTTTGAAGTTCCCCATGAAATACAAGATGCTAGAGTCCCAAGGACATTAAGAGGCTTTGCTTCCTCCACCCAGCCTTCTCCTCCATGGCTCCCCTACTTGACTACAGCCCCATATCCCTGTTATGCCCTGAGGCCATCAGCACCTGCCCCAGCGAGGCCATGGCAGGACCAGTTTCCTGCTCCACTGGTCACTTGCTGGGCCCTGCTCAGCCAGGCCTACCTGAAGGCCCACATTCTGGTCTGGATTCAGCCTGTGGACTTCCTTGCTATGGACATGTCCACTTCTTGGGCTGGGGCTGGCCTGGTAGCCCTGGCTGCCCTGTTTCATGCTGGGAAGGTGGGACAGGCCCTGGCTGACTACCCCACGCCAGACATTCATCCCAAAGAGAGCCTCCAACCCATGCAATGCATTGACGTTAAGACAGTACCATTGTTGTTCATGTACTGTGTTTGTTTTGTTAGTTTTTAATTAAAGAGCAAAACTTTTATGACTGGTGCAATTCTAATTCAATAATCATGATGTTGTATTTATTTGGCTTGCCCAAAGCATCATTGAATTTTTAAGTTCTTCTGACAAAGGGAATGCTGAAATATTTAAGGCAGCAGAGCAGAATAAGCCCTAGTACAAATGAAAAACTAGCCTGGGCAGTTTTCATTTATGTGAAAGAGGCATTGGCCTGCTACTTGAACGCTAGGAGAGTTCATACTTCACTTATGCTTACAGGCAATGCTAGCAATCAATGGCTGGTGTTTTGGTGTTTTGCGAATTTTCTTGACACAATATTGAACCTGTTTATGCATTAGTCATTGGCCTTCACAGATGACCTAAGAAATGACTCCACATTCCCTAATCTTGACAAAAGTATGCCCACAGTTTGTACATGGATTAAATCAAGTAAAAAGGACTATTTTTCAAAGCAAGTTTCAAATGCACACCTCTAGAATAGGTATGCACTGTGAATTTTTTTAAAAGTCTGCTGGTTTTTTTTTTTTTTTTTAATTGCCTATACTACATAAAGAAACATTTAGAATAACTAGAGAAAGGACTGAAATGATACTCAGATCTCTATCCAATGTTCATCCCATTCCTGTCCCTAAAAGACGAGGCCCTGGGCAACCTGATCTAGTGGGTGTCATTCCTGCCATGGCATTGAAACTGGATGATTTTTAAGGTCCCTTCCAACCCAAGCCATTCTATGATTCTATTTGATCATAGCATTGCTGTTTGATATCTACTTACTTTTCTAGAGCTTTAACTTCATGTCTATAAAATATATATTATTCAGTATATTCTAGAATATTTGGGGATAAAATCGACCCAATATTAATTATATTTATAATTACATTAAATTATAATTATATTTATAATTTATAAATATAATTAATTATATTTATAATTATTTTATATAGAAAAAGCCTGGAGAAGAGGAGGCTCAGAGGCAACTGTATCGCTCTCTATAGGTACCCTAAAAGAGGCTGTAGTGAGGTAGAGATTGGTCTGCTCTCCCACATGCCCAGTGTGCCCAGGGAACTGGTTGAGTCACCATCCCTGGAGGTATTTAAAAGACGTTGAGATGTAGATATATGTAGATATATAAAAGATCATAAAATAAAATGATCTTTTGCCTGGTTTTATACTAAAAGATGGGTCCTAAAAAGTGTTCATCTGTCTTTTTGTTTGTTTGTTTGTTTGTTATTGCAATACAAAAATATCAGATAGTTCCCTCCTTGTAAACTGTTTACTTCCTCTGATAGGTTGTGAGGGCCCTTACTGAACTACTATGGTCTGTCATGTCAGTGTATCCTACTAGAAACCCTTAATCCGTGCATTATTGAAACATTTAACAGTTTTGTCTGACTGCATATGAAATTATGCAATGATGTCACAGAAAGTGATACCTATTAAATGCAAGTTTACGTGATGTCAGATATCATAGTAGAGACTTTCCAGCAGTTAATCCATAGTTAAACTTGTCGCTATATAATCCTTATCCACCATGGCATTACTGGAATTATATTCCAATAAATTCCAATTGCTCGGTTAAAGCAGTTCTTGTTTCTCAGATGCAAGGACACAATCACTTGGGCAGAAACTGAGCACTTTCAATCTGAGTACAAAATAAGCACAAAGTAATCTGAGTATAAAATAATAATATAAATAGACTAATCTGAGTATGCCCTAATCTCAGTATAAAACATAATGAGGCAGTGTGATGGGGCAGGGGAGCAGAGGGTTGTGGGGTACAACACCTGTATTTCATTACTAGGTATTTTCAATCTGACCCGACTTTGGAAAGAATTGAAAACAGTGTTTTATTGCTGTGAGTGAAGCTTTCCTTACCTCACTGAGTGAAGCCTGATTATTATTCTTAAAATTTAATGTAAATTTAATCCAGTATTCACTTTGGCCACTTCCCAGTAAAATAAACCATTCCAGCTCTCTGACTGAGAGACAAGTTCTCATGGACTGGCCAATGCTGAGAGTGTTAAACAGCTTTAAGCCTCTGTAAAAGGATGGGAACCTCCAGGCTACCTTTTGGAAATATCTCTGCTCTGCACTAATTCCCAGCTGAGTCCCAAGTATGCTAGCTAGCAAAGGCCAAAGCCATGCCAATGAAAAAGCTAACAGTAAAGCAGTGTGGATCATTGCAGGTCAGTGCTCGTGTCTCTGTCCTGGTCTTGTTTAGTTAATTAGCATAGACATAGTGTCAGGGCATGAATTATGAAAGTAATCTACAGTCATTTGAAAGACAAGTCCTTTCAGAGGGCAATTCAGAGCTGCACAATAATGTTCTGAAACTGCATCAAAAATAAGAGTCAACTAATCAGCTTTATGTGCCTCTTTTCCTAAAGTCTTCTGCTGAGACCACACACTTGCCTTTTCATTTGCTAACGACATAAGCAATTATACATAGAGCTGTCACTGTTTTCAACAGAAGAACCTTCCAAACTACAAAGAACCCACCTCCAGGGCTCCCCAAACACTGCCAATGGCCCATGGCATGGTTGTGGCCCAACCCTGTCACCAGATGCCCAGTGCCCAGAGCTGGGTCTGCTCCCAGTGTGCCCCAGCCTGTCTTGCTTCCTGGTGGGGGTCATGCTGGACCAGCTCCAAGAGAAGTTCATCCCTTACTCTACACAGATAGTTGCTGATTCTATGCAGAAGTTATGTTTTTATTTTCTTGTATTTACTCATAATCAAATGCTGTATGCTTCGATTGTCATGAAGGCATTATTTCCTTGGTATCAGACAGTGACAGTATGCTTTTATTTTTTTCAAGGGATCCAGACTACGTCCTTAATCTGAGCTGTAAACCCTCCCAGTAATAATGACACATTACCTGTGAGTCTTAGTATGAAATGCCTCCAAACTTCTGTGCTTGCTGTTCATATTTTGACTGGTCATCCTCAGTAGGCCCTTTATGCTGGTTTAGCACCAGTAAGTAAAAATACATCCCTGCCACTCCCTCACTCCTACACCTCAGAAGGGCAGGGGGAGAAAACACCATGAAAGAAAAAGCTCATAGGTTGAGATAAGGACTAGGTAGAAATTGCTCACTAATTATTGTCAGGGACAATCTCAGCTTTTGTTAGACTCAGCTTTTGGTAGATTAATTTACTGCCAATTATTAACATCATAGAGTCATAAGAATTGAAAGCAAACTAAAAACACCTGCCCTCCACCTCCTTTCCACTACCTCATCCCCCCAAATGGCATAGAGGAATGGGAAATGAGGGTTGCAGTCAGTCCATTACACTTCATCTCTGTCACTCCTTCATTCTTTTCTCCAGCTCCAGCATGGGGTCCCTCCCACGGCAGGTAGTCCTTCGGAAACTGATCCAGTGTGGACTTTCCAAAGGGTGCAGATCTTCAGTAACTTCTCCAGAGTGGATCCACAACAGGTGACAGCTCCTGCCAAGCGACTTGCTCCAGCGTGGTCTCCTCTCCATGGGCTGCAATTCTAGCCAGGAGTTTGCTTCTGCCTGGGCACTCGATGGGCTGTAGATTCCTTCAGGTCACATCCACCTGCTCTGGCATGTGTTTTTGCATGTGCTGCAGCATGGAGGTCTGCTCCAAATGGTACACCATGGGCTCCAGGGGGACAGCCTGCTCCACCATGATCCTGTCCATGGACTGCAGGGGAATCTCTACTCCAGTGCCTGGAGCACCTCCTGCCCTCCTTCACTGACATTGGTGTCTGCAGTTTCTTATATTTTTTTCTTACTCCTCTTCCCAAGCTGCTGTTGTGCATTTTTTTTTTAACTTGTTCTTAAATATCACAGAGGTGCAAATGACATCACTCATTGGCTCAACTTTGGCCAGTGGTGGGTCCCTTTTGGAGCCAGATGGAGCTAGCTCTTACCTAACATGGTGCAGCTTCTGCTCTCTTCTCATGCCTGGTCACCCATGCATCACCACCCCACTCTCACCTCTCCCAGCCAGACCCAGTTACCAAAGCCATTCCACATAAACCCAGTACAGTGCTAGCGTGTCTGAACAGCAAAACTAAAGATGAATACATTCTTCCAATGGAAAATTTAAGTAGCGGCTTAATTGCTTTTGCTGGTGATCATGGTTGGACCATACTGAAAAATTCCTGGCTTTTTGCTCACTTTTACACTGGTGAATCACATAAAGTACTCCGTGGTATAGATAAAGGATACCCTGCTACCAGCATGGTAAACTGATACATTTTATTCAGTGTGATACCTGGAAAGGCTGAATGTCCTCCGGGGCCTTCTCCACTTTAAGACAAACTAAGAAACTATCCCAGTAACATAGTCCTTTTAATATGTTAGAATGTTCTTTTATCATCAAAGCTGAATTTAAGAAATATATATATGATTTTATCAAATTGTTCTTTCAATACCATATCCATTTGTCCTCTTAAATTGAAAACTGGACAAGAACAGGCAGTCTTAAAATGGCGCACATCAATCATTTGTGTTAAATGATTTTTGTTATATTCAGCAAGGAGATAGAAAACTCCTGTATGTTGTTATCAACTTCTGGATAAGCCCAATGAATGCTGAATTGTCAAGCTCCCCGCCCCCCCCCCCCCCCCCCCCCCCCCTTCCCGCCTCTCCCACTCCCCAAATATTTCTTCTTGTTTTAGACAGTCTGAGCAGGCTGTGTCTCTGAAGACTCTGAACTCTTCCATTCTTTCTGCCCATTGCAAGGGATTGCAGGATACTTACCTGGCCAGGTGTCCTGATTTTGGCTATGATAGAGTTAATTTTCCTCTTAGTAGAAAAATAGTACATTTACGATGGTGCTGTGTTTTGGATTTAGGATGAGAATAGTGTTGATAACACACTGATGCTGTAATTGTTGCAGAGCAGTGCTTACACTAAGTCAAGGACTTTTCATCTTCTTGTGCTGTCCTGCCAGCAAGAAGGCTGGGGGTACACAAGAAGCTGGGAGAGGACAGAACCAGGACGGCTGACCCAAACTGGCCAAAGGCATATTCCATACCATGTGATGTCATGCTGAATAATTACTATGGAGTGGCTGGCTGGCGTAGGGGGGAACCGCTGCTTGGGGACAGGCTGGGAATCGGTCAGTGGTTGGTGGGCAATTGCATTGTACATCACTTGCTTTGTACATATTATTATTGTTACGATTATCATTGTTATTATTAGTAGTAGTATTCATTTCTCTTTATTTGTTGTCCTACTAAACTGTCTTTATCTCAACCCACCAGTTTTTACTTTTTTTTTTTTTTTTTTCCTTTCTAAATCTCTCCCCTATCCCACTGGGAGTGGAGGAGTGAGTGAACGGCTGTGTGGTGTTTATCTGCCTTCTGGGTTAAACCACAACATCAGTCAGCCTGTTCCATAAGTCTAAATGAATGAACTAGAGGAGGAGTAGTGCTCAAGTTAAAGTCTGTCCCACTCTAGCATGTTTTCAAGTGGCACCGTTGCCATGCTTTTGGCCAATGCTGAGTGCCAGTCTCATAGTGCTCAGGTTTGGTCATAGATACTGTGAATCAAGAACCTAGACTCATGGACAGTACAGTTAAAGCTACTTAGGAGAGGAAGAAAGTTTGCCACACTGGTATGAGATGCTCTAACTCAGGGTTAGGCAGCAGATTTTAGCCTGCTTTATTTACTTATACAAACACAACCATAGGAAAAAAGGCAATTAACTGTAATCATGAGTAGGCACTGCAGCACTCAAAGGCATTTATTTGTCAAATGAAAATACTGTGTTTTCACAAAACACCAAAGGATTTCACTAAGAGTCTTTTATTTCTGTCTAGTGTTCATTTGTGTATCCTTCCTATTTCAAAACTTGTGGACTTGATCTGGAATGTGCAGAAGTCCAATATCTGTTTTAACTGGTGTGTACCCAAGTACTTTTTAGTCCTGCAGAGTTTTCAAAGCACAGTAGTGGAGTAGCAAAGGAGAGATACAAATTAGAAATAGGTGATAAATAAGTCTCTAAAATTTAAAATGCCTTGAAGAATGGTGGAAAAGAAGTGTTGAATGAATTCATGTCAAATTCTCCTTTCTTTTTCTCTTGAAGGCAGATACTGAAAAACTCTAAAAACTTTTGTATACCTCTTCGGCTTGTCATCTCTTAAACATGTAGGTTTAAAATTTACATCAAATGAAGATCTCTAAAATACTAGCCTATAGGAGAAGATATAGAAAAAAAATCTTATTAAAATAATAAAATCTCTATCATATTTGTCAAAAAGAATGCAGATTTACAGATTTTATTTTACTTATCATCAATGTCTTCCTTATTCAAAAATGGCAACTTACAAATTCTCCAACAATACATCTCCTTCAAAACACCATGTAAACGAAAACAAAAGATGTGTCAGTATAAATGCTTTTCTTAAGTCATATGAGGAATCAAAGTGAGATTGAGTTTTAATGAATATTGATTATGTTTCATTAGATATTTACGTTGCATACTACATTATTGAATAAGTGAATGAGGTTTCTTTAAATAATTTATACAGAGCATGAGAAAAATGGTATCCAATTTTATTAAGTATTTCTAAAATTAAAACAACAAATTTTCTTTCATACAATATGTTTACCCCTAAAACAACGGAAACAGGAAGAATCTGTGAGACTCTTAACTGAATCCTGATGCAAAACACTTAGGGGTAAAAAATCAAAGAGCATCAAAAACTTCATCTGTCCAACGTTTTCTGTGCTTAGTAAAGCTCTAAGATATTTTGAGTTATAAGTGGATATCATGGATGTAAATAATGTCAATGGTGGAAACTCTAAGAATATATAAGAGCAAAAATATTTAAATTTCTTGTGAATTGTTCACATTAAAAGCCTTTATTAAGTGTTAATGAAGAATATTTTCCTAAGACAAGTTTGAATCTTAAACCCATTTACTTTTTCAACATATAATTTTGTTAGTTTTTGTTACATTTCAAAATAACAGACTTCTGGAAATGGAACAAAATCTTTTTTCCATATTGTAATTATTCCTATTAAAATATTTGATTTAATAAGACTTTAAGCAGATGTTGTGCACACAAATTGCTATATAACAAAAAGGATTAGCAGATATTCTGTTTTGAGGTTTTAATGCCATTTTAATATAGTAATCTATAAAATCATCTATTTTTGATACAAGAAAATTAATGAATCATCGAGAATCATGATAATCAACAAAGGTAAAAGTGGCATAATCTATTCTTTTGAAATATGTATCAGAGATGTAAATTTTAAAAGAATGTTTTACATTCCTCTCTCTCTCTCTCTCTCTTTTTTTTTTTTATTTTTTATTTTAGTATAGCCAACAGAAGATAATAATTGCACTTATAGTGGTAAAGGGGGGGAAGTAGTTTTTCAGGGTATGTTTTAAATTTAAATCTAGAAAAAGATTAAAAATGTAGAATTCATTTCTAGACATCAATATCCATTTTAAGATACTGTTTTCAAACACATGGTCTAATTTAGATACTGGACAGGGAGTTTGTCCTCTGTTCAGCTGTTATATTTCTCAGATTTCTTTTGTGAATTTAGTTCTGTCACCTAATCTCAATTTCCTGTTTGAAAAATAGTGTTGATAATTCTATACTTAGCAGAAGTAAATTAAAAATATGCGTCTGTGTTTGAATTTTTCCTTTATGTTCGTATAGCATTCAGATGAGAGTAGTGGACTAACCACTGTTAAATTTCTATAGGCGGAATTGCTAAGGATGAGGTTTGAAAAATTAGGATGAGATTTCTTTTGGGATGCTGACTATAATCGTATAGTCATAGAATCAGTTGGGTTTGAAGGGACTTCCAGAGATCGTGTATTCCAACATCCTGCCCAAAACAGGTCCAGTTACAGCAGATTGTTGAGGGTTATGCCCAGTCAAGTTCTGGCTGTCACCAAGGAAATAAATTTCCCAGTCTCTCTGGGCAATATATTCCAGTAATATGTAGTGATTTAGATGGCCTTCTAGAAGGGAAATATGCAAAGAAAGGACATGGTCAGAACATGTGGACAAGACTCATTAACCTCAGGCAGATTTTTGCTACTTCTAGGTATAGTCTGCTTCTTTTTGCATATCCTGTATAAACACATTTTGTTACAGATACAATAATCTACAGCAATAACAAATAAAAATAGCAAATCTCTGACTCTATATTCCGTTATAAAATTTCAAGTGTCTGTATCATACTTAAATTTTGCAGTCAAAATGCATCTCCTGTTGTTTTATACAACTCCTTTAAAAGTAATAATACGAAGACAACAGTCAGAGTAATAAATATAAGAACCTGGTCAATGGCCAGTAGAAATTTCTGCCAAGATCTCCTTTACCTTAATGGTCTTCAAATCATGTTATTTAGCAATAACATCATATGTTATGCTTGTTTCTTTACAGTGAAGCACATGGGATTTATGTATGAGTGTGTTGAAATGTTTTGAGGAATTTCATAGAAGTTAAATCACTGTAAAACACAAAAAAGAACCTAGATCTAGTCATTAATGTCTCTGATAGCTTGTTGTATTTTAACACTATTTTGTCTGAGAACTGTTTTTGCATCTTGTTGTTAAATATCATTTCAAAATTCATTTTTTTTTACATTTTGTTTTATTTTATTTTTTTAACAAGAAAACTATTGAATTTTATTGCATAATTTGTATTAAAGCAAACCTAAAAATTAACTTCAGAAAAAAAAATTCTAACTTGCAAAGCAGATACACATGACTGTATTTTGGCACAGCTTCTTTCTTCCAGTATTTTCTTCCAATATTTTACTATACTTTATAATTATGTATGTATGTATGTATAACTATGACTTTATAATACTTTACTACTACCTCTTTGTACAGAAGTTAATTTGTGTTTGCACGGTTCTAATTTGAACATTATTATCTGTCATGCTCTGGAAATAATTAGTAATAATATTAGTGAATAAACAATGAATCATCAAGAACAATGTTTTTTGGAACAGAAAGTATCTAGATATATGTGTGGTTATGCAACAGTTGGAGGAATTCTTCAAATGTGACCCATATATGAACTAAGAACTTCATGCATAATATCTTAATGCTGTTTAGGAGGCAGAGTTTGGACACTGTGAAGAGAAATAATGGGCTTATCCTAACGGAGTATTCATTTTTAACTGTTCAGCCACCCTGAGTATCAATATTTTGTAGAAAATAAATTGCTAAATGTACAACTACAAAGTACAATCCTGTAAGTGCTTAGGTTAAAATTCACAAATGTACTCAAAACTGGGCAAGGTTTCAGAAGGAATAGCAATAATGCTTGAAAATTTACCCCTTTAGCTTAGCAGATATCTTCTCATTAGAAAAGGCCTACACACTTATGAGTTAGGTCATGTATGTGTAATACATTTAAATAAGGAAGCAAGATGTAATGAGTGGTGATTTGTTAAACTTGACAGTCTATGAGCAATTATGTCAATTTGAGTTTAGAAATCATCTCTCATGGGAATAACACAGTGGAAAACAACTTAATTTAGACTTTCAAAAATATTTTGAAACCTTCCCCTTCCTTCCTGACCTGCAAGTTTTTTTTTTTAACAAGTTATTGTATCAGTCTAATTAATTGAACTTATTTGCAAACAAAGCCTTTGTGTTATCAACAATAAGTAATGGTATATAGCTCCGTTAGCACATTCAAGATACAGCCACATAAATCTTAAGAAGTTAATAAACAGAGCTGTCACTGTAAATGCAATAATGTGCAGACTTCTCTGTGAATACTTAAGAACCAACATGTGCAGATTGTGATAGTGCCAGGAATGGTCTTCTTCCTCCTCATCCTTTCACTTCTCCACACTGATAAACTGCAATGAGCCTCTTCATTCACATAAGAGAGAAAGTCTCAGTAGCTTCTAAGCTTTTAGTGAACCTTGCCACTAAATGAATGACAATTATTCAAGTATCATTAAGGTGTGCCACTTACTGCAATAACAGCCAAAATGTCTCTGTGGCCAGTGTCAATATATGACTTCTAGTAGCTCTTATTGTGGATTAAGAAGGCATTTAAGGCACTAAGGTATGCTTGTCACCTTGAACAGTAAAATGCTCTGGTATTTTGGGAGACCTGCATAGGGACACATTGACTTATTTAGTTGTATGTCAAGTGATCAACATTAACATAGTAAAACTTATTTATAAGATTTTTAAAAAGAGAAGGAAGAAAAATAACAAGATTGTATGAAATGAAGCTTTTACTTTAACAATCACCTTAATTCCAAGTCCTTCCAGATACAGAATCACAGAATCACAGAATCATCGGGTCCAACCCCCCTGCCAAAGCAGGTTCCTTAGAGCAGGCTGCCCAGGTAGGCATCCAGACAGGAAATACACGCTATTCAACTTCATTAAAAAAAATGTGTGTGTATATATATATATATATATATATATAGTTTCAAATTCATTTGGATGTCATTAAAATTTTCATTATATCTACTCTGTTTACAGGAAAGACAGTGAGTTGAGATGGGCTGATCCTCATTTTTATTTTCATGTTGTTGAGGTTAACTTTTGTTTCCTTGAAAATAACAGAAATACATGTAAAAAAAGAGAAAAGCATAGCATATCTAGAACATGCAGCTGCCTCTTACAAATTTATTGTTGGAAAATGGCAGGGTAAACCAGAAAGATGCAAACTTTTTAGCATTCCTAATAAGTTCCTTTTCTTATTGGAAAGCTATATGTTTGTAACCAAGAAGAAAAAGAAACAGCTAATTCTTCTGCACTTATAAACATGGAATAGATGAGTAATATGCTGTCTTCAGGCAGATTTCTTTAAAAGGCAAAAACAAGATAGGCAACAAGAAAAAAAAAATGATAATTTAGACTGCAGTACAGAGGAGGCAAAGAACATAAAGTACATGTCTCATAACAGGTAGTGCGAAAAGAGATCTCACGTTCAGAAACATGAAAATCTGAAGAAGTCACTATGTTTGTCAGAATCCTTGGAAAGTCTCATCCCTCTTGCCCATGCATTTTCCTCCTATCATTACTGAAAGGTTTAAAGTAAAAAAAATAAAAAAATAAATAAAAAATAAAAAATATCTAATTGTCTCATTACTTTCTAGAATTATTCATTCATCAGTTGCAGTCTATTGCTTTGTTTCTTACTCCTCTTGTTTTCATGATGCAGTGTTAACACAGTTCCTAGAATTTATCAATAGCTGATTTGATTTGATATGAGCTTGCTTTTCTGTCTTTCATTTCTGTTAACCCTATGACACGTTTAATATATCAAGCTGCTCTGACCTGTTGCGCTATGCATAAAACCTATTCTCTTCTCTTCAATCAGACAAACAGTTGTTTATGAAAACACTTCTCTTTGATTTTTTTTTTTCTTTTTACCATGAGGAAGAAGAAATATAGATAAATTTACTATATATTTTGAAGTCTCTAACATATGAAAAATGTCTTATTTCTCCTATGTACTGGGTCTGGCTGGGATGGAGTTAACTTTCTGAAGTGGCCCATACAGTGTTGTGCTCTGCTAGAACATAGCTAGAACTGTGCTCATAGCTAGAACAGCGGGGATATTGCACTAATGTATTGGCAATTGCTGATCCGTGCTGGCATAGCATCAGGACTCTTTCCAAACCCCCAGAGCCAGAAGGCTAGGGGTGGGCAAGAAGTGGGGAGAGGACATCACTCTAACCTAACAGCTGCCTTAACAGCAGCTGACCTAAACTGACCAGTGTGATATTCCATACCGTGTGGTGTCACGCTCACCAACAAAAGGTGGGAAAGGGGCAGGTGAGGTGGAGTTGTTGTTATAAATATGTCTGTTCTCCCAAACAACCACTATGTGTACTGAGGCCCTACTTCCAAGGATGTGGCCTAACATTGTTCATTGATGGGAAGCAGAGAATATTTTTTTTTCTCTTTCTCTCTGTGCTTCCGTGCAGCCTTTGCTTGTTTATTTGTTTTGTTTTGTTTGTTTTTGTTTGTTTTCCCTCTTTCTGTTCCCTTAAGTTAAGTTATCTCAACCTGTGAGCTTTTTTTTTTTTTTTTTTTTTTTTTCTTTCCAGCATACTCTATTCTTCCTCCCTCTTTCTTTTAGGTTGTGGTGGAGTTGAACTTCCCAGTAGGGTAAAAACACCACATCCTATCAGTTTAACATATTGTGGAAATAAAATAACGAGGAAAAATAATTACTGGGTTTCTGTAGCACCTTACAATATCATGTTATTTATGGGTAGAACTAGTGAATTCCACTTTGACTAGGTGGTTTATATTTTCTTTTCTAGTTCATTGTCCTGTACCATAAATTCTCTAAGTATGCTTTTATTGTCTTCTCTTCCCCTTCACTTTTTCATACACTGATTATGCAATTCTACACTACTTCCCCTACATCATATTGCTCATTAATCTGATACATGGGTGGCAAGCCAATATAGAGATATAAAACTACAGTTGCTTTAAGGGGATGAGCAGCTAGATGAAACATTAGTGAAACACATTCACAGGTAGCAACACATATTGCCTCTGACAAATTGTTTCTGACAAATATCATCATGGAATTGGTTGATAGAGTTGACAGAATTGGAAATTAGGTTTTGATCAGACTCATCAAAAACAATGAACACCTTTCTGTTGAACCCAAAGCCCACAGATCAAGGGAGAAAATATTTTTAGAGATAAGGGAATTGAAATACCCATGAAACTGAGCACTTTCAAAGAGCAAGACAATGCCAACTTCTCAGAGAGGACTTAGCACATGGGTTAGTCAACTTCCAAAAAAAACCCTTCCATTTCACCATATATCTGGAAACCCATTTCAGACTTAGTGGATGCCATCCCCTTTATTCATGCATACATCACTGAACAGAAATGTTGCAGTTTTCCATTTCCTGCCTTCATGCAATCACTGGTAGAACTGGTAGAACTTCTCCCCCAAATTGATCAATTTCTCTTTGCTGTTCATCTGCTGCATCAGGAAACTAGGAATGTTTTTTGCTTGTCCTGTATTATTTATTTATTTATTTATTTATTTATTGTTTTCCCTGTTTCCTCTGGGGAATATGAATACATTTTTATTCATTTGACTTCATAGCATATCCTGAAAGCCACAGCTCTAATAATAAGGAAAGGCATGCATGGCAGAACCTGTGCAATATATGGGTGGTAATTTTCCTACCTGTTTTCATTCCATTAGTTACTTGAAGTTCACTATACTAACATAAACTCTGCCTTCAATCTGCAGAATGTCATGCTAACAGTTTTGCTTAATGGATTTTTTATCAGCATTTAAAGTCTTTGAATGGCAGACTGTTGTGGGAGATTAAGGAGACACAAGAGAAATAGTTGAAGTTGTAAAAAAAAAAAATTAAAAATAGTACTAAAGAAAAAAAAACACAAAATAGAACAACCAAAACAACAACAACAACAAAACACAATTATATGAAAAGTGTCTAATGTCCATATCCTATGGATGCTGAATTTCTCTATTTTTATTTTTTATTTTTTTGAAAGACAGGAGGACCATTTAGGTTATTTTTAGAATGGTATTTGCATGGAAGAAAAGTTAAATTCTTAATTCTTGGGACCACATCAAGAATTTTCCAAAATAATGGTTTAGTAAATGATCTCAGAAAGGTATCAGAAACAGGTGAGGGAAACTGTCAGGATAGAAACAGCTGAAATGAGATCAGAGAGAGAATATCAATTGATAGAACATTTTAATCCAGGGAGAGCAGCACATTCCTGTCCAAAGACACTTTATTTATGCTTTGTACTATTTTCTGTTGACAGTCCTGATATAATCAGGAAACAAAAACAAGTTAAGCTCAAAGTTAGGTATCTCTAAGGTAGTCTGTGAACTTTTTGTTTGTAAAAGTGGATTCATTATGTCACTAGAGAAAAAGTAAACTACAACAATTTCCATACATAAAGATTTTCAACAGGCTATCAAGAGTGCTGCCCATTATTTTTCAACACAAATTTTTCTGTATACAGTAAACAAAAGCAGCTTTCAGGTTTGCTTCTTTTTATAATAGTGGTGTTAAAATGCAACTTAAAACATTCTTCACTGATACCTGCCATACAGCCCACCTAGAACCATCTTTGTATTTGAGAATGGATAAAGTTGAGTCCAAATCCTAATAATTTTATCTGTTTTCAGAGATTTTTCAGAGAAAGTTTTAGCTCTCTAACTATAAGATGGCAGTGTGGACTGATCAAACTGCCCAGAACATTGGTCAGTTGAAGAGGATTTGTCAGATAATGACTTATTTAAAAACAAAAACAAAAACAAACATGCAGCATATTAAGCATAATCTTAATTTCATTATGGCCCAGAGTATCATATTTTATTATCAGGTTTTGAGCTGCATCATTTTATTTATTGTTGTTGCTGTTTGTTTGTTTGTTTTGTTTTGTAAAAAGCTGTGCAAGACAGAAGTATCCTACAGTTACAGGAAAAAATACAAGAAAAGAAAAATTCAAAATGTTTGCACAAAACAATTCTGCAACCAACAGTAAATTTTGGTATCCACTTTTTTTTTTTTTTTTTGGAATGGAATGGAATGGAATAAAAAATATTCTATAGAAATTGAATAGAGTAGAGAAGAGTAGAGTAGAATAGAGTAGAGTAGAGTAGAGTAGAATAGAATAGAATAGAATAGAATAGAATAGAATAGAATAGAATAGAATAGAATAGAATAGAATATTTCAGTTGGAATGAACTTCAAAGATCATCTAGTCCAACTGCCTGACCTCTTCAGGGCTAATCAAAAGTTACAGCATATTAACACCCAAATGCCTCTTGAGCACTGACAGGCCTGGGTCATGAACACCTCTCTAGGAAGCCTGTTCCAGTATTTGACCACCCTCACGGTAAAGAAATTTTTTCTAATGTCCAATACGAAAACAACTTTCTGCCATTCCCTTATGTTCTATCATTGGTTACCAGGGAGAAGAGACCGGCATCTCCCTCTCCACTTCCTCAAGAAGTTGTAGAGAGCAGTGAGGTCACCTCTCAGCCTTCTATTCTCCAGACTAGACAACAAAGTGTATTCAGCCTCTCCACATAGGACACCCCTTCCAGCTCTTTCACCAGCTTTCTTGCCCTCCTCTAGATGCTTTAAAGTATCTTGACATTCTTTTCATATTGTAGAGGCCAGAACTGTATACAATATTAAAAGTGAGGTTACAGCAGGGCTAAGTATAGCACCTCTTTTGACTGGTTGGCCCTGCTGTGTTTAATGCACCCAAAAATGCAATCCCAAAATGCGATTAGTCCTCTTGGCTGCCAGGCACACTGCTGGCTCATGTTGAGCCTGCTGTTGACAAGCACTCCAGATCCCTTTCTGCTGAGCTGCTCCCCAGCCAGTCATCTCCCAGTCTGTACCTGTAGTTTCTATATCAGAATTACTTTGAAGTGCATTAGACATGCATTTCTAGGTTTGTTTGTTTGTTTGTTTCACAATTTCCATGTTCTTAACTGATTTTTCTTTTTAAATAAGGGGAAAAAGAAATCCAGCAGAAGAGTTTTATGGTAGTTCTAACAAAGCATAATTTTCTGGGAAGGCATGGTTGAGAAAAGCCTTTAAATGAAATGCCAAAGAAAATGATACAGAGTTTTCAATATAGTTTGAATGAAAAAAAAAAAAAAACCACAAAAAAAACAACTCATGTCAGAGAGGTACTTTAACATGATGAAATTGATTCTGTCCATCCATCGAATGTTTTCTACAACAAGAATAAACTTGGTTTTAATCTAAACATCAAGGCATTACGTACTTCTACGTATGTCAAGCTATCTACTCTGATTGTCTAATGTAACTTGCACCTTATAATACATAATTCATGTCATAGGAAGTGAAGCATTATCACTTTTTCAAGGGTAAAAGTGACTTTACCATATTTACTATTCAAGAAGAGTAGTGGATATTTCAGTTTCTAGTCTCAGAGTTTATAAATCAAACAAATGTTAAATGGTCACATTTGTAAAAATCCTTCCATAAGAAAAGAAAGAACAAGAAGCATCCTTGCTACTTATGGCTTTTTCTACTGCTTTTTAAATTTTGTTATGAATATGTTCCATGTGGGGAAAAACGAACAAACAACAAAAGACGAGGAAAATCACCAGATGATTTCATAATATCGTAAGTTACAAGAAAATATTATCTTTGGTAAAAAGTTCGTGCCAGCGGGAATGGAAAAAAGAATGTTTAAATTGGGTTGATTTCAGATAATTTTTGAAAATATTTATTTTCTGATACACCTTATCTGCTACAGGAGAACATTTCCCAATCATTTCTTCTCTTATTCTTTCAGTTGGAAAAGCTTTGCCTCTGGCTCACATGTTTTTATGGCCTAGGTATATTATAGGATACACTTGTAAGGACATGCACTTTCCAGAAAGGTTAGATGAATGATTGAAATATAAAGCCAGATAAAATCAGACTTCATAGTAAACAAAATAACACTGTAGCAATAAGATGATAGCCAAATCTCAGATCTGTACTATCATTTGAGATGGCTTGAGGTATTGTGCTTTACCCTTAGCTTCAACTCTAAAAAGGTACAAGTGTCTTACTAGTTCTGGGTCCTATTTACCAGCTTCTTGTCTTATATTTTCTAGTGCCTTTAAAATAGTACTAGTTGCCTGTATTTGGGCAACCAAGCCCAGAGGCTGGAATGTAACTCAGTCAGATAGCTGAATGTAAACAACCACAGGCTCAGTGGGACCGGGGGGGGGGGGGGGGGTGGTGGTGCTGGAGGAGGAGAGTTGTAAAATAAAGACTTATAAGAATCAACAGAAATCAACAGGCACCTAATCAATACAGTCAATGGAGAAAGGAGGGTATTTAAAGTAGGAAACTAGTGGTGAGACACCACTGACTAAATGTTATGATTGCAGTTTAGATGGCTAGTGCAGTGGGCTCTACATGTAAGCATAATCTATCTTGCAATAGAATGTATGTAGATGTGTGTATACGTATCAGACAGCTAGAGATAATTATAAAGGGAAGGTTTAGAAGACTGTCAAATCAGAACAGTTTTAAACTATAAGACAACTTTTCTAACTTAACTCTTTAACTACACATTTTTTTTTAATGATTAGTTCTTACCCAATATTAAGCAATGTCACTGCGTATACAAAACCTGTTATTTTTGGACACTTAAAGTCTGTTGTGAGCATGCCATACCACAGAACTGATGTGTTTACACTGATACATAGAATCATAGAATCATGGAATGATTTGGGCAGAAAAGAATGTTAACAATCATCTAGCTCTGCACTCCTCTTCCTGGCCTCCCCCCATGTCACTAGCATGTGTAGTTTGCATTGACAAGTAGGCTCATAGCCACAGAGGTGATCAGGCTGGAGAGCTGTTCAACAAGAGAACAATAGAACTGTTCAACAACAGAAGTATATTGCATAAATACTTATTCTACATGTTCCTGTCTAAATTACTATGCAGCATTGGTAGAAATCCCTAAAGAATTGCCATTAGACAGAATATTTATTTTAAGAAAAGTTTTCCTGTCCAGTTGAAATTCTTTGGAGAAAACAAAATATTATCTTTAAGCCTTTTCTGCCTTTAAGGATATCATCAAAGAAATCTGGGAATCAAGTTGTTCTATGCATGCTGCCTAAGGCAGTAAACAGATAAGAGCAGATCAGATTACTCTCTCTCTATGGTCCAGTGAAGTTGTTGCAAATCAATATTGTAATGAAGTGTTATACATACACTCATCTTTTCCACCAAGAAGTCATAACTGAAATGATTAAACTTGGAGTGTGTTTAGGATACCTAATATAGAAAAGTGTAGAAAGTTGCTTCTTGAAAAAGGTGCATCTCTAAGAACTAAAATGCAGGAAATTAATGGTTTCAGAGTAATCTCTTTTCAGTGATGCTTTTCACTTCAATATCTCATATGTGCTAAGCATTTTGAAAGTGAAAATGTTAGCTGTTCAAGGAAAGTCCTTCAAGGTTCACTAGTGTGTAATACATAAATAGAAAAATGGAAAGAATTTTACGAATGAATTTTATAATTCATTTACCAAATGAAAAGATCTGAATATCCACATTCAGTACAAATGAATATGCCATGATAGGGAAAACAGAAGTTTCTTTGATCCTTCAGTAGTGAGAGATAATGCAACAGTGGTCATCACTACAGTATGTAGGCAGTTTTTATATTGATATGTCACTATTTCCACATGAGCAACAGGGAACTGATTCACAGTTGAGCTATAAAAAGATGCAAGCAGTGGGAACTCTGTTGCAAGGTGTCCCTTATTAATGTTAAGAGAAAGGGAAGTATTACAGGGCTGTTATATTGCTGATAAACTACTGGATCTTTATTTATTTACAATATATATTTCTTTATGCAAGAGTTTTATTTAAAAAATCTATACACTATAAAGTATTAGAATAAGCCTGGAGAGATTATCATGCTGCTCTGTAACTGAACTGTCTCCCACTATCACAGCTTTATGGGCATGTTTTTTGCCGCTGTTTTAGTTGTTGTTGTTTTCCCTCATACAATATATATATATATATATTTTTTTTTTTTCTACACAGAACTAACTGCAATGGATGTGCTAATATTCAGGCTTTAGTTAAGTTCTTTATGCTTTTGTGGTATGTTGTCTTTTTGCAAGTCATGGGAGTACAATTTCCCCAATTTGACACTACAGTTGTGTTTGTCTTTTTGAGGAAAATTGTGTTGCAAAGGTTATATAACAACTGAAAGGTCACAGAAAAGCTCAAAACTCTTTTTCAACACTGCTCCACCTGTCTTGCCAAATTCTAAAATGCCATAATTGGACCTACTTAAGAATTCTAGTGTGGTTTCATGAATGTTTAGAAAGATTGATGCATATTTATATTTTCTGTTTTGTTTTCTTTAGAACAACAAAATACAATACTTCAAATTTGAAATCTACTTTGAACTGTGGAAAGATCATTTCAAAACATATTAGTAGGCAAAGAAAAAATAGATTATTGCCTACTTTTTTTCTGAGTTAGAAAATCTGTACATTCACATACATTTACTTATATTTTGTGTAAACAGAACAGAGTCCTATCAGTCATTTCCTTTGTGATATATTTCAAGCAGTGTAAAGAGGAAGCAAAGTTGTTTTGGCTTAATTAATAAGCTACTGTTAACACTGGAAACTTAACTCATGAAACTGTGGGTAAGGTTAAGGTATAACAATATTTATAAAACATATATATAACATGATATTATAATAAGAGACTTTTAGAGCATGTGTCTATATATGTGTATATATATGTATCGTTTTTGCTTAACAGACAAATAAAGGAGAAAATATAAATTTATTAAGCAGACAGCTCATGTACACATACTTACTAGTTTACTTGCACGATCAGGGAGGCAACTTATTTTGGTGATTTAAATGTAATAACCTTTGGTCTAAATGTGTTTTTGATAAATCTGTAAACCTGTATATGAGTTCCCGGATTTTTTTTTATTTTTTTTTTTTATTAATAGATCCTCTTACAGTCATCTTAAAATAAACACACAAACATTCAAATGAACCATCTATGTTTTCCTGCATATGTCTGGAACCTCATTAGGAAATCTTCTCTATAACAATATATCTTCTCACAAAACTTGGCTAACTCACCTGCTTAGATAAAACCTTGTTCTCTGTCCTAGTATGAGGCATTTTCAAAAATTCCACTATTTTAATGTAGGACTAGGAATAGGAAACAGCATATGCAAAATAAAACGGACTGAGAAGACAGAGGAAAATCAGGTTACAGGGGATTACAGAAGCATTGTTTTGCAAGAAAGGGAGGTTTCTGGGGTTACTTCCCATTTTCTATAGATGTATCATGCATTGTTTTTGTTTCACAGTTCTTAATATATATATCTGTACTTTCCATGAATGACAATAGTTTATTAGGGCAGGGGTTGATGCTTTCAGGGTAGAAAATATATTGCCATGGTGGACAGCAGGGAAATATCCTGAGATAAATCAAGAGATTATGATAGTACTCAGATGCAGAACTTTTTTTTTTTTTTTTCCCAAAATTTGTCTCCATTTTGAATACTCATTGAGCAAAGTGATATAAAAAATTTAGACTGACAGTACATACAAAGCCCTGCTGATTTGTCTTTCCAATTAGTTTTGTTTTCAGGATATTTGGAGAAGACAGAAAGAAAGAAGTTGAAGCATGAAAGCTGAGTTTGTTAATAGTTTTCTTTTTCCATGGTACCTTTATTTCCTCTTGCTTCAGTTTCCTCATGTAGAATTCACCTTAGCTCAATGAGGATGCTTGCACGTCTGGGATAGTCACGCAGGACACTTCACATAGTTGACAGTGAGAAGGAGGCAATTCTGCAGTTCAATTTGTCTGATCTATTTAGACATCTACGTTGAGATAAGATGAATTTGTCTCTGAAAGTGCCTATTTTTCTCTTTCTCTATTGGCAATAGAGTATGAAGTCATTACATAGGATATACACGTTTACATTGACATGTCTAAGCTAAGTGAGACAAATCCCACCCTTGTGCTCAGCAGGATGAATCACGTCAAAGCCATCATTTAGAAGAAATATATATGTAGAAGATATATGACTGCAAATATCTTATATTTGTCTGTTATTTAGACTCTCCACTTTTTATGACACTAACTTTGAATACATATTAATTTTTTAGTAGACTTTCTCTCCTTTATATATACACACATCTATATATATAAACTTATAGATAACTGCTTTCTTATTGAGTATTTGAAGTACTAGAATTTAGACATGATTTTTATGCAGCATGTCATGGCATAAAACAAAAGAAAAAAGTAACCAAGAAATATTACAAAATTTAATATATATATCTATCTGTAAAAGATTCATATATATATCATGACTTCTAATCTTTATTGGTTTCAAGGACCTAGTCTGAAAGAAGATAAGCAACTTTCTGGATGCCTGAATTAAATTTCTGATTAAACTCTCCATTTATGTTCTGTTTAATTTCGCACATATTTTATTCTTTCTTGATTCTTTCATGTTCACTATATATTCTGCCTGCAAATTTAAAATTATGTTCAATAGTACTATCAACAAAAGAGCTATTCTTAAAGATTCTGAGCATGTTAGTTTCCTGAAATCTAATTTATTTCTTGTCCACTTTTTTTTTTTCTTTCTTCCAAAAGCTGAGGTGAATAACATAATGCTAATGAGAAACTGAGATACTGTTTCATCCTGTAAATTATCATTTGTAGAAAGTCCAGTTTATAACATCACAAGTACATTTAAGTACTTAGAACAGAAAAATAAAACTCTCCATCCACTCTCCTGGAGCGTGTGCGTACATACACGCACACACACACACATTCTGTAGTTATAGTAAATATTTAATTTCAAACCTCTTTATGATTCTTATTCCTTTGTCCAGTTGTGGAAAACTGATATGATTATAGGTTGGTAAGAGGTTCTCTGCGCCAGAAAGCCTCCCTTGATTTTATAAGGTAATATTAATTTCTCCCACCTATTTTTTTCTATGATACTGAAGCCACGGTTAATTGTTAGTAAAAAGGAAACAATTTGATTATCTAAGAATACAATAGTAGTTTCAGTTGCTCACTGAAGTGAGTTAGTTGCTCCAAGTGAGTTAGGCAAGTGAAATTATTAGGTCCCTTTAACAGTCTAGCATGACTTCAGTCTGGCAACTGTATCATCAGCACATCAGTCAGACAAATGTTTTATTTCTTATCAAAACTGTAATACAAAATATCAAAACTGTAATACAGTCACTCCAGAAAACTTCATAATATAACTAATAGAGACATGAAACAAACAGCAGATGCAAGAAATGGTTGGGCTTCTAAGGGAGCCATGTTCTCCAAATATTACTTAACATTTCAGGCTTAGTTCTGTTCGCTCATTGCCTCAGTAGTGGGAAGCTAATACAACCTATACATAAATAACAATCTTGATTTCACATGCACTTAAACACTTCCATGTATAGATGCACTGTAATGTACAAATTTTTGTCAAGATATTCTCGAGGAAGCACTTTATTCTGAATATCTTTTATAAAGACATTGGCACAGATGTATTGTTATTTATACTTTTCAGATTTTTACAGAGGACCTGGACTGAAATCAGATACCAATTTGTCTAATTCTAGAGAAGAACTTAGTTGCCTGTGAGTTTAAGCCTGGGTAATGCTTCCATTGGGAGGTAAACAGTCACCTTCAAACTGGCATTTTCTGAATGTTCTGAATATTTTTTAGATGGTGATCAGTACTACTTGGGAGGTGAACATGAAAGATGGCTTCTAGTTGTATTTTCTATGTGGAGATATTTCTGTTCTAGGTTTTCGCTATAAATCAGAGTTATGCTATTTCTTCTACATACTGAACTGTCATTGAGGCATTCATTGCTAAAGCATAATTCCTTCCCCTCCTGCCTTTCCCTGGCCACACAGCAATTTAGAGAAATTTAGGTTAGAAGAGCAGAGCTAGTAACTTTGCAAATAGGCAACTCTTCCTGTAACTAGCCTTGCTTTAATGCTGTATGTCTCTAAGGAGACAGAACAAATCCTATGTGTCTGCATTTCCTCTAGCATTTGAGATAACTGTTACGATAAAATTCTGGACTGTGAAGCACTGATCTTTTAAACCATTTAATAAAATGGATAGAATAGCTTTATGATGGGATGTTGACTACCTGCTTTAAATTCAAAATGCTATTGACTTCTTATCAAGTTGGAAAGACTTTTTTTCCTCCTTTGGAACAGATCTTTTTTCCAGCTGAAATAGTGTGGTGAGCCATCAGAGATCAAAAGTTTGCTCACGACTGCATTCTCTCTTGCTGTTTTCCAAATGAGAATGAGAAGTAGAAAATTTTGATTCATGGAAAGGTATTTTTCACCAACACATAAGATAACCATTTAGACTGGTGTCTATTTTGTTAGTTTAAATATTACAGTATTGTGATGAAAAAGTAACTGGTCTGCACAGTAATTTTATTTGAATGGCTTTCCATTAATACTTAGTCTCAAGCTCTAAAGTTAAGCTAATGCAATATTGAAAATATGAATTAAGTAATTAACTTGCAATAATTAAATGAGTATTATCAATGAAATTCTTTATTTAAATAATTTGCTTCATCAATTCTTTGTCTTTTTTTTTTTTTTTATCTTACCTTTCCTCAATTGGAAATTGATCAACATCAAAAATATTTTTTACAACTACCACAAATTTCACTATTGCTGCTGAAGCTGAAGCCCTTTTTCTTTAAAAATCAGAAGTCCATTTCTGATGAATCAAACTCTCTGTAGTCATTTAGCACTATTGTTCAGAGTAAAACAAATTGCTGTATACACATAAACAAGTTTTGATGATATAGACTCTAGTACAAATTTTAGACATAATTGATAATTTCAGAAATAGTTTTGACTCAGTAAAACTATCTGAATTATTTCAATTAAGTATATTTCTTACCAATGGAGTATATCAATGCAAAATCAACATCTGCTCCCAGTTCTTAGTTCACTAAACTGAGAGAGTTCCTGTACTTTTCTTGTATTCACCCAGAATGACATTTCTCAGTACAATTTACTGCATACATATTGTCTGCAGAATTTCCAAAGATATATTGATTTACCTGTTGTAATTTCATCTGCGTAAAAAGTCATAGATCCAAAATATCCCAAGAAGCAGTTCGTAGGGTACCATATACTTTTGTTTGGTGAAAAAATAGAAAAAACAAACAAACAAAAGTTTATTACCGTTAATAATTTAGCAGCAACTACAGGATTGGCTGCCTCTACAAGTTAAACTTAAACTTTCCTCTTTTTGTGTCCATCCAGCTGCTTAATTTAAGGTATGTGGCTTGAATTATTTATTTAGATAGATATTAAGAATGAACACATTAATTGTGATGTCAAGTCAGTAGTTAATATCCATTTATGGTTAATGGTAATAGGAAAAGACAGATGAAGTAATTGTGCTATTATCTCAAGTGGAAGGAGGTACCTTTGTGTATTTTCACTTTCATTTGGTGAGAAATGAACTTGTATGGTCTTTTTTTGCTTAAAATCAAACATTTCAATTTATTCCCTATTTTCAAATTTAAAAAGCTATGTGGCTACGTAAATAACATAAAGGAGAGGGATAAAAGGACGTGGGGGGTGGGGGGGGTGTGTGGGGGGGAAGAGGGTTGAAGGGAGAGAGAGAGATGAAAGATGAATTTTCTATCAACCCAAGAAGCCAGTTCACCCACTTCAGCCATCAGTCTTACTATTGCTGTTTGCAGTAGAAATGCCTGGTTGCATTCTGTACTAAATTTCCCAAAGTAAACAGGGATAATTGAAAGTGAAGGGGTGGGGAAAATATGTGGGGGAAAAATAGTTTCCTTTTAAATGAATCAACACCATATATATATGTGTATATATATATATATATGTGATTGTTGTCATCTCTTATAAACTTAAATAGATTAAACTGAGGTCCTTAAATGGAGTTTCCCATCTATACCATTGGATTTAACCAGATTAACAGTAAAATTCTTGCAGTAAAATATTCTCAAAAAGTAACCAGGCTAGCACATTATGGAAGTAAATGGTTCCGCACAGCTCCTAGAAAACTCTCATTTTACTGCTTCAGTTTAAGAACTTCCAGAAACCTTGTGTTTTGGTCCATGCTTTCAGACTGAGGGAAGAAAAAGCCCTTCTGATGTGTTCTTTTACTCTACAGATAGTATGGGAGACCTTTATGATGTAATTAAGTCAAAACAGCAGACAGCTAATAAAAAATGATATATTTTATTAGAGTCTGGGAAGAAAGACTTTGTAAAGTAAGTATTTTTCACTTAGAGATGCTGGTCCAACTTCTTGTCTGTCTCTAAGCCAGCACTATTGTGAGAGGATTTACCTTTCTTAATGGAGGATACCACCGAAGGAGAAGATTTGGAAGACACAGGAATAAAGTGAGTTCAATTAGTATCTTGACCCTCCAGACAAACTGGGGGGTGGGGTGGAAGAGACTACCCTCTGGAGTACAACATATTATTGTTGTATACATATTGTTATATATATATATTTTTGAGCAAGGATGTATGGTTCAGGTATATACAAATGAGGAAAACCTGTAATCACATTCTGGGAACTAAGTTAATTATTTTATAAGATATAAAGTATTCGTTTTATCAGACATAATAGTAGTTTATAAGATACAAAGTTCATTAATTTATAAGATATAAAATATTTATATTCTTGGTTCTTGGTCAGCTCACAACTTAGAAAAATATTTTATTGTTATATCAATGCAAATGATTTTAGTATTAAAGTTTCTTTTTTTTTTTTTTTAAATTGTGGTTATTTTAGTGAAAACTTCCTTAATTAAACAATTATCCTATGCTTCTATGGAAATGATTATTTGTAACTCAACTTCGGACCGTTCTATAATATTGAAACAATTTTTCTCAACATCATCTACCTAACTCAAATTTCTGAGATTATGCATGCTACACAGGGAATTTTTTTTTGCTTTATCAGAGCTATTACAGTTCTTGAGTTTATAGCTTTACTAAAAAAGAAATACATAAACAAAGAATGTAGTTTTGATATTGTAATACAATTGACATGTGTACACTTTGTGGCCAAATATGCTAGTTCTTGGGATTACATATTTGGCAGAAAAAAACAGAAATCTACAGCCAAGAACTGTCAGGGCTTGTAATTGCTTTTCTGTGATATAACTGAAGCTAAAATTCATACTTATTGTTTCTGTCAGTTTCTTGATCAACACAAACATGCAGGAGAATCAGCCTGAAGATGACCTGCCCCAAAGTGGATGAAAAAATGGACAAGTGTAAAACCTTCTAATGTCCCACTGCAGCTGCAAGTGATTCTAATTTAAATACATATATATAAAAAACAGACAGGTATTTTATACTTTTAGAACACTAGTACTTTTTTAAAGCATCTAAAAAAATAATCTAAAATGTATTACAGTATATTGTATACTCAGATATTATGGGAGCAGAAATTTAAATATTTTAATGCTTCTTTTAGTTAGTTATGAAGGAATGCCAAGACAGCACTAGTAGAAATATCTTGTTTTCTCTCATATAATTATTCCTAGATGTTGATAGCTGTTTTGAATTAGTCTACACCTATATGTACATGTATAACTTTCTCCTAGATATTATGTATGGCTTTTTGAGATTGCAATTTTATGAGAAAAAAAAATGCTTCATGGCATATTCAAAATATTTTTTATTTCACTGCACTCAATAGTTGTGTTTCTCACTTCAAACTACTTCAAGATGTCAAAATCTCTAGTGGTACAGCACAAGAAAGAAATGAAAAACTTCTGGAAAACAAAATAAAATGCCCTCAATTAGTAATAAAACAAGCAATAGGCCTAAGGTATAAAAGCTACAGTCCAAGTACCTAAGTATATAATCATATTATACCATAATCAGAATGCAATTGATATATTGATATTAGATTAACATAAAATCTAAAGGTAAAATAAATTAAAACTTATAACAATAACTTTTGATATGTTTTCTGTGATATGAAAATACTTTTTAATTGTTTCTTACTTTGCGGTAGAAGCACAATATATAAACTTTCCACGACAGAATTTTTTCTTATAGATAATTCAATTTAAACTTGAGAACAATTACTGATCCATGGTTCTATGTCCAGGTAGAGATTGGTGACGAGTGGTGTCCCTCAGAGGACTGTCCTGGAACCAGTGCTTTTCAATATCTTTGTCAATGACATAGATGATGGGATCGAGAGCACCCTCAGCAAGTTTGCAGATGACACCAAGCTAAGTGGTGTGGTTGATACAACAGAAGGAAAGGAAGCCATACAAAGTTACCTGGACAGGCTGGAGAAGTGGACCCATGTGGAACCACATGAGGTTCAATAAGTCTAAGTGAAAGGTGCTGCACCTGGATAGGGGCAATCCCAAACAGGAGTACAGACTGGGAGAAGAATTCACTGAGAGCAGCCCAGCGGAGAAGGACTTGTGGGTTCTGATGGATCAAAAGCTCGACATGAGCCTGCAGCGCATGCTTGCAGCCCAGAAGGCTAACTGCATCCTGGGCTGCATCAACAGAGGAGTGGCCAGCAGGCTGAGGGAGATGATTGTCCCCCTCTACTCTGCCCTTGTGAGGCCCCACCTGGAGTACTGCATCCAGGTCTGGGAACCCCAGCACAAGAAAGGTGTGGATCTGTTAAAGCAAGTCCAGAGGAGGGCTACAAAGATGATCAGGGAGCTGGAGCACCTGCCCTATGAAGAAAGGCTGTGAGAGCTGGGGATGTTCAGCCTGGAGAAGAGAACATTCGGGGGACACCTCATTGCAGCCTTTCAGTACTTAAAGGCTTATAGGCTTATTCAGTACTTAAAGTACTTATAAAAAGGATGGAGAAGGACTCTTTACTTGGGTAGATAATGATAGGACAAGGGGGACTGGTCTTAAACTACAAGAGGGGAGATTTAGATTAGACGTTAGGAAGACATTCTTCACTCAGAGGGTGGTGAGGCACTGGCACAGGTTACCCAAAGAAGTTGTGGATGCCCCATCCCTGGAGGTGTCCAAGGCCAGGCTGGATGGGGCTTTGGCCAACCTGATCTAGTGGGTGGCATCCCTGCCTATGGCAGGGGGGTTGGAGTTATGTGATCTTTAATGTCCCTTCCAACCCAAGCCATTCTATGATTCTATGATTCTAAACAAATGCAAAAGTGCAACATCTTTTCTTTTGTATTTAATGATAATATTTGAATGATAAGCAAGGACTTCTTGTTGGTACCATGTGTATGTGAAAATGTGTGTGTGTTTAGACATATAAACACTTTATATAGAATATTTATGCGTACATAGTGTATTTGTACGTTTTATATATATTTAAATGTATGTATATATAATGTGTATGTATAAAGCAAATAGGCTTATGTGAGAATGATACTATTGTCTCTCATGAGTGGGTGGAACCTATTATTTTGCTATATGTAAGATGTGTTTCTGTCAGATTATGTTGTGGGAACAAAAATCTTCAGATAAGCTCAGTGAAAGGAGAATTACAAAATCTGTAATATGTGTTGACAATAAGAAATAATATACTTTGCTTGCTTAAGTTAAAAAAAATTGCTGAATTACTGAATTTGATTATTTCTGATATGATTTTTTTTTCTCACAAACAATTGTACAGTTATTTCCCAGAACTTCGAATTTTATAAAATACCTTGTTTTATGCTTGGAAATGTAGATATCCCTTACTTAGTCATTAGACTTGTATAAATCTTTTATAGAAATACAAGAAGAATGTATTTATATCTTGTAATATATATTATTTGGGATGCAAGAAAATATCTTTTTGGAAAAATGAAAACTGTCATAGTGAATATTAAGATAAATTTCTAGAGGTGGAATAAATTATCAATGGAGCTCCACAGCAAAGAGAAAAAAGCAGAAAATGCATAATTCATTATGACGTCTCTGCTATTGTTCTCAAGACAGATCTTCCCTGGGACTTCTGGTATCATTCTAATTATTAAATAAATAGTAACAACTGAAAAATAATACTGAAGTGTTTGGGTTAACATTGTAAAATGCAGCATAACAATATAAATTTTTCAGTGATAACTCATATCTCATTAATTTACAGTAATTTGTTGAACATGTCAAAGTCATGGGTAAAGCTAAGAACAAAAGATTATTCCCTGAAAGTGAAAGGTAGAAAATTCCTACCTGATTAAATACTTTTACAGAGTTATAGACTCAGAATATCCTATGCTGGAAGGGACTCACAAAGATTTTTAAGTCCAACTCTTGGCCTCACACAGGATCACTAAAAAATCAAATCATATGTCTCAGAGTGCTTCCCAATGCCTAATTAAATTGTGGATCTCCTTATAACAAAAATCTAGTTAAAAACTCAGTAAGATTAAAAAATTAGATTTGGACTTTTTGATGATTTCTGGTCACAACATTTGGAATAGATTCTGACACCTCATACACAGAAGTTTAAGTAAATCCCTATCAATTTAAAAAAAAAAAAAAAAAAAGAAGAAGAGGAAAAATAGTATGGGTGTAATAACAAATATGACAGTGCAAGATTCCTAAATTTTTCCTTGCAAATTCCGGAAAGAGTTACAGAGATAGAATATTTATCTCAATGGCTCTAATCCTTGATATTTTATAATATTTTTAAATCTCTCTTAATGTAATAATAAATCCAGAAGATATTTATAAGCAAGAATGGGTAAATAGTTTATGAAAGAGGATGTGGTCCTGAGGCTAATCACAATTTTAATCAGTATGTAGCTGCAATGTATACTAGGACAAGTGAGAGGGTCAAATTCCTGGACAGCAGATGTCCCCAGCATTCAGAAACAATAGAAAGGAAACAAGGTCCTGAAAACTGTACTAGAGTTCTTACAGACATGTGTTGGCTTGGTTCAGGTTTGTCCAGCTAATATTACAGATTTTGATTTCAGCAAGGTGTGGAGTCTAACCGGACTGTTTTCTTGCATACTTAACTTTAAAGTAAAATACAGCCCAGAATCATCTGTATGATACTGTCATTTTAGCTCCAGTTTTCTCATTAACTCACTAAATTTGATAACATTCCAATCCGGAATAATAAAGTCTGCAACTTTAATGGAAGTCTTGTGAGCTTTGAGGTACAAGACTGGAAAAAATTGTTTCGAAGTTTGTTCAGTTTGGATTCTCAGTATCTCATTGGACTACTTCCTATTTATAAAGTCAATTCTGACTATAAATTGTTGATATATAGCTGTGAAGTAGTAATTATAAAACAAACATTGTAAAGGAAACACTTTTACCAGGGGAGCTTTACTTTGTATTTCTGCTTATTCTCAAGACCTAAAAATTCAGGCCAAAGGGGAGACAGCAGGCAAGTACCATTACACTTAATGTAAGTACCATTAATTTGCTATTTAGAGGTTTGCAATTTATTTTAGCTTTCTAAGAAAACAGGAGGTGGATGGTAGAAAATACTTATGTACTCATCATCAGTGAAAATCAGCTAATCCTGACTTTCTGTCTCTCATCTAAGATATTGTGAATCGTTATGCACCACTATCAGGAGGCAACGATGGGTGGTTTCCTATAAGGGAAAGGAAGCCAGCAGGGTAACAGCAGGGCTGGCAGGGCAGAAGCACAGCTCCACAGTAGCTGAACAAGGTGAGCAGAGCAGGTCTGGTGTTGATAAGCAGAGTTGGCCAAGAATCTGGAGTTTGCCAGACAAGTCTGTGGTGATGAGGAAGGCTTAAGATGCAGGCCAGGATGTCAAACCAGCAAAGCAAGGCCAGGATCAGTGAAGTGTAAAGTTGGCATACCTGTGCTGTAGCTCAGGTAATAACCAAGGCAAAGCACCTGAGCTTCACTGCAACTCCTAAGCCAAGGCAGGGAAGCCCCAGCAAGGCTTCTGATGGCTTTCTTGCACCAGCCATTTCCACAACAGCTGGATCCAAGTTTGAACAGCTGTTCTTGAGAACATCAGAGCTGGTCTTGATTACAGACAGACAAACCCCTTCAGCACAGTCACAGAGCTCAGTGGTGAACTCTGAACTGCACATCTTTTCTTCCCTGAACTTAAATTGATTTGATTTATTTTGTATTTAAGGATGGTAATCCTGCCTGTGAAGTTCCACTTTTGGAATTAATGTAAATTTTATAAGCACATTTGTTCTGTGTTAATTCGATGGTGGCTAATTATTTTCCCTGTAAGGACCATGGTTTAAATTATGAGGAAAGTTTTCCTTGTATATAGGTCAGAATATAACTTCTAGTATGCTGGAGTGCGCATATTGATTGGACAAGGCACATTGAACATCTTGCATTCTCGTATGAAAAAAAATATATATTGATAATAATGGAGAAGCATATCTACTTAAAGTGATTTAATGTTTTAGGCATTCAAATGGTCAGTTAAAGGTTTATCCAGAACAGAGTTCTGCTGAATTGAGGACTGGTAATTTGTTTTCATTAAAAAGCATAAAATATTCTAATCCTTCTAAATGTTTCTCCTAGTAACCTTGAACTGAATAATCAGTAAGGCACCAGTTCGTTATAATAAATGGCTGTTGGGTATTAATGTGACTCTTTCCTGAGACTAACATACCCTCTTTCTCTGGCACAGACTTCAGTTACTAAGCTTTGGGTCCATGTACTTTATCACATCCATCTGTTGCTTTGTGCTAATCTGTCATTATCCTAAAGACTTTGTGTTAGAGAGATCAGCTATTAATAATGACTGTATTATTATTATTATTATTATTTTCTGCATGTCACTTCATTGTAATTTGCTAATGCTTTTATGAATGGGACAATACTCTCCATTGGAAATATTTTATCTTTAAGCTCTTCCATAACTGCTGTGTCTTACTATCTAGAGTAATCACATTTCTGCATGGAATGCCAGGTACATTATATGAAGTTTTTGGTGCATCTGTTCCAGTCTGTCATAGAGTTCTGGCCATTATTAGAGAACTGAACCTACCAAAGTTTGTGATTTATCATCTGTTTCAGGTCTGAAGTGGGGCGGTCATGGACCTAAAGACAGCTTAAAAATGACATGATCCTCATAACTGTTAATAATTGAACAATGTTGGTGAGCTATCAGCTGGAGTGTTTGTGTACATTCAGCTTAGATTTTGGGGCAGGTAGGTTTGCAGAGTGAATCCTGCAGATTAGTGACTAGTGAAAGGAGTAGAGAACTTCAACAAAATGTTGGCAATAGGCTTGCAAAGTATAAAAAGAGTAATCTTTGCAGACAATGATGGCTTAAGTATACATTTGATACACACCATGAGTGCTATTTGGAGAAGTCTAACATAAACTAGAGGTATTAGAAACCTTTAGGTCACAAGTGTTCTTGGGTGCCCAGAATGGCTTGTTAATTCCCAAGCTTATCAGGCACTTCATGATAATTTATTTCATTCACAGTGTATGTTCTTTTTTTTCCCCAGTTGTTTCTTGAATTCTGTTTTCATAATTAACAGTTTATAATGCACCTTGATGTGCGGCATATTCATTCACACATAGTTTTCTGCCAATATTTGTGATTCTATTGTATCTGACAATGTTAAAGCAGTGATTTTTAATTGTCAGCTTGCTTCTCCAGCCAGCAAATGTGCCAAGATGGTTTGTTTGTATTTCAGGGTTCCTATTTTTCAACTCATTTATCTTGCCACATACTCAAAGCTACTTTCACTTCAGCTGCCAAAATTTCAGTGCATGTCCTGGAAATATTTCAGTCTGTTAGCTCAAAACGTATCTTCCTGGGTCTTCTTGACCCCTATCCAATAACTAAAAACCCCTTGTTTTTTATTGCTTCCATTAACTCAGTTAGACATAATCTTTTCTACCAGTTTTGGCTGCTTCTCCATTTTTCTTCCCTTACTTCTCCTAGATGGCAGAGGAGGCAATATGAAAGAAGAAACGGATCTGTACCATGGAATGTCTCAAAAGTAGTGATTGCGGTCTTGATAATATAACAAGTTTTAAAGCTTCACCAAATGGTCTTATTGTTAAAATACTTTTTTAAACAAATGCAGAATTAAATTCTTTCAGGTACCCAAGTTCCTCTTCAAAAAATCCTTTGTCTCTCTTTATGTTACTGACCTTAACCTTTGCGTTATAAAATAGGAACTTATACTGCATTCACTATGCTGCCACATCCTTTATAATTTACGTAGTTTATGGACAGTCCTTGTGGTCTGAAGTCTTAACTTTAACAGACACAACATTATTTCTGTCCATAATCTCCATACCTATCTATAAAACAGTCCGTATAATGTTCCAGTGGTTTCTTTTGTGATTGATCTGTCACGTACATTTGTCTGCATTTCTAGTGCCTGAATAATTTTCTAAACAGATACTGAAATCTCGGGTCTTAAATCATCAACTAATGTGTCTTCTCCCTTCTTAATTCCGCTACAACAACATGTTAGATATTTTTTTTTATTTACCTTATTGATTTATCTCTCAAATGATGATGATTATTTTTTTTTCACACTTGGTTTCATTGATTTTTATAGTGTAAAAATCTAAATATTGTATCAAGGAGGGAGAAAATGAGAAAGACTACGGACTAGAAATGCTAGTTGGGAATCATCAGATATTTATACAAATGGTTATTTCACCGAAAAAAAATATAAATATATATATATATAAATAAAACCCACAAACAAAACTACATAAAACTAAAAGCTTTATTCCTCATGTAATGATATTTAAGACAAAGTAAAAGATAGTACCTACTTTTAGATTTCTAAGAAGAAATAATGATTGAACAAGATGAATACTAGGATGAAGAGTTGCCAAGCTCAAGTACGTTACCTGCTCACATTCACTGAATTTGAATCAATTGTTCCAGCAGACTGACTGAAGAAGATTCAAGTGGCCCTTAGCTATGTGATAGAAGCTTAAAATAGCTGGTGGAAAAAGCTGGAAATTATGTGAAATGCAATTAATATAATTTTAGACATTGATACTTAATCTTAGATAAGGGCAAGGATGCTAATAAATAGGAGTGAATGATTGAATGATCTGATTTAATTCAATTAATCTGACTTTTTGGCCCATGCCACACTGTTTGGATTTGATGGGGCCAAGATCTAGAGAGACACAGAAGAGAGAAGACATCTGAGAAGGTAGAGAAGAAACTGAAGAAACAGATGAAAGAAGTTGCACTAAGCAAACTAAAATCGATAAAACATTAGACTGTATTTACTTTAATAAATTAAGGATGACAAAAGAATATTACTGAGAACTTGAAGTCAACTCAGTATAGTTAAATAGTTAATATAGTCCCTTGTACTGGTTTTGCTTGTGCTGAATTAACACCCTCCAAAACAATTTGCAAGCATGGCTTGCAAATTAGCACAGGCCAGAAACTCTTCCCAGCTAGTACTGTAGGTAGGAATCACTCCATGGAAGTTGGCTTTGGTATCACGAACCCAGTAGGTTTTAATTTTCATGTAACACATATAACCTTAGTAGGATGATGTAAGGAGTTAATATCTTGGTTCTAAAGGTAAGTTTGATTACAGGCAGTTTTCTAAAGACAAACTACTGATTTATTGAAAGAAAAATTTTATAGGTATGATGCCTGTAAAGCACGTCATGAGGAAACTAATCTGGTGAGTGTCTCAGAATACACAGAAAAATCTTTGGAAAGATTGCAGATGCCTGCAAAACAACAACAACAAATTGTTTATTCAAATAGAATAAAATGTTTTCTGCTTGGGTTCTGCTACCATTAAGCTCTTCTAAGTTCAACTTATACTGTGTTAACATATATTAAAAATGTACTTTCTTTTTACACCATCTTAGAACCTAAAGCATTAGGACTTGTAAGATAAAGCTGATTTCAATATGAAGAGCTTAGATTACAAGATTACTTAGATTTACAAAATACTGTGATGATGAATAGATAAATCAGAGAAAGAAGAATGCATTAATAATCTCATGCGTAATAGAAAATATAGAGGGTTTACTTGAAGAGATATATTTTACATATCATGAGGAAAGAATGAGACCTGCATTCTTAAATACATGTGGTTGACCTGTTACAGTTGATAGAGATTTAATTATATTAATACAGTTACAAAATGTGACTTTTCTGTGTGTGTATAAACTAATTTGTTTATGGCACGTGAATTTTAATTAGGGATGATAAACTACAGCTGTTTATGGAATTTTTGAGTCTTTTGTTTTCTGTTAATGCTTAATTTAAGCACATCAATAACATGGAGTGTTTATGATTTTGTATATTAGTTCTTGAAAGAAGAATATGTGATCAGCATGCCTATAGCAAGCAAGATTGATACAGGGGAAAAAAAAAGAAAAAAAAAAAAAAAAGCTTTTCACATTCACAAATATTCAAAGGCAGAAAATTACTTTATCCTGTAAATACTTTAGACATTAAAGTAGATTTGTTGACATGATGAATAGTATGCATGCAAGCATTGCATTCTGTACTTTGTAACTGTTGTAAACAGTCTATTAATCTCTTTCATTAAATACAGGAGTTTCAAAATTTAAAAAACTTGGCTGCAACAGGTTTACCAGCCACCTGGTGTCTGAGGTTATTTCTGGCGATGTGGTGGGTTGACCCCAGCTGGTGGCTTAGCCCCTCCATCCATATACTCTCTTACTCTCCCTGAACAGGATGGGTAAGAGAATCAGAGGGAAAAAGGAAGAAAACTTGTAGGTTAGGATAGACAGTTCAATAAGTAGAACAAAAGTAATGAAATAAGAAGTTAATTTACTACTTCCCATTGGCAGGCATGTGTTTAATCATTTCCAGAAAAGTAGGGTTTAAGCACACCTAGCAGTTAGTTGGAAGAAAAATGCCAAAACATGAACACTCCCCCTCTCCCCCCGCCACCCCCATTTACTCCTCCTCTTCTCCCTAAGTATGTATTGCTGATCATGACATCAAATGGTATGGAATATCCTTTCGGTCAGTTTGGTTCAGGTATCCTGTTTTTGTTCCCTCCTAACATTCTGTTCACCTCCAACCTACTCGTTTGGTGAGGGCAGAGTGTGTGTGGGGGGGAAGCAGGCCTTGGCACTGTTCAAACACTTTTCAGCAAAAAAATAAAACACTGGTGAATTATAAGTGCTATTTTATTCAAATCTATAACATCCCATACAGACTGCTATGAAGAAAACTCCATCCCATCCAGAACTAGTACAACCTCCACCCTTTATTCCAAACTATTTACATCTTGCTCAGGTCATAGACTATCTAGTATATCCTCATTAACACCCCTCTTTCTGTCCCCCTCCCCCTCATCACCTTCCCTGTCCAGCTTCCCATCCACTGTTATCATTCCCTTAATCTATGTGCCATCCCTGAATTGCATATCACAACCCACAGTTGCATATCACAGACAAGTGTAGAGTACGTGTGGACATAAGGCCGCATAAAACCCTATTTGACAATATTTATATATTCCTCCTTATGAAGAATAATTCCATCTTCAATTTATATAATCTAAGTTTGTAACAACTTGCTTTTAAGCCACATTCAATTTCCCTTGTACTATCATCCATAATTTTGCTCTGTAATTATCAACTATCTGCCTTCCTTGGCACTCTCCTTTTCTGGCACCATTTCTTCCAGTCCTTCTTACATTTGATCACCTCTAAACTGCAGATGTCTTTACTTTATGCATCCAAGGGCTGAAAACAGTGAGAAATGAGATGTGAATGAATATCGGGTGCCTGAGTACACCAGCTGCATCATATCAGAGCACAAACAGCTTGTGTTCAAAATTAGCTCTGTTACAGTGCAACTGCAAACTCCCCTCAGTCTTCTCTAAAACCAATAAATTGTGAGAAACAACATTCCTAGGGCCTCTCTTCCTTGGCTCAGGAGCTGCATTGAAGCTTGATCCCCCCATGCCTTGGTCTGTACTTGAGCTGCAGTGAAGATGTGGCTGTGCCTAGCTTTGAACTTTGATGATCCCAAACTTATTTTACTAACTTGGCTTCTTGCCTTGACCTGTACAGCTCTTCCTGCTTGGAAACTGTGGGACCGCACCCTTTGCTGGTGAAGCTACTGTCTCTTTTTGCCTTGTAGTCGCCTCTGGCTCCAAGCTTGTCTTCCCTTAAAGATCATAGAATAGAATCATAGAATCATTTGGGTTGGAAAAGACCTCTAAGATCATCTAGTCCTTTAACTGAGCACTGCTAAGTCCACCATTAAACCATGTCACTAAGCTCTATATCTACATATTTTCTGAAGACCTCCAGGGATGATTACTCAACTACTTCCCTGGGCATCCTGTTCCAACACTTTCCAACACTTTTAGTTGGGAAATGTTTCCTAATATCCAACCTAAAATACTCCTCTGGTACAACTTAATGCCCTTTGCTCATCTTATCACCTGGTGCTTGGGAGAAGACACTAATCTCCACCTCACTATGGCCTCATTTAATATAACTGTAGAGCACAATAAGGTCCCCCCTGAGCCTTTTCTCTAGGAGCTCCCTCAGCTGCTCCTCATAAGACTTGTTCTCCAGCCTCACCAGAGTTGTGTACAGAGGGACAATCTCTTCCCTAGTACTGCTGGCCACACTATTTCTGATACAAGCCAGGATGCTGTAGGCTTTGTTGGCCACCTGAGCACACTGCTGGCTCATATTCAACTGGCTATCGACACCCATATCCCTTTCTAACTGGCAGCTTTCCACCCACTCTTCCCTCAGCCTGTAGAGTTTCACAGGGTTGTTGTGCCCCAAGTGCAGGACCCAGCCCTCAGTCTTGCTGAACCTCATACAGTTGGCCTCAGCCCATCAGTCCAGCCTATCCAGATCCTCCCTGTAGAGCCTTCCTACCCTCAAGCAGATCAACACTCACATCCAACTTAGTGTCGTATGCAAATTTACTGAAGGTACACTCGATCCTCTTGAACAGATAATTTATAAAGATACTGAAGAAACCTGGCCCAGTACGGAGCCCTGAGGGACACCAGTAGTGACTAGCCTCCAAGTGGATTTAACTCCATTCACCACATCTCTTTGGGCCAAGCCATCCATCCAGCTTTTAACCCAATGAAGTGTACACCCACCCAAGCCGTGAGCAGACCATTTCTCCAGGAGGATAATGTGGAAACAGGGTCAAAAGTCTTACTGAAGTCTAAATAGACCACATTTTCCTCATCCACTGAGCATGTCACCTTGTTGTAGAAGGAGATCGGGTTCCTCACTCAGGACCTGCCCTTCATAAACCCTTGCTGACTTGGCCATGTGATGGCACTCAGGATAATCTGCTCCATGAGCTTCCCTGGCACTGAGGTCAAACTAACAGGCCTGTAGTTTATCAGGTCCTCCTTCTGGACCTTCTTGTAGATGGCCATCACATTTGCTAACCACCAGTCAACTGGGACCTCCCCTGATTGCCAGGCTGCTGATAAATGATGGAAAGCATCTTGGTGAGCAATTCCACCACCTCCCTTAATACCCTGGGGGGATCCCATCTGGCCCCATAGACTTGCATATGTCTAAGTTGTTTAGCAGATCACTAACCATTTCCTCATGGATTATGAGAGCTTCATTCTGCTCCCTGTCTCTCTCTGCCAGCTCAGGGGACTGGGTAGCTGGAGAACAGCTGGAATTGCTGCTGAAGACTGAAACAAAGAAGGCATTAAGTACCTCAGCCTCTTACACATCTCGTCACTATGTTTCTACCACCACACATCCAATAAAGGATGGAGATTCTTAGTCCTCCTTTTCTTGTTTATGTATTTATAAAAACAATTTTATTGTCTTTAACAGCAGTAGCCAGACTGAGCTCTAGTTCTTTTTTTTTCTTCTTTTTTTTTTTTTTTTTGCACGTCTTTATGACATCTTTATAGTCCTTCTGAGAGGCCTGCCCTTTCTTCCAAGGGTCATAAAACCTCTTTTTCTTCCTGAGCTCTAGCCATAGCTCTCTGTTCATCCTGGCCAGTCTTCTTCCATGTCAGCTTGTCTTTCAGCACATGGGGAGGACAGCCTGCTCCTGTGTCTTTAGGATTTCTTTCCTGAAGAGTGTCCAGCCTTCCTGGACTCCTCTGCTCTGCAGCACTGCATCCCAAGGGACTCCGCCAACCAGTCTCCTAAACGTCAAAGTCTGCCCTCCAGAAGCCCAGGGTGGCAGTTCTGCTAACCCATCTCTTTACTTTTCCAAGAATTGAAAACTTTATTAATTCATGATCACTATCCCCGAAACGTCCTCCAGCCTTCACATAACCCACAAGCTATTCTCTCTTCACAAGCAAAAGATCCAGTGGGATCCAGAACCAACCCTTGTTGGCTCACTCACCAGCTGTTTCAGGAACTTATCTTCCACATACTCTAGAAACTTCCTAAACTGTTTCCTCTCTGCTGTGTTGTATTTTCTTCAGACAACTGGTGAGTTGAAATCCCCAAGATATCAATCAAGTTCCACTCTGAGCACTTGATTCTCTTATTTCATTCTGACATCCATTTGTTCTCCCTTTTTCTTTGCAAGACAATTTTTTTTTTCAGGAGTCTGTGTCTTCCCATAAATATGTAGGGCTCTCATCAGGTTTAGTCCTCCTTGATAATACAACAGGCTTTTACTGTGAAAGGAAATAAAACTTAAATTATGTTAAATCAAGTGCCTTGTAAATCAGTAGTAAAAAGCTACTTGAAGAACTTGTATCTTCTTAATCAGTTAGTTGTGTTTATACCCTGAAGTATTCATTGTCCACATGTTTGTAATATTAAAGTCTAAAATCAGATGTTGATTCCACTATATATAAAGTTACATTAAATACAGCTTTATTCATATACAATGAAAATCTCATACAGACAAAGATGAATTCAGACAAGATTTTTTTCCCTGTTTTCTGTTAAGGTAGCCTTAGGCAGATAATCATTGGAGCAGGTACCAACAACATGCAGCAAGGGGCAGATGTGCAAATTTTCTTAGGGAATAGAGTAGCTAGGTCACGAGCAATATTAATCCAGAAAAAGACGACTACTGGTGTGTTGTGATTGAACTTTTTCCATGTGATAAAAGACATTCAAGTGTTTTTAAATTTCAGTGAAATGCTAATGCAGAATTCTTTTGAAACAATATGTGGACAGACTCATGGAGAGAGATGCAATTTATAACATCCTGTGCAGCCAAAGATGGATGTAGTACATTTAAATCTGGCTAAGACTTGACTTTGGACTTTAGGTGCAGAGTGCGCAAGCTACAGAAATACGGTACTAGCTTGCAAAAATTGTACAACCTGCAATAGTTTCAGATGAGGCAGTTAAGGCATACATAAATATCTATTATTTGTTTATATAATTGTAGCTGCTGAAAGGACCAGTGCCAGGAGTGTGTAGGTGTCTCAAACAACCTATGTGAAATAGATTAGAAAACAGGAATAGTTTTTTCTGTCTTTTTGAAGTAAGTCAAAATTTCAATAATTATCTCTTCAAATTTCAGTTCTACTCATTGTATTGTGTTTACGTGGCAAGGTTTTGGTAGTAGGGGACTGCAGTGGTGGCCTCTGTGAAGAGTCCAGAAGCTGCTCCATGTAAGATAAGGACCAGTTTCAGCCAGCTCCAAAGGGACCTGTCCCTGGCCAGAGTCAAGCCGATAAGTGATGTTGTTTGCATGTCTGGGAGAGCAGACAGCTTTGCAGACACCAAGGTCAGCGCAGAAGGAGGGCAGGAGGTGCTCTCGGTGCTGGAGCTGAAGTTCCCAAGGGCAATGAAGGGGCAATGGGTGCAAGCTGGAACATAGGAGGTTCCGCTTAAATATGAGACAACACTTTTACAGTGCAGGTGACAGAACACTCGAACGGGCTGCCCAGGGGGATTGGGGCGTCTCCTTCACTGGAGACATTCAAAACCCACCTGGACGCGTTCCTATTTGACATAATTTAGGTGTTTCTGCTCCGGCAGGGTGATTGGACTAGATGATCTTTCAAGATCCCTTCCAATTCCTAACATTCTGTGATTCTGTGATTCCTCAGCAGTCTGAGGGGAGGCCCCTGGTGGCCTCCTGCCCCCCTGCAAGCCATGGGTCCCACACGGAGCAGATCTCCACGCTGCAGCCTGTGGAGGAGCCCCCGGTGGAGCAGGTGGATGTGGCCTGGAGGAGGCTGCAGCCCATGGAGAGCCCCCGCAGGAGCAGGCCCCGGGCCGGAGCTGCAGCCTGTGGATTGGAGCCCATGCAGGAGCAGGGCATCACAGTGGGATGGAGAAGAGAACTAGAAAGGTAAAACTAAAAAAACTCATGGGTTGACATAAAGAGAAGTAACAAGTAAATCAAAAGCATGCAAGTAAAGAAAAACAAAGAATTCATAGAATCATAGAATGGTTTGGGTTGGAAGGAACCTTAAAGATCATCTAGTTCCAACCCCCCTGCAATGCACAGGCACACCTTCCACTAGATTAGGTTGCCCAGTGCCCCATTCAACCTGGCTTTGAACACTTCCAGGGATAGGGTATCCACAACTTCTCTGGGCAACCTGTTCCAGTGCCTCACCACCCTCTGAGTGAAGAATTTCTTCCTAACATCTAATCTAAATATTCCCTCTTGCAGTTTAAAACCAATTCCCCTTGTCTTATCTGTATCTGCTTGAGTAATAGATGTTGAGCCATTTCCAGGAAAGCAGGGATCATCATGAATAGTGATTACTTGGGAAGACAAACACCATCACTCTAAACACACACATCCCCACAAATACCTCCTGCTTGTTTACCCCAGTTTTACTGCTGAGCATGATGATATATGGTATAGAGTATCACTTTGGTCAGTTCGGGTCAGCTGTCCTGGCCGTTTCTCCTCCCAGCTTCCCATGTACCCCTAGCCTCCTCACTGGCAGGGCAGCATGAGCAAAAAATGTCCTTGACTCTGTGTAAGCACAGCTCTGTAACAACTAAAACATCAGGATGTTATCACCACGGTGTGTTTTCATCATAAATCCAAAATACAGTGCCATACCAGCTACTATGAAGAAAATGAATTTTATTCATTTTATTTATAAAATCTTTTTTTTCATTATTTTATTTATTAATATATTGTTTTTTCTTTTTACATTGTCAGATGTCAAATTCTGATAACTTTGCTATCTACTTGTCTACTTGGATATTGTTTATTTCTAATAAGTGAATGGAAGAGTAAACTGATAGGGATGCTTTTGACCAAAGATGCCAATCTTTTAACAAACAACAGCAAATACTTATTAATGTCCTTGGTCTGAGACAAAATTAGAGCTCTCTTTCAAACATTTGTGCTTTACAGTGTCATCATTTATAACCCACAACTAATCATGAGACAATCAAACATTTCTTTTTCCTCTTGATGCTTCCATGGTTATTTGGAGAACATGAGAAATGTATATATATATGTATACATATATATATGTATATATATTACATTAATATTATGACTTTTATTATACATATATATATGTATACATATATATATGTATATATATTACATTAATATTATGACTTTTATTATACAATACTAATATAATATATGAATATAACATATATTATATATATAACTGTTTATGCACATTATATAGTGCAGTATACATATAGGTATTTTTCAAAACTGTGTCTTCTGCCTTGCAATAAGATATATTTGATTTCCAACAGAACTGCCACAGAGGAGTTATGTACATTCCCACGTTTTATTTTTGCCAGAAACCTTCTGACACTACTCCAACTGGCTGGTACTGTCACATACCCTGAAATCTGTGGCAGGCTTGCTGGAAACTGAGGTATGGATTTTTACATGTCCCTAGGCCACATTTTTCTCCTGTCGCTGGTCTGTCATGTATGAAGTTGGCAATACTTCTTTAAAAAGAATTACTGATTTTTATCCCCATTTCAAGCGTAGACATTGCAGATACTGGTAGGTTTTGTTTTCATATATTAATCCATACATACACTTGCTGTATTTTTCATTTTAGAGCCTAGTACTGTAGTCTCATCTCACAGGCTGTGGCATGCACTTTGATAATCATTTATGTGGAACAATGACTCTGAAGTGACGCTATGTAATTTATGTCTGTGTTACTTTGGTTCTTGCATCCAAAAATATTATCAAGACCCTAATCATATACATTAGAAAATAAGACTCACAGATAATCCTTGGAAGACTCCTGGAAAATTCTAATCAATAAAGGCTACATTTGTAGATAAAGACAAAATCAAAGATATTATCACAAGATTCTGCAATACATGCACATTTCAGTTTTGAATTATTGTAATACTTTTTCTTCTAGCTGCAGAGCTTGATCCTTTTTAGGGATTAGTGACATTATCCCAGTTCCACTGGAACTCCTGATGAAATGTTCATTTTTGGCCACAAGGAAAACAATGTTAATTTGAAACACTGATAGACAGACTTATTGACAAACACAAGTGTGGCAGTGGGATATATCTATATTAGGTTCTGAAATCCCGAGCACATTTTTATCCTGAGTATATGTACACTTGCCTGTGGACAATGATTCATTACTGATATTTCCTGTATCCAAGAAAGTATCTGACACCTCATGGAAGAACTGTTGATTTGAAGTTGTCATTGCTGCAGTCTGGATTATCTGCCTTCATTTTCTGATGATTTTGTGTTCACTCATTTGAAACTTTTTTGTTTCTTTGGTTGTTTGCTTTGATCTTTTTGTTATTTACTTAAGAGCCAGAGTGTACTAGACTATGCAAATGGTAAAGGGACTTAACTCTACCATGTTAGAAATTGGTTCTCTAGGTTAGAAATTGCCATGTATAAAAAAAAACACTATTATTTTTACAGTAAAAGTAACAATGGTACATAAAAGTGATTCAGAAGAACACTTTCAAACCTCTTCTTAAGCCTGTCTTCAATTATTTGCATTTTCTGAGTACTTTGAGAGTTTCTCCAGCTAAGAAAATCCTTCCTTTCAAGTTATGTTTCTTGTTTGTCTACCACATTGTCCCCAGATAAGCCCTAATTAGTTTGGGTTCATTCCAGCTTACTTTAGGCATCTAACCAAAGTGGATAATTTAGGAACATATTTAGCTATAGCTTCCTATATTCTCAGTAGAGAAAGGCACCTGAATTGTCCTTTCTTTATTAACTGTAAAGGAAATTAAGAGTAACTCCCAAATTAGAGGATTCTACTTGCTGACTGAGATAGCAAGGATTAACTTTAGCAGTAGAGTGCATGTGTTCTAGATGGAAGTCTGGGAGAGTACAATAATATCTATTTTAGCAAGCAGAAAATTCAATACGAGCTGGTCTATAGAATGAAATAGTTGACTATGCCTGAATGCATTGAAAGGACTTTATTTTGGACTCTTGCCTGGTCATCTAGTCAGATGTCCATTAGTTGTAGTATTTCTCATTCATTCTCACATATTTTCGAGGTTACCTTGTGCTGAAGATAATCCACTTTGCACACTGAGGGAGCACATACATTACTGAGCAGTGCAGTGCAAATGTAGGAAGACTAAAGATCACTTTGATGTGATTTGCTATAGCTTTAGGACAATACTTCACATTTTATCTATTGAAAAGAAGTTTACAGAAATTGCCTATCATGAAAACATAAACAGCAAGCTAACTGGAGTACAGATCTAACGCATCCATGTTGTGTTACTCTATACTAGTCCTTTGCATGGTTTATTTATTTTTATTTTTCACTGGGAAGTAAACTCTTTTGAACATATCAGAGGTACACTGGAGGGCACACTGTACTATGCTAAAATGCAAAGTAAACTTCCAGTTCAAACAAACAAACAAAAGTCCTGCACACTAAATCTCTAGTGCATAGATGTATCTAGAGAAGGCTGCATGATGCTAATGTAAGTGCAGGAAATAAGGTTAATCAAGAGATTCACTTAAAAAATATCACAGTGATCCAAACTTAAAATACATAACTTTAAAGGAGCAATAAAGTCCATCAGAAGGACACCAGGGCAGGTATTAGAAACATAGAACATAGAATAAAAGTGTCAGAAAAAAGAAACTGAATGAGCATCCCTTGTGGGATTAGGATTTGAGATGAAAATGAGTCTGATCTTTTGTGCTTGAAGCATGTTGTAGCATGAAACATCAACAGGCTTAGAGTTTAGAATTGGGCTGATGCTTCTTCAGAACTGTAATATATTTGCTAACATGAAGGCGTACTGACAAGCCTATACTACAGTTACTTTATAAAATATGTCTCAGATAAACAAAACTTAATAAAAATAAAAATATTAAAAAAAAAAAACTAAACTATGCTCCTTCATATCTTTTGAAGCATATCAAGTTGAGCTTATTGGGTTTTAAGCTTATTGTAAAAGTACAGCTCCATGTTGTCAGTACATTTTTTGGAGCTGTAAAACAGGTCAATGCAATTCACCTTTAAAAAACAAACTGACAAATATTTTGTGTTGGAATCAGCAGCTTGTTGTAGCTGCTAGTAATTAGTCTTTGTTGCCTGGGCCACATTCTTATTTGACTTTGTAAATTTTTATTTGAACACCAACTGTTCCAAAGCATATGGACTGCCATAGTAATTCCATATGCCAGATGATAACTGGCAGTTATCTGTGCAGGATTCAGACAACGAAGAGATTACAGAATACTACTGCTGTGAAGTAGACATCCTTAAACTGTACATCTATATAAACAGGCACCCCTGAAATTTTAAAAGGCACCAGTAGTAGATTTTCTGTCTTTAATGTTTTCAAATCTTCTTAGGCTTTTTAATGTAAAAACTGGTTATTCATACATAACTCAGACCTTAACAGAAAATACTTAGTACCATGGACAAATGCATATTAACTGTTTGTTATCACAACATTTAGCTTCACTTGTTTGAATAATGCCACTTTTTTGTTATAAATCTCTCTTTCTGTGTTGGAATCCAGATGCTTTAGGATAAGCTACAAATCAACTTAAGCAGCTTAAATCTAAGAAATTAAAGGTCTTTGCTGTAATTTCTCAAGGAACCAGCTGGTCAAAAACAAAGTATTGGTACAACTACATTTCCAAGAACAGGATCTTTCTGACTTGCACAAGAAACAAGGGAGAGATGGACATACACTTTACCTCAAAAAGCAAAAGTAAGACAGAGATACAGAATATCCCAAGTTGGAAGGGACCCACAAGGCTCAGTGAGTTCAACTCCTGTCTCCACACAGGACCACCCAAAAATCAGATCATGTGTCTGAGAGCATTGAACAAATGCTTCTTGAACTCCGGCATGCTCCATGACCACTTCCCTAGGGAGCCTGTTCCAGTGCCCGACCACCCTCTCGGTGAAGAACCTTTCCCTGATATCCATCCTGAACCACACCTGTTGCAGCTTCAGTCCATTCTCTGGTGTCCTGTTGCTGTCACCAGAAAGTAGAGATAGTGCCTGCCCCTCCACTCCCTTCATGAGGAAGCTGTAGACTGTTATGAGGTCTCCCCTCAGTCTTGTCTTCTCCAGGCTGAAAAGCCAAGTAACTTCAACTGCTCCTCATATGTTTTGCCCTCCAAACCCTTTACCATCTTCTTAGCCCTCCTTTGGACACTCTCTAACAGTTTAATATCTTTCTTATACTGTGGTCCCAAAACTGCACACAGTACTCAATATGCAACATGTTTACTTGTATTTAAAAAAATAATAATAATAATAAAAAAATAAAAAATATATATTTACTGTCAAAAAATAATGTGCCAATGAGTTTTTGGAACCATAAATAAGCTTCTAAATAAGTGCCATTCCATCATCATCCTTTTGGAAAACATTAAAAAACTTTCGTTGATGTTTGAAAATAAAGGACATCCATAGATAAATCCTTGCTGAAGCTCCTTTCTACAGAAAGATAAATAATGAAGAAAAACTCTGCTACAGAATATGTTTCTGATTACTACGAGAATTATGTTTTATCTTCATATGACAGGCCTTGCTATTTAAAAAGATTGACAACGATAATGTTCTTTTGAGATGTGCCTTCTTAAATATTGTATTTAAATGGAAAATCTGTACTGCACTACTTCATAACTTCAGTGATATGTAAATGCTAACATCAGCTGTTCTTACTAGACAAAGATTCACTAATCACAAACTGAAATTATTTGATCCCCTGTGTTGTTACTGATGATAGTGTAAGCAAGGATTCTCTACTGGTGCTGGGAATTATATATTTTTGGGTTTTGCAACTCTAGATCATTCTGATGGATATACCATCTGGTAAAACTGTACTGAAAGAAATACTAAAAACAGATCGTTCACTATTTATTCATATCTGATTTTTATTATATATATAATTCACTTATTTTTTTTCTCTACCTGCTGTTTTTAGAGTTTTGGTTACACATTTGTTCTGGAAAGTGAATAGCACACAAAATTATGGGAAGAGTTCATTGCCCTGGCTTAAGAATTTTTTTTTTTTTTTCTTAACATGCACTGTTTTTCAACTGTGTTAAAAAAAAAAAAAAAAAAAAAAAAGTTCAGTGCCTAATTACTGGAACATCTTTTTCGTAGGAATTACTCCTCTGGAGTCCAAAACTAAAGTAGAAACCAATGAAGCAAACTGACAATAGAAAAATTTCCAAAGTCCTTTCCCTACTTTCTTCCTTTCCCTTTGATTGATTGTTCCCCTTGGACTTCATCTCTTGGCAAATTACAAAGTAGCTGTCATCTTCGGAGGTCATTAACCTCATCTAAATTAGGAAAGCAGTAAAGATTTTTTTTTTGTTGTTGTTCCCCACTGTTCAATAGAAATGAGTTCAGGCGATTTTCAGATCCAAAAAATGCAGTAATGTACCAGGGAGTGAGCAGGTTTTTAGAAATAAAAATACACTTGAAATCTTGTTAGTGCATAAACAATACCTTAGCCATACATGACAGTTTTAATTCTAGTCCCGATTTTAAAATTCTTAGGTTAATAACATGAAATTTGAATTCAAAGGTGAACGCCATTTATATTTTCATTGCACTTCACTTTACTTCACTTCACTTAAAAAGAAAGGTCGTGGTTTGCAGACAGATGTTTACAACTTGCTAATTATGTTTTTATACTGATGAATTCAGATTTAACCAGTGTTTGGAAAAGTTTAATTGAGGATAAGATTTATCCTCTTTATAACTTTATTTTGCATCTCATATACATATATGTATATATAGATAATTGATTAGATTGTGCTTGAAAAGGATAACATGAATGGAAAATAGTAGAGGACATTTGCAGAGGAAATTGCTCATCCTTTAAAACATGGACATTAATAGATAGAAAAGGTGGTCTCCTAAGCCACAGTTGTGATTTCCCAGAGTTTCACCACCTTGTGAGCTTGTGAAGTCTAAAATTATAACCTTACAATTAAGTGCATTTTATTGCTCTTATAACTTTATAGACATTTCAGTGTTATCTGGGGAACTACAGACTGGTGAGCCTCACCTCTATGCCTGGGAAGATCATGGAACAGATCCTTCTGGAAGCAATGTCAAGCAAGGCACATGTGAGACAAGGAGGTGATCTGAGACAGTTGTCACAGCTTCACCAAGGGCAAATCATGCCTGACCAGTCTGGTGGCCTTCTACAATGGAGAGGCTGCATCAGTTGACAACAGAAGACCGATTCATCTACCTGGACTTCTGTAAGGCCTTTGAAACAGTCCCACACAACATCCTTATCTCTAAATTGGAGAGAGATGGACTTGAAAGGTGGATTACATGATAAACAAGGAATTGCTTGATGGCCACAGCCAGAGAGTTTTGGTCAGTGGCTCTACATCCAGGTGGAGGCCCATGATGAGCAGTGTCCCTCAGGGGCCTGTCTCGGGACACGTACTGTTTAATACCTTTATCAATGACATAGACAGTGGGACTGAGTGTGACCTCAGCAAGTTTGCAGATGACACCAAGCAGAACGGTGCAGTTGATACAGCAGGAGGGAGAGATACCATCCAAAGGGATCTATCTGGACAAGCTAGAGAAGTAAGCCCATGTGAACCTAATGAGGTTCAACAAGTCCAAGCACAAGGTGCTGCACCTGGGTTGGGGCAATCCCGGACATGAGTACAGACTGGGAGAAGAACTAACTGAGAGCAGCCCTGTGGAGAGAGACTTGGGGGTTCTGCTGGATGAAAAGCTTGACATGAGCCAGCAGTGTGCATCTGCAGCCCAGAAGGCCAGCTGTATCCTGGGCTGATTCAACAGAGGCAAGGCTAGCAGGTTGAGGGATGTGATTGTCCCCCACTGCTCTGCCCTCATGAGGCCCCTCTTGTAGTCTACTTGCAGTAGACCACTGCATCCAGGTCTGGTGACACCAGCACAAGAAAGATGTGGACCTGTTACAGCAGGTCCAGAAAAGGGACATGAGGATGATCAGAGGGCTGGAGCACTTTTTCTATGAAGAAAGGCTGAGAGAGCTGGAGATGTTCAGCCTGAAGAAGACAAGGCTCCAAGGATACCTCATTGTAGTCTTTCAATACTGAAAGGGGATTATAAAAAAGGATGAGCGTGACTTTTTGCTTGGGCATATAGTGATAGGATAAGAGGAATAGTTTTAAGCTATAAGAGGGGAAATTTAGACTAGATGTTAGGAGGAAATTCTTCACTCAAAGGTTCTCTCACCCAGAGAACTTCTCTCACCCAGAGAAGCTGTGGATGCCTCATCTCTGGAGGTGTTCAAGGACAGGTTGGATGGGGCCCTGGGCAACCTTATCTAGTAGTGGGTGGCATCCCTGCCCATGTCAGGGAGATTGGAACTAGGTGATAATTAGGGTCCCTTCCAATCCAAGGCATTCTATGATTCTTTGATCTCAGAACAAGGACTACGCTTTAACAGAGACTTACACACTGAAACAGAACTGTGAACACTGAGAGAACTGGGAAAGGTGGAAAGTATTCCCAAAGAGACCTGAGGCAGGAACAAAGTTCCCTCCTGCCATTCAAACTATGCAATGGCAGAAGCTGCAGCCCTTTGAAGGAGCACTGCCAGCAGGGGAAGAAGGGAGAGCATGCCCCTGGCTTGAGACATCTGAGGAGTGAAGATAGGAGTGCAGATCAAATCCTGTGGAACACTGCATTTAAGTATCTGGCTTCTATGGAACTGGAAAACATTGGCATACTCTTCAGGATCTTGACTGTACATGTTAACAAATTAAATAATATCAGTTCACAGGCAAGGATAGTGGAATTAAAAATGTGTATATAATTTAAATGTTAGCATGATCCTCAGCACAGCTTTTGGCCAGGACAGTTAATGCTCTTCCAAGCAGAGTGTGGAAGCTTGCCATGGGCCAGGCACCATTCTATACCAACAGATTTCATGTGGACACTGTTATGGCTATTCAAACATTTCAAGAGTATAGACACAATCAGACTGTGCCAGCCATGTTTGTGTCTATGGAGCAGGCACTGGAAGTTCAACAGACTAGATGTGCCCAGAATAATAGAGATGGAGGAAGCAGTGGGATAGTGAGAAACCAAGGTACTGTAAGTTCCTCTCTCCCCTCATATGCATATGACCTCATCAATGTGTATAAATATCTGAGGGGACAGCGTCAAAGGGGATGGAGCCAGTCTCTATTCAGTGCCCAGCAACAGAATGAGAGTCAATGGATACAAAGAGGGTAGGCCCAGGACAGCTGACCCAAACTGGCCAAAGAGGTATTCCATACCATCTGATGTCATGCTGAACAATTATATGGGGTGGCTGGTGGGGGTGGGGGGACCCACATGCTTTCATTTTTTCCGGATTCTCTCCCCCATCCCAGAGAAGGACAGGGAAGGGTGAGTGAATGGCTGTGTGGTGCTTAGCTGCCGGCCAGGTTAAACCACAATAGTGATTCTGTGATTCTGTGATTCTGTGATGTCTATTGCTACGGCTGCATCAAGCTTGCTCCGTTCTTCAGTGATAACACAAGCTCCACACTACTTTTATACAGATATGTGGACATATGTGACAGGAAACTTTAAAATAAAATAGTAAAAGTAGAGTAGAACAGAGCATTCTTGTATTGCTTAATGTGTAGTGGTTATGATCTAGCTAAACTGACTCCTAAGTGAAGAGTTCTTGAACTTCACTCTGTAAGCTTTCCTCAGTTTGCATAGGTCTGTAACACGGGGGGAAGGTGGGTAGCATATTAGTGGTTCCTTGGGAAAGGTTTAGCAAGAAAATAAAATAGGACACCTCTGAGATCAAAATAGGAACAGTTAACATAAGTGCAACACTGTATGATATTTTGTGAGGTAATTCAACTAGATAGAAAGCACAAATGAGACTTCCAAATAACAATAATATCAAATGGACTTCTAATGCCACTTTAGTGTGCTCATTTAGTTCAAAAAACATCCTGAGAGACTGAAAAGTGGCCAGTGTAACACCATTACTTAAAAAAAAGCCTAAGGACAGGATAAATTACAGTTTTGGTAGTTCAACTTCAGTTACAGGAGAAGAATAAATATTATTTTTATAGATCTAACAGAAACTGCATGTGTGTGGAAAAATACAGTTCCTACAGGAAGAGGCAGTTACTCTGAAGAAACATATTAATGGATTGTAAATGTTAAAGTATTTATAACTGATACCCAAATAAAAACTGTTCTGTTTGTCAAGTTGATATCCTAAGCCACACATATTTTGAGGCCAAGCAGAGTGTTATCTTAAGATCAACCTATCAGCAAAATAAAAGCAAAAATATTGCAAGTTATTTTTATGTAGAAGTGACAAGTGTGACACATACATATCTTTAAAAATATTCCAGGAGGAGAAAAAAAAAAAAAAAGGAAAAAAGAAAAAAAAAAAAAGAGAAAAAGACAGTTCTGTTGATTTAAATCAAAGAACATCTGAAAGCTTGAGGTAATCAAATATCTGGGGACAAATGTATTATTACTAATTAATTCAAATTCATCATAAAGCCAACTATGCTAGGAAATAAGACAACTATTTATACTAGAACTACTTGGAAAAATATTTCACTCCACAAAATTGTTCTTCAGCTGATTGAATCCTTAGCTTTTCACTATAGCACTGAACAAATTCCTTTATTTCTTCAGCAAAATAAGAACAGTTAAGAAATTGTTACCAAACTTGATCCCTCTTAATGGCTGATCCCTTCAAGTAATCTGAAGTGGTTTTATGTATTTTTTGTCATTGGCTGTTTGACAAACTCGATCAGTTCGTTGTTCTAATCTGTATTGTTACCAGAAGTAGCTAACCAAGAAGATTTTAAGTCAAAATGGATTGAAAGGGGTTGAAGTGTATTATTAATTTATCCAAGGCACATAATTAGCTGGCAATCAGTGACTTCTACACTCCATATCAATATCATCAGTACAGCAAACAAACCGCAGCACTAAGCAACTTACAGATTTTTAATTTATCACTATGAAATTAAAAACACCCATCTCTAATGCCCAGAATTACTTGTCCTGCATGTCTGTTGAGTTACGTGAATAACTCCCTCAAAAGGAAAGGAAAGGAAAGGAAAGGAAAGGAAAGGAAAGGAAAGGAAAGGAAAGGAAAGGAAAGGAAAGGAAAGGAAAGGAAAGGAAAGGAAAGGAAAGGAAAGGAAAGGAAAGGAAAGGAAAGGAAAGGAAAGGAAAGGAAAGGAAAGGAAAGGAAAGGAAAGGAAAGGAAAGGAAGAAAGGAAGAAATAGAAAGAAAGAAAGGAAGAGAAGAGAAGAGAAGAGAAGAGAAGAGAAGAGAAGAGAAGAAAAAAGAAAAGAAAAGAAAAGAAAAGAAAAGAAAAGAAAAGAAAAGAAAAGAAAAGAAAAGAAAAGAAAAGAAAAGAAAAGAAAAGAAAAAAGAAAAGAAAAAAGAAAAGAAAAGAAAAAAAATACAAATTGCTTTTACTAGTGGAATTTTTAACAAAATAGACATAAGTGATAGCTGGAAGTATTGGGCAGAGAAGTTTTCATTTGCATTTGATTCCATTTTTGTTATATTAAAACAAACCTTTTAGCAGATAAAATCAAATATCAGAAATCTGAGTGGTGTATTTTGTGTCATCATTTTTTTATGAATAGCATGTTCTGAGAAAATTCATTTATTTAAGAATGGAAAATTTAAGAATGGAGAAAATTCATTTTTTTTCAACTTCATTTTTTTAAGCAAAAGTACTGAAAATAACGCTTACTTTTCTACTAATTTATGTTGGCCCAAATGATGATTTCAGGATTACAGCCTAAGCCTGCACAGAGGAATAAATATCAGGGAGCATGCAATTTCATTTCACTATCTCAAAAGTCACATTGCTAGTCAGAAATCCAACAGCATGTTATAAAAATGGGTTCAGAGGAAGAAGGTAATTCTGTAACCTGGAGTAGATATCCAAACCATTGTTTTATTAATTGTCATAGAAGTGTGGACTAAGTATATGACACACTGTCTTATAAAGACGTGTTATATTTTATATAACTAGGGACTCCAGGTGAACTATTGTTCTATTTTGATGAAATTAAAATTAAAGGAAGTGGGAACTTTCATTTTTGCTGTCTGTGTGCATGGATTTTGAGAAGAGGGATCTTATATATACACATGTACCTATCCACAATTAAATTTATTATAGAATAACTTATTAGATAATATGGAGAACTTTGAGATCATATTTAAAATCCCAGGCCTAATGGACCCGTAATTGTAGATTTTCATGTTCCAACAAAATTCCACCTACAGTTAAATGCTCTTGTGCTCTCCCACTGCGCTTGAAGGACAAGGACAACATTTATCCACTTGTTGTTACCCTGCTAGAATTCACACCAGATGTCAAACTTACTGACTCCTCTTTTTTTCAACATTTCTAGAGCTCCCACGGTATTACTCATCTCACCTGCCATTAGATGGCTGTCATTTTCCCTTCTGATTCTCTACTTCTGTTCTTTTCTTCTAGTGTTCCTTTTTAATCAATGGAGAAGGCTTCTTCAGACAGGAATTCATACAAACTTTTTCAGACATATGCTTTACAATGCATGAGATGATTAACCCTTTGAGAGGGACCTTTTTTCCCCATGACTAAAATGAACATAGAGTGTATAGTTTAAAGCATTGACTTTTATGAGTGAAGCTATGTGAGATAAATCCTTCTTTCCCACAAATACACAGGGGGATTTGTGGGACATAGGAGGTACATGTAAGCAGTGCATGACAGAGTATGGGAAATTATGCTTGTTGCAATGACTCTGAGATAGAATTATTCAATACAAACCAATTTTGAATATTGAGGGTAGGGGTAGCCAGCTTTCAATGGATGACAAAAACCTCATAATGTTTTCTCTGTATACAATTCATGAGCACAGACGTATTTATTACCTCGCAGGTATGGTAAATGATTGGAGCAGTAAGGCTAACAGGCTAAGAATTAATATATTCACTGACCTGATAGTCTCTTCTGTACAGTGGTTGTCAATTATGAGATAAAGTAATGTTAGCCTTCATTGCTCCTCCACAATAACACAGTTGTGCTTCATGAAACTGGGACCTGGGTCACAAACAGATGAGCCTTATAAAAATAAGTCATAGGTTACAGACTCATAGACAGTCAGGTTTGTAACTTTGAAGGCCATTAGCTGACCTTACAGGGCTTTCAGTACAGAGCAACAGAACTGACTCCACATAAATACCTTTCAAGTACTACATTCCACAGCTATACATTTCCACCTGTTGTTGGCAGATAATGTAATTTGTGTTGATGTCTCTCTGCCAGAATTGCGACTACCTGGAGAATTTCATGATTAGGAACAGTCCCCTACCTTCACTAGTCAATTAGGGTCACAGAAGGACAATCTCAGGCTTGACATGTCTGGGTTCTCCATAGTCTTGAAAACACTTGACTTCTCCGGATTGTTCTTCTCAGGAATTTCTCTATTTGCACTTCAGTAGCACTTACCTAAGTTCATTGTATATTATGGAAGATAAGTAGAAATAGGCACAATGGGTTCCAACTGTGTAGAGAATAAAGCAGACTTTGTGGGGAATCTTACATATTACGGATCTCTGAAAATGTAATATTAAAATAACCATATTTGTAACAAAAAAGGAGCAAGTGGAATTGCTATGAAATATTAAGATCTTTAGAAAACTTGAGAAAAACAACAGCAGCAATAACAACAACAAAAAACTCATATTTCTGTATTGACTCTTAAATAGAAATAATGTAAAAAATTCTGAAACTTTTAAAAATGCTTGAGAATTTTTAGTTGCATCACAGAGAAGGCAACCTCTCTTAAAACTTTTTAGCTCTTCTTGAAATCACTGAGGCTTCAACATGACAAGCATTTGCAAGCTTAAGTATAAATCTATCTTTTGTGCATTAGCATTATGTGTATATATACATTTGTATGTCTGCATATCCCTACACTTATCTGCTGAGAATTAGTATATGCTAAGCTTTTGCTTAAGAGATTAATTTAAAAAAAAATCTCAGTGATATGTGGAATCATTATTATGTTAATGAAGATCTTGTAAATAAATGGAATTTTAAAAAATTAGTTAAATGAGAATGTATACCAGTGATGCTTCCTTCATCAGAAGACACTAGTAACACTCATTTGATATTGAAAACAATGGCAAAGGCTGCTGGTATAAATGAGTTTCAAAGGGCTTAAATAGAGGCAAAATTCATTCTGAAATGGTTCTGAGAAACTATTTAAAAATTGATATTCATTTAAAAAAAAAAAACAAACTGATTTGTGATTTTGCTCTGACCCTTGTATGTTTTACAAACATGCTGTGCTGTGTTTGCATAGTTACATTGGTACATACACAAATGAAAGACAAGCTGAACCCTTCCTTTGAATCTAAAGTCTTTTCACTACTAGCTATTTAATTTTTATTTTCCTACTTCTTTCTTTTTCCTCAGGCCTGTTTCTTTTACCTTGAATTTTCTTGCTGATCATGAGATTAAACTGAAATCAGACTAGTCATAATAAATATCAGTTACTTTATCTATATTCATTTCAATCAGAATTCAATTATAATTAGAATTTGTTGCCAAACATTAAACTTTATCGAGTCAGATTAACTTTTTATTAGCTTATAAATAAAAGAAAAATTATAAGAAACATTACATCAAAAAAAGTGAATTGCAGGGTGCCCTGGTTTTGGCTGGAATAAAGCTAATTTTCTTTCTAGCAGTTGACATGGTGTTTTGGATTTAGGATGAGAATAATGTTGATAACACACTGATGTTTTAGTTGTTGCAGAGCACTGCTTACACTAAGTCAAGAACTTTTTGACTTCTCCTGATGTCCTGTCAGCGAGGAGGCTGGTGGCGCACAAGAAGCTGGGAGGGAACAGAACCAGGACAGCTGACCCAAACTGGCTAAATGGATATCTCATAACATATGGAGTTGGTTGGGGCACATCGGCTGCTCGGGGACTGGCTGGGCATTAGTCATTGGGTGGTGAGCAATTGCATTGTGCATCACTTGTTTTGTATATTCTTTATTTTTATTAATAATAATATCATGTATTATTATTATCATTATTATCATTATCATTATTATCATTATCATTATCATTATTTCCTTTTCTGTCAAACTGTCTTTTTCTCAACCCATGAGTTTTAACATTTTTTCATTCTCTCCCCCATCCCATTTGGAGGGAGTGAGCGAATGGCTGTGTGGTTCTCATTTGCCTGTCAGGTTAAACTACAACACAGGGTAATTCAGCAGCTTCCACATTTTAACGTATCTACCATGTAATATATCTACTTGTACATACTCGTATTAAATGTACCTCTGTTTCTTGAACCTTACTTTTTTTCCTGTTTGCCTTTATGAAGCACCTGGTTAAGGTCAACACTATCTACATGATAAGAAGCTGAAGTAAGATATGAAAAAAGTATATTTATATTTAATTAAAATATTTTTCCATTTAAATAAAATTTATATTGTGACAGATATCCCAAATATTATCTGGAAATGTATCTTGGTGCCTTTATTTACAGAAAGCTTTCTCAAATCTCCTGTAAGTAAAGCTGATCAGATTTAGATCTGTATTGTTTTGAAAGTTTAAATAGTTGACTAAAACAGTTTATTACTGCAGAAATTCATACCAGAGCCAATCTTTTAAAACGACGATGCACCATGCTCTCTGTTTTTTTTTTTTGTTTGTGTTTTTTTATTTTAATCTGTGTATTTTAAATTTTGCCAATAACAAATAACAAAAAAACCTCTTCAGTTACAGAAGTAACTACAATCTAATGTATGGATATCATAGGCTGAGTTAAACTCTGTAGCTTGGTCTTTGCTACCAAAACTGCACCAGTGGGCAGTTCAGGGCAGGCAAATTTATTCGTGCAGGAGGCAGCGTAAATCACATAGTCATAACTGCATTTAGTAAATTCTATCACTGTATAGATTACAGCAGTGATAAGAGAATCTTCTGTGTAGTGATGAAAAATAAAACTTTTGAAATAATTGGTGTGTTATATTGATTACATTTTCTATGTGATATGTCAAGTAGATATATCAAGACTCTAGATAACAGAAAATCCCAAGAAAAAATAAGTCAAGTTTGTCACCAGTACTCTTTCACCCAATGCAATTACTAGAAAAGACTTCTTATTTAACTTGTCTTCCAGTGCCAGACACTTATATTATGGAACCCTCCCCCCAAAAACAACAACAACAACAACAACAACAACAACAAACTATTAAAACAAAACAACAAAAACAACAACAACAAAAAAAAAACACAAAACCAACCAACCAAAAAAACACAACTCATTAACAAATGAGTGACTACAGTGCAAACTCTTTCTTACAATTACTGCTTTTTTGGGCTTGTTTATACATGTTGAATTTGTATCTGCATTAGGTAGAAAAATAATAATAATAAAAAAGATAAGCTTTCTGAAAAGGAAAGTCTAGCTTCTAAATATTCTTTCAGCATTTACCAATTGACAAGCACTACATAAAAAAGCAAAGAAAAGAAATCTATATGTAAGAAATATTTTTATATTTCATATTCTTCCATGAATCACTTCCATCATGCCATATCCTGAGAGAAACCTGTCTGAAACTCAGAGGAACTTATATTTCTGCTGCATGATTTTCACTAAGCAATCACAAAGGACATCTGTATAAGTACATGGGAAGCCAAATGCAATACAAGTTCTTCACATTTGATGATTAACAGTCTAAACTGAAAAGTCAAACAAGCAGCAAATTATGAAAATATATGTAGCAAATGTCCAAATATATATATGTTGTATATTTAATTTGCCCAGTTCCACCCTATTTTCAGGGTTTTCTTATTCTTAATTCTCCTACGTTATCTGTAATTACTGGTTTTTTTTTTTTTTTTTTTTCACAGCACAAATGTTATCCTTTTCTTATCCTCACTACTTTTACTAAAACTTACCAAATGTAGGTGTATTGTTTCTAAATCTTACTTCCACAGTGGAAATACAGCAGAAGAATGCTGAGAACCTGTGAATCCTTTAAGAACCACAGTTCAAGATGTGAGGGATTTGCTTCACAGGATATCTATCCACGTTACTTGTGTGGTGGTGGAGTTGGAAGGCAGCCTAGAGTGCCAGCAGGAATTCTTGTCTTTCTCCTCACACCCAGCACATTGCAGGTCAAGTTTGTAAGTAACAGTAGTAAACAGGCTTGGATGCCAAGGTATTTTGAGTAATTTCTTAGCATGAAACTATAAGGGTATGTGGAAAGAAAGAGAATCTGTTTTACTACATCATTTTATTGAGAATAAAAGAAACAGCTAATAAGCACAGATACACAAACATTGAGGAGCAGGTCATAATGGAGACAATAATGAAGACCACAACTATTTGGCTGTGGAATTATGGGCCACTAAAGGAAATAGGCAGAGCCTTGGAAACTGATAACGAATAGGAACATGGTTATCAGGAGTATTGTGGAATATCTGGAGGGGGTTTGAGGGACAGTGTGAAACATTTTAGGATATCAGAAGAGGCCTGTGGGTCTTTGTAAAACATTATTTATGGGAAGCAGGGTGAGAGGTGTATCACAGTGATTAATAGAGGAACATGGACATGTGGGAAAATGGGGAGAAAGAGGGATAAGATAAAAGGGGCTTGATGCACCAGGCTGACAGTCCTTAAATGTGTCTGACAGAGCCTCATGCCCGATCACCATAGCCTGGTACTATCTATTAAAATTCCATTCATAACTATTTTTTTTGTGTAATCTCAGTCTCTGGTGTGAGCGCTACAAGGTCTAAGCACCAGCGAATGGAGTACAGGCTGCAGGTCACATGATGCGTAGATCTAGATCTAGGGACAGCCTGTTCCACCACGAGCCTCTTCACAGTCCGCAGGGGAACTTCTGATCTGGTGCTTGGAGCACCTCCTGCCCTTCTTCACTGACCTTGGTGTCTGCAGGGCCGGTTCTCACTCCTCGCTCTCGCAGCTGCTGTGGTGCGTATGTGTGAGAGGTCTATGTGCCAACACCCAGAGAAACGTAGCTGTGTTTATCTTTTCATAGAATCATAGAATGGCTTGGGTTGAAAAGGACCTTAAAGATCATCTAGTTTCAACCCTCTGCTCTGGGCAGGGTTGCCAACCACCAGAGCAGGCTGCCCAGAGCCACATCCAGCCTGGCCTTGAATGCCTCCAGGGATGGGGCATCCATAACCTCTCTGGGCAACCTGTTCCAGTGCCTCACCACTCTCTGAGTGAAAAACTTCCTCCTAATATCTAACCTAAACATCCCGTGTCTTAGTTTAAAAATATTCCCCCTTATCCTATCACTATCAACACATGTAAACAGGCATTTCCCCTCCTGTTTATATGCTTCCTTCAAGTACTGGAAGGCCACAATGAGGTCTCCCAGAGCCTTCTCTTCTCCAAGATAAACAAGCCCAGTTCCTTCAACCTTTCTGCATAGGAGAGGTGCTCCAGCCCTCTGATCATCTTAGTGGCCCTCCTCTGGACCCATTCCAAGAGCTCCACATCCTTCTTGTGCCGGGGCCTCAGGCCTGCATGCAGAATTCCAGGCGGGGTCTCACAGGAAAACAGAAGAGGGGGACAATCACCTCCCTCTCCCTACTGGCCACCCCTTTTTTAATGCAGCGCAGGACATAGTTGGCCTTCAGGGCTGCAAGCATGCACTGATGGTTCATGTCCAGCTTCTCGTCCAGCAGGACCCCCAAGTCCTTCTCCACAGGGCTGCTCTCAAGTTCTCCTTCTCCCAGTCTATATAAATACCTGGGATTGCCCCAGTCCAAGTGAAACTTGAAACTTGACTTGAAACTATTGCTGGACTAGGGAGAAAACATGGGGGAAGTTTCAGCTGCAAAACTAGTTAATTTATTTATAAATTAAACAGATTAAACAGATTATAGACTGTTCTCAAAAAAAAACAAACAAACAAAAAAAACAACTCAGTTTTCCAGATGATTGTTTTTGTTATGGTACATCTCTCTTCTTAGCCTTAATAGATAATGATTCCACAAACAAACAAACAAACAAACAAAAACTGTACAATTTTAAAGGTAGTTTAATATTTCAGAAGCCAGAGACAAGAAACATCAAACAAGGGAGGAAAAGCTAATGAAAAAAATCACTTTGCTTTTCTGTTGACATTGATACAGATACATTCTAAACAGAACTTATGATTTTGACAGTTTTCCAACAGACAAATTTTGTCTTCGGTATCTCAGTGTTAACCTCAACAAGGCCCTGGGCAACCTGATCTAGTGTGTGGCAACCCTGACCATGGCAGGGTGTTGGAACTAGATGATCTTTAAGGTCCCTTGAAACCCAAGCCGTTCTGTGATTCTATGATTCAATATATGTGTTCAGAAGAGAACTGCCCTGGATATTTAACAACTTCATAAGTCATCCAGAACAATTTCTGTACTACATAACAATTTGTACATGGTTTTCTGAACAACAAAAATAGTTTCAAAGTTACAGGCTTTAAAACAACGATGAAGATTGGAATACACTGCCACAGAGTCCTGAAATGTAATTAGGCTGTTTAAATATTCCTTTTTTATTAAAGAAAGCACAGCTTTATTTGTGCCTAGTAAATGAAGGAATGTAAGACTGATTACTAAGGCTGTATTCTTGTAACGTAAGTAAAAGCCAGTATCCAGCCTTTGATGTCTTTGAGCTCCATAACCCATTCGGATACTTCATTTGATGAAAAAAATAGACCTCTAGAAATCTTCAGACACCAGAATGTGAATATTAAATAGCAGTATCTATCATGTTAATAATACTCCTTGAATGAAACACAAATGCTGATTCTGGATTCATTTTACAATCACTGTGTCAATGGTAGAAAACATGTACCTTGTCATAAATTTTAAACATGGAACTTGTAAACAAGACCACCTGTTTTCTCTACAGTCCAGCGTCATATGCAATTTTTTTCCTTAAGTAAAGCTGAATGGCAAAAATAAGCTTCTTAAATTCCTGTAAAGACTCATAACCGATGTTTTAATGTTTTCCAACATGTTGAGCTGACATCAGTTTCAATCTACTCCTATTTAATGAGTACTCAGTGAGTAGGAAAATGAGATGCCTCCTTTAGGTATTTGACAAAGGATATAAAAGTCTAATTCTGACACTTTCTAAAAATGAAATGTTAACTGCTTTGTTTAGTCAAACATTTTGATGAAGGCAAGTGCATTTCACAGAAAAAGAATAGAAAGATGATTCTAAAAAGGTTATTGCTTGGTATGGAGTAAGACACTAATCATTAGAGCTTGGTGATATGGTTTAGTGGAGGACTTGTTAGTGTTAGGTCAAAGGTTGGACTCGGTGATCTTGGAGGTCTCTTCCAACCTAGCTGATTCTGTGATTCTGTGATTCTGATGTGTCTTGCATGCAAAGAAATAGAATGAGGGGTACAGATCCAATTCAGGTAAAATTGTAGTCAGGTGAAATACACCTCATGTACATATTTTAGAAAATGATAGCTTTTGTGACATAAACAACAACAGGAGTTTTAATATTAGGGGAATTCTTATTCATATAATATTGTCTGAAATGCAGACTGGTTTTGTTGCATAACAGGAATAAATGTAAATCAAGTGGAATAAACTTACGTGTCTTTCACTTTCAGATACAATAATATGTATGTGTTCACAGAGAAAAACCGGGCCACTGTAAAATAAGAATGACTATATTCAATTAAAATGCAATAATACTCAATTCTCTTTTAGCACAGAAACTTCAGTTATGTGACATAAGACTGGAACATTATTTGAATATACTGTTGGCCTAACTGAAGACAGAGGAAAACCAGGACAGTCTAATTTGATTAGAATTAGTTAAAGAAAATTATTTTTTGAGAGATTTGAAGAGTTATGCACGTAGAGAGCAAGAAATATTTGTCCACTTTTCTACCATTTAATCTCCATTATGCACGATCTAGACTTGCTTCCTTTATCTGACCTTATTCTATTCCTTCTGTGTTTTATTTTTCTTTCTTTCTTGTCTTGTATCTTTTTATTCTCTTTTTTATTACTATTATTTATTTATTATTTCTTCTCTAGCAACTGTCAGACTTGCAACCTTAAAGTTCTTTCGTCTGGTCAAGTGTAGACACAGCATTAATGGATTTTAGGTACTTTCCCTCCTCTCTTCACAGCATGGTCCAAAGGAGGCTGTTAGTGCTGTGGGAAGTCTTACTTTGGAGCTGCTTTGGAAAACAGTACCACTTTCCCTTGTTGAATGCTTACTGTTCATGCCGTGAATTCCTTAGGCTTATTTGGCTTTCAGAAATGAACTTTATCCCAACACAAGGGAGAAATTTATGTTACCAACACTTGGTTGAATTTCACACTGTGAGTTCCAAAAATTAAATTTGCTTTTATCTCTTGGATGCTAAGTAAAAAAATAAACTCTAGAAATTGAGATACGACAAAAGTAAATATAATGCTTTTCCAGTAAGCTATGTAAGTAAAACTCTCAGAGGTTTTCTTTCCTAAGAATTCATTTGAGACTTCTGAGAAAACTTTCCTATCAAAATGTCTCTATGCATTGTCAGTCTCTTTGGTTTGCATCCCATTCATTTGGAGAGAAAACAACAGAACATTGAAATTAGAAATGAAGAATTAGCATGCTAAATGTGTGGGATTTTTACTTCCTTTGTAGGATGGAATAAGGACATCCATATTTCACCAGATGAAAGTGGTTGATGAGTCCTTCATCAGCCTTTTAGCCACCATTCAGAATTAGATTAGTCACATATCTAATCCAATAAATATTTTAGCAAATAATAGGCCCAGGTGACACAAAAGAAAATAAATGACTCAAAATATTTACCATAAAATATGAAATTATTAAAGAAAGCACTTGCAATGAAAGCATGATTCTCTTTATTAAAGGAGGTTAGTTCATGTCCTTAAGATATAACATTTTTTAGTCTTTACATCTTCAATCATTCTCCCTGTTATGAGTGAGTCTGGAATGATTCTAGATGTTCTTGGATGGATAACATTTTAGAGGACTTTTTATAATTTCCTTTTTGAGTAGAGTCTTCAGGTAGATATAAAGTATATGACAAGAACAAGTTTTATTCCACTAAGTTTGCCTGAAAATTTACTGTTAATAAAATACTTCTTGCCTTAAGAAGTTGGATCACTTCTGAGGTCTATAAACAAAACAAAACAAAATTTAAAAGCCCTTAAAACAAAACAAAACAAAACATGCCCTTAAAAAGCCCTTTGAATATATATATATATATATATATATATAAAAGCCAACATTACTACAAAGTGCAGTGATTAAGATTAGCAAAGCAAATGCTACTTCCTGGCAATTGGAATTTTTCTTATGAGCCAAGGAAAGCTAGTTGAAATTATTTTCTACTGTTTTATTTTTTGATTCTCAAAAGAAGGTTTTGCTCTCTAAGCCATTCTGAAAACAAAGAAAGAAAGAAACAAACAAAAAAAACAGCATGGTTTACGTTCTTATTTATATTATGTGAGTCGAGGAACAGAGCTGTTTACAAGAGAGCTCCAGAAGAACCCGACCCTTTCTGGAGACCACTGTCTCAATGTGTTCCTCACTTTCTTGCCAAGAAATGAAAATCTGCTATAATGGTACCATTTTATAAGAGACCAGTCTTTGTGAGATCCCACAGAATGGACGGATCTGCTGGCACAGATTCTGGGGCTGAAATAACAGCCACATTTTTTACTAGGTCACTTTCATACTCAGGGGACAGCTGTTTAATGATATAGTATACACTGTGAATGTCTACATTTCTACACTACAAATGTCCTTTTATATAAACTTGATTTACATGAAAGCTTGATGGCAGAAATTGTTTGAGATACATATATATATACGCTGCTTTCTCACTTTCATGTTATCACTTCACTAAACTGGCCATCATGTCCAACACAGCAGGTTAACAATACATCTTTATTAGATTAGATGTAATCAAACAGGAGAAAATGCTGTAAGATGTGTTCAGAACACGTTGATTTACACTAAGTTAACTATACGTCAGATTTCCCTATAGAACCTCACGGACAAACACTACTCTTTTTAGCGTCAACTGAATGATATATTTCAGGGAAATGTTTTGTTTTTAAGTTGCACATGGTTCAATTCATAGTCATTGGATGGAACAGTGAGATTTTTTGTAGCTGTCTCCTTATATTAAGGACAACACCTAGCAAGCTTTTTAGGAACGTAAATCTCTCTGGAGCACTTTCAGTCATGTTCATAGAAGGAGATATCTTTTTTTCCCAACTTAGCGTTGATATTTTCAAGACTAGAAATTCTTACCAATCATAATTCAACTTCAGATTCTAATTTAAAACTCTATGTTACATCAAAAACTACCTCACAACAGTAAACTCCCTCTGTAAAGATTTCAGTTGTATTGTTTTTGAATGCCACAGTATCATACATTAAATATCTGTATACAGCACAAAAGAAAACCTTAGCTTACCATGTGAAAGACATCCAAATGCCATATTCCACAAGCATTTTTGTGGGTCTAAATTCATTATCTGTTGAATGCTAATTAATAATTATTTTCTCTTGAGCAAGTGATAAATATATACCCACAAATTATATCACTATAAATTTCTTTAATTGATACAGGATAAAAGTAATAAAATGTTAAGATTCTATATTATATATATATAATATATATATAATATTCTATATTATATATATATAAATAAAATGTTAAGATACTAAAAACAAAAATGCATGGATAATTTCATGTATAACAGGAAAATGTCATAAATTTAAAATATATGCTACCGGAGGTCATAAATTTATGAAAGATTTGAATCATAGAAATAAAATATAACTCCTTTTTAAAAATTTATTGTTCTTAAGATTTAGGCAACTTGTGTAATCTTCTTGATACCCTTGTTCTTAAAGAGTTAGCGAATTTGTGTAAAGACCTGGATACCATCAAATTTTAAAACATGTCTAGAACATATCAAAGAGATCATACTTCAGAATTTTGAAGATTTTTATAGGTATTAACATCCAACTTTCTTGCTCTCAGGAGAATACACAAAGCCTTGGGATTAAGCCTAGAAAAAAGTCTGACCAACCAACAACCCAACCAACCAAAAAAAACCTCACCTACAACCTAAAAGCAAAAAACCAAAACCACAGCAGGAAACTAAGAAAGCTGTGTTTTTCTAATTAAAGTTTAAATCTATAATTCTTGCTTCAATACATATAATTTTTGCATATACGAACTGGTAAGAAGGTGCTACATTATTCTTTATATGCAGTATTTTTCTGTGTTAAGGAATTAAAAAGTGTATGAAGTATAAGGTTATTCGCCTTTTAATATTCTGACAGAATGTATTAATAAGCCAACGTATGAGGGAGACCAACAATGTGTTTCATGATTTACAAAACAATATGGAGATAAAGCATTTCTATTTTAACTGTTTACAAAAGGAAGTCAAATGAATACTCTGATGTTCTGTTCAGTCTAAACTACTGTTTATGAGTTATCTTAAGCATAAAAAAGTAAGAAATTGTGTTTTATGCTGTTCTTAGTTGATTTTTCTTTTTGACATTCTCAGTTTGTAACATTTTACCACCTTCCATTTTCTTTGAAGTGTGATAGGCCTTGAAGAATAGGAATATTAAGAGCTGCTAAATAACATTAAAACATGGACAGCACTCCCCACATACAAAATGTGCTACTCATGCTTAGACATTCAATAGCTTCAGTAAAGCTTCAAACAATAGCTTCAGTAAAGCATTCAAAGCTTCAGTAAAGATTTTTTTTTTACACCAGTCTGCTTACAGTTGAACTTACAGTTCAACTTACAGTTGAACACCTGCAAAACTCACATGGTCTTTTTTGTTTGGTTGGTTGGTTTTTGTTGTTGTTGTTGTTTTGTTTGTTTTTACCATATAACTGATGTAGTTGTAGCTATATGATAATTTAAAAATAACTTTAGACATAACTCTAATTCAAGCCATTATTTCTGTTTTTTAATACTGTAATGAATATCTTGTTGGTTAACACTCATTGATGATTTCCTGTTTAAACCATGTATCTGTAATACTGATATTTGTACAGAGATTCCTCTGGGGCTTGTATAGCATGTATGTTGCTAAGTGTTTAAATGGTCCATTCTTTAAAAAAATTTGAAGCCATTTTAGTTCTGATAGTAATGGGCATTACGACATTTTATTCTTTTCATTTGTCTCATTGTGAAAGTCATCATGTATTTTCGTAAGGCATTCTAGAATAAAGCTTGAAAAGTGAGTCAAAGTCCCCTTGTTAAGGAGCTTCTTCAAAGACTGATGCAGATATAGACAATGCCATCATTTCAATGATTTACATCAAGAATTTGCTGAAGTGCTGAAGTTCAGGATTGAGCTATATGGCTAAAAGATGTATGGTTTCATGAAGGAGTGTGTATTGCATGTAAGGGCATCAGTTTTGAAGGATTAGAGGACAGTGCTTTTGATAAGCACATTTTCATCTGTCAACGTAAAGGGACAGGGAAAGGTTAATGCCTTTGACTTTCCTAATAGGTTTTCTTTATGAAGTCTGTGACCTAAATTAGTTGTATGGGAAAATCTAGGCCAACTAATTCGGGATTTATTAGCATACTGTCTTTATTTGGTTTGATTTTTTCATCCTTTCATGCTTTGACTGTGGCCTTACCCTAGATTCATCACCTTCATAAGGACAATCCAGATCTCATCTCTTGTTGGTATATGCACAAAGGAAAAAGATTCACTTGTTCTGAGATGGTAAAATGCATGCCTTTTCTTTTACTGTCACTGTAGCATGGGTGTAGGACACAGGAGAAGATAACTCAGAAATCCTTGTATTTTGTTTTGATGTTCACTGATTTTTTGTTAATTTTTCAGCTTCTTTAAAGGCTCCACATATAGCTAACAGGGCCTATAAAATAGCAAAAGCACTGTGTTTACAAGTTTTATATTCCTCTCTAGCTTAGAGGAATTCCATTTTTCTAGTCTTATGACACAAACCAGACCTTGAGTTGAACCTTATTCCTAATTAATCTATAATTTGTAGTAACTGACTTTTGACTTAGCCTATCACTTTTCTGTCTTCCATTATGTCCTGTATTGAGAGTCCAACAACTTTGTTGGATACAATATATTGCCCTACTATGTTGGAAATCAAACCTTACATCCTCAAGTAATTCCTAAATTTTGATTGGATCTGTCTTAAATCTGAAGGAACAATCTGGTTTTGAAAAGAAATATCAAATACAGTATAAAAGCACTCTGTACAAGCTGATAGACATCAAAACAACATTGTCTCTAGATCAATATCTTTAGTGACTGACCCTGGAAAGCTTGGGTTGTTTCAGGAAACCGTCTTAATGCACCAAGTATTTTAGAGTTAGTAAATTCAGCTGTTGATGTTATACTTTGGGGGGAAAATTTCAAGGGGTTTAGGCCCTTTATCTTCCATTTAAAAAGTAACAGAGGCACTGACCTTTGAAAGTCCAATACAGAAGTATTGTTTTATATACAGTTAAATCATTTTTAACTGGCGTTTTACTGACAAAAAGTAACAATGTGTTTTGGCAGAAAGAGTGAAGCAACATACAGAAAAAAAGTAATGAAGGAGGCAATTCAAGAAAACAGAAAAAAGAAAAATAAATAAGAAAAAGAAGGGAAATATTGTTTATGGGGAGAACAGAGAAAAGCCTCTATCGAAGGATTATGGAATATTTTTAGTGTATCTACTGTGATGTTATTGTTCTGGAGTCAGATGCGTTTTTCTTTTTCTTTCTTTCTTTTTCTTTCTTTCTTTCTTTCTCTTTCTCTCTCTCTCTCTCTCTCTTTCTCTTTTCATTTATTTATTTTTTTTTCCCCCGGATGTCTCAAGAAAAAACACGGGAACATGCCCAGATTGGTTCTTAATATGAACCTGGCCAGACTAATTAAAAGTATGAGGCCTTTAATTGTTAATCACATTAATCCATGACATTATAATGTCACATAATTACTGTCAATATATAAAAAATCATCCTTTTGAATAAGCTACGACTGAAATTTTACCTTAAATGTTTCTAATCCTTAACAAATATATTTATAAACGTGTTCCAAAGTTTGCTGACATTTTTTTTTCCCTACATGAGTTTTATCATTTGTCCTTTTCATCCTCTATGCTTTCCTGACATTGCCTATTTCTAAGGGAACTAGAGAACAAGAAATTAATTTTTTTTTTTCCATTAAATATGTTTGCCTGACAGTCAGGAAAATTACACTTGAATTAAAATGTTTTTAAAAGATTTATAAATACTTTATTTCTGTACCTTTAATATTTTATCCCAAAGTTTGTACAAAATTTGTCACATGACAGCAAACACAATTTTGCATCCTGACAATTCATTGAAAAGTGTTTAATTGCTTGCAACAACATTTTTGTGAGCTTAAAAAAAATAATTGTTGTAAAATGGAGGTAAATTAGTCATTTGATGTGTCAAAGTTAATGTTATCTGTGTTGTTGTGAATTCCCAAGAGATAGAGTGCCAAGCAGCTAAACAAAAAAAAATATTTTACAAAATCTGATTGACGCCTGTCAGAAATCTCTTAAGGGATATTGCCAGCATAATTTACCACTAGAATAGATCATTTCAGGATGATAGTTAGTCTCTTTTGAAAGCTGGAAGTATTGAATCAACTAACATTTTTTTTTTCCTCATGGTGATCTGATTAGTTTCCTTATTTAAAACACATAACTTAAAATGAGATACCAGAATAGTTTTGATGAAGTAAGTCAATAGAATTTTACATAAATATAAGGAATCTTTTAATTAAATATAAAACTAAAATCAATGTACCAAGGAATGTCAGAAGCTGAATAAAATGATATAAGAAATACGTTTAATAAAAAGATATTTTGAGTTAGAAATAAAGGTCACTGGTGCTCTCTGTTTGAATAGTATTACAAACTTTTTTTTTTCCCTATAATTAATTACAGGTCTTATGACATTCATAGGACTTTTATTTTACAAAATATTTAGATCTATTTGTAGTGACTAAATAGTACACTGTATACAGGGTGAAGTTGGGAACAGAACTTTATCCTATTCTTTTCATAATAATCATGTGCAACACGAAGTGTGATTCTGTCAATACAAGCTATGTTGTAATAAGTAGCTGTGACGATAGCCATGATTGCCTTTGATCATTCTCTTTAAAGCTCATGGGAGGTATGGTCACTCTTCCATTCCATCAGTATTAGAAATTCACCATTAAGATAGACTATTTGCATATGTGTGTGCGTGTATGTGCATATGCATATACTTTAAGTAAGACAATACTTAGACAATTCTAAGTAAACAGCTGACAAAATTTAAAATCCAGGTTAAAAGTTATTTCTAAGAAAAACAAGGAAAGACTTCTTGCTACTGTAACAGCTAACCTTTCATATAGAATTTTGGATTACACAGTTTGGCGAAAAAGTAGGACTGATAACCAAAAAAGTCACATTTTGCTTTGAAACAAGTATTGTATGGTACTGATACCTCTTGATGAATCTCACTTTCCTATAAACCATAACAAACAAGATGCTCTGAATAACTAGATATTCTAATTTCTCTTCATATTGGTGAATATAACTTTAACAGCTTGCGTGACTACTCATACAGTAGGGAATTTTTCAAAATGAATATGGATGACAGAATTTAGCCAAGAGAAATTCACATAATCTGTTCCCAAAAGAAATCTCAATAATACTCATTTTTCCTGAAGCAGCAGATCAAATGAAAACAAATCTAGTACTCTCATTTCTGCATGTGTTTCCAAAACTTTCTGCAGTTTTCTGGATTGATTAAAGATGCTCTGCTCTTTCACATTTTTTTATGAGTACACTGAGTCTGGGTTTTACAAAGTGAATCACCAGATAAAAATACTTGTCAGTTTTATATACATATTTATTTTAATTATATATATTTTAAATAATATTTTTTATTTTAATTTCCTTTGGGATTTATTCTGTTACCCAAACTGCCTGATGTAACTAAGGTTAGGAGGAAAAATATCAGATTTTTTTATGTTATCCTCTAAAAACAAAGAGATAGAAGCCATTTCAAGCTCATTTTTGTCCAAAATTGATTAATAGTCTAGAACTAGTCAGTGATAATATTGAACTGATGCATACTTCACAAATATCTTAATGGGATGAATTTATGCTAGTTATCTGGAGTTTATATAAAATATAAGGATCTGTGATGAAGATTGCAAATTGGGTTACTAAATGGAAAATTGTTTTAATGAGTCATTAACAGGATTCCACATAATGTCAAGGGAGTGAATGACCTATCAAAGAGATACTGTAATTTTCACAGAGGTAATGACAATTAATGAATCAGAGCAATAAGGTCAAGACTGACTCCTCAAAACATTAAGGAACAGTAATTTTTTCGAGGGCAGAGAGGGAGACAGTTTTGGATTTCATAAGATCCCAGTAGATCCTTCAGAGTAGGGACTGAATTTAAAATCTAAACTAAACTAAACTAAACTAAACTAGCATAAACTAGCACAAACTAAACTAAACTAAAATATAAACTAAACTAAACTAAATAAAATAAAATAAATATCATAAAATAAAATAATAAAATAAAATATTTTTATTAAGATTATTTATTTTTATTATTTTTATTATTTAAGAGTGCTTGTGAGAGCTGGGCTACATTTAAACAGCCCTTCTTCCAAGCTCAGGATCGGTGCATCCCTAAGAGTAGGAAATCGGGGAAGGGGGGCAGGAAACCTGCGTGGATGAGCAAGGAGCTCATTGATAAGATCAAAAGGAAGAGGAAGGTCTATGAAATGTGGAAAAAGGGCCTGTCCTCTTGGGAGGAGTATAGAAGTGTTGTCAGGGCCTGCAGGGACGCGACGAGGAAGGCTAAAGCCCACCTAGAGATTAGGCTTGCAAAACAGATAAAAGATAATAAGAAGGGTTTTTTTAAGTATGTAAACAGTAAAAGGAAGACTAGGGATAATGTGGGTCCCTTACTTAACAAGGGGGGTGTCCTGGTAACGGGAGACGCCAAGAAGGCAGAGATACTGAATGCTTTCTTTGCTTCAGTCTTTGCTTCAAGGACTCCCCCCCTGGGACTCCTCGACCCTGTCGGGAGGACAAAGGGGCTGGGAAATGGAGGGTTCCCCCCTGCTTGACGAGAGAGTGGTTCGGGAGCGTCTGAGTGGGCTCAATGCACACAAATCCATGGGTCCCGATGGGATGCATCCACATGTGCTAAGGGAGTTGGCAGAGGTGATCGCCGAGCCACTCTCTATCATCTTTGAAAAGTCCTGGAGAACAGGAGAGGTGCCTGAAGACTGGAGGATAGCCAATGTCACTCCGGTCTTCAAGAAGGGCAAGAAGGAGGATCCAGGAAACTACAGGCCAGTCAGTCTCACCTCTGTCCCTGGAAAGATGTTGGAACAGCTTGTTCTGGATGCCATCTCCAAGAAATTGGAGGAGAAGAATGCTATGAGGAGTAGTCAGCATGGATTCACCAAGGGGAAGTCGTGCTCAACCAACCTCGTTGCCTTCTATGATGGCATCACCAGCTGGGTAGATGGGGGGAGAGCAGTGGATGTCATCTACCTTGACTTTAGCAAGGCTTTCGATACTGTCTCCCATGACATCCTGATAGCAAAGCTGAGAAAGTGTGGGATAGAGGAGTGGACAGTAAGGTGGGTTGAGAACTGGCTGGCTGGCCGAGCTCAGAGGGTGGTGATCAGTGGTGCAGAGTCTGGGTGGAGACCTGTGACTAGTGGCGTTCCCCAGGGGTCAGTGCTGGGTCCGCTCTTGTTCAACATCTTCATGGACGACCTTGATGAGGGAATAGTGTCTGCCCTCAGCAAGTACGCTGATGACACGAAGCTGGGAGGACTGGCTGACACGCCAGAAGGCTGTGCTGCCATTCAGCGAGACCTGGACAGGCTAGAAAGATGGGCAGGAGGAAACCAAATGAGGTTTAATAAGAGCAAGTGTTGAGTCCTGCACCTGGGAAGGAACAACCACACATATCAGTACAGGCTGGGGGACAACCTGCTGGAGAGGAGCTCTGAGGAGAAGGACCTGGGGGTCCTGGTGGACGACGGGTTGACCATGAGCCAGCAGTGTGCCCTCATGGCCAAGAGGGCCAATGGGATCCTGGCGTGCATTAAAAGGAGCGTGGCCAGCAGGTCAAGGGAGGTGATCCTCCCCCTCTACTCTACCCTGGTCAGGCCTCACCTGGAGTACTGTGTCCAGTTCTTGGCTCCCCGGTACAAAAGACAGGGATCTCCTGGAAAGAGTCCAGTGGAGGGCCACAAAGATGATATGGGGCCTGGAGCATATTCCCTATGAGGAAAGGCTGAGAGACCTGGGTCTGTTCAGCCTGGAGAAAAGAAGACTGAGAGGGGACTCTCATCAGTGTGTATAAATACCTGACGTGTGGGAGACAGAGGGATTTGGCCAACCTCTTTTCAGTGGTTTGTGGGGATAGGACAGGGGGTAATGGCCACAAGATAGAGCACAGATAGAGCACAGGAAGTTCCGCACCAACATGAGAAAGAACTTCACAGGGAGGGTGACGGAGCACTGGAACAGGCTGCCCAGGGAAGTCATGGAGTCTCCTGCTCTGGAGATATTCAAGGCCCATCTGGACGCCTACCTGGGCAGCCTGCTCTAAGGAACCTGCTTTGGCAGGGGGGTTGGACCCAATGATCTTTCAAGGTCCCTTCCAACCCCTTCAATTCTGTGATTCTGTGAAATAAAATAATAAAATAAATAAAATAAAATAAATAATATAAATTGTGATTTCCTTCTCCAGGTGCTGTTCTTGAAAATATGAAACCTACGAACATAAAAATTGAATTTTGGCCAGAGTGGGGCCAAATCACTTTTGTAGATCACCTTTCTACTCTACAAAAACAGTTAGAAAAGAAGACAGGGCCCTTTAAGAAGATCATTTTTGGCAGAGTGAGATAAGTGCAAAAAACGTTAGTTTTTTTGACTGTCTGAAAAAAGAAAAATAATATCTGTAAAAAAAGTGTAGCTAAACTTGTAGTGGAACTCATAGAATAAGAAGTATTAGTTCCACAATAATAATATTGTGATTATTATTTTGGAATTATATTATTTTGTGTCCTGATTATTTTGGAATAATATTATTTCAATGTTGGAAAAAAAAAAAAAAAAAAGTCTATTGGAAACAAGAAAGTTATTCCAGAATACTTGCATACTATTATATTTTCCTTGGATAGGAGAAAATTCTTTCAGAGTATCCATGCATAGAAATTGCTAAGTAAATACCTTGCACGATATCTGTTAGCTTGTCTTTGTGGAGCTCTTTCACTTCTAAATTGAAACAATAATTGTAGCTAGATTGTCAGATTGAGATTGTAGCTACAAACCAGGTAATTTGCAAACTCAGTTGTTATAATACTTTTACATTTGCATATTCATACTATGGAAACAGTTTCTGTTTCAGCAGATTTTTTTCCATTGTCTACAGCTGACACACTGAATGAAAGCAAATGATTTCTAAAACATTTGGGATTACAGTCATACCACAGTCCAACTCTTTTGACAATATATCATTGGAACATAAGGAATGTGATATTTTTCAAGACAATATGAGGAAGTGCAAGACACTGGTAATTGAATTATTTCAGCAGCATTATATCCACTTTAACCTTCTGGAAGATCTCAAAAGTAAATGAGAAGCAGAAACTAATTTGTTGTATAGGTGTCTGACAACCTTTGGACTACTTTTCTTCCGTCTTTTGGATTGATTTTAAATTTCTACACCAGTTCTGGTATTTGGGAAAAAAAAAAAAAAAAGAACCCTCTATGTGTACTCTGTCTAAATAAGAATTTGGAGCTATGGACCTATTTATTCCTTTTAATTATTTTACTTTGTAGATTCTCAAAGAGTTTGAGAATGCACTGAAAGAAAATATCCTAGAGAATGGTTTTCCTTGTCAAAATAAATAAACCTACATTTGTTAACGATTATGTGTGCTCCCTGCTATGAATGTGGAGAAGCTTTTTAATTTTAAATACTTCTGGTTTTGCCACTCTCCCAGGTTTTACATACTACTATCTATCTGCCTCAGACAAAGAAGAGAAGAATCTTTCCAATACCCTATAGTTTTTTCTGCCTCCCCCTGGCAAGTAAAGAGGTTCACTTGTTGAGGCCCAGACCAGTAGAGCTGGTCAACTAAGAGAAAAAGGGAGAGGGGCAGAACTGCAAATCAGAAGAGGACATAAAATCTCAAAAATAAATAAATAGATTTATATATATAATGACAATATTGGTGCAAGATCTAACCAGAGTATCTGAACAAGTTCAACTGGCTATAACATTGCACCTACGTTTAGTAATATGCACAAGTAGCCAAGTTGACAGTCATTTTTGAAATGAAATTTCCTAAATATTTTGTTCTAGCTGCTAAATAAAATACATATTTATGATATCTAATCATGGGTTGCCAGTTTCAGTTAAAGGAATTGTTCATTATCCATTTGCTTCAGGTAGGACAATAAACATTTTATATATTTGAAGATTTGAAAATTCAGAGAGAAATTTCAAAAGAAATTAAAATGGTGAGTCTACCCTCAGGGAAAAAAAAAAAAAGAAAGAGAGAGAGAGAGAGAACTGGATGTAGCAGCACCTTTACAAGAAAGCAAATAGGAAAAACTGTATGGAGACGTAACCAGAAATGTGTTTTTTTTTTTCTTTTTTTTTTTTTCTGCTCATTGCATCGAAGGGCAGCATTGAAATATATGGAAAGAAGATACTGAACAATAATTCTTTATAGCATTCCAATAACTATTTGATTTTTTTTTATTTTTTTTTTTATATTAACTAGAAGGGAGGATACCTGGAAAAAATGATCTGGAGGAATCCAAATAGATGTTTTTGTTGTAAAGCTGTCTTTTTTTTTTTTTAACTGAAAAAAAAAAAAAAAAAAAACAACACCACCAATGTAACAAGAATTTCATATAAATTCCCTGAAATTAACCAATCTAAAAATATGCTGATGATATCTATATAAGTTTGATGCTTTGGGAAATAATAAACAACAAACAAAGACTGAAAACATTTTCACAGCTAGATATGTGTAAGGGTGCAGCAGGAACAGGACTGTTTCATGAGAATGCAGCCCAGAATCCAGAGTGAAAATACAGGCAGGGCAGTAATGGTCCAGAACACTGTCTAGTCCCACAGCAACGAAGCAGGGTGAAGGGAGCAGAACTGGTGACAGGAACAGTCAACAGTCCAACAATCATCAGGCTTTCTAGGCAATGTAAAGATGTCAGGTTCAGGTCATCCAAACCATCTAAGGATCAGCAGGCACTAAAACTAGACACTTACAGCACATCTCAGGCCAGGACTGGAGGCATGAAACTGAGCTGAAATGGGGCTTCTGGGCCATGTGGAGAGGGTATGGCTGGGCATTTCAAGGTAAGGTGTTCGTTAGCATTAAGGTGGCCATTAACAGCCCAAGTAAGTGCACTCAGGGTCCTGATACCATCTCAGTGATTTTTTTTTTTTTTTTTTTTTTTTTTGCCAAAAGAATGATACAATGAGTAAATTCATTTGATCAGACAGGCTTTGTGATGTTTTGCTGTATGATATTCCTTTCTCAGCTATTTCCAGTGTACCCTTACACTAGAAAAGGAAAGTTCAATGTGCATAATCACAAGTAAGAGCTTCATCTTCCTTCCATTCTGTACATTGTCACACTTGTTCCTTGTGAGATATTTCTTCAGAAGTAGACTCCAGGAAGCCAAGAAGTATAACACAAAACAAGCTCAGAAGCACCTAGAAATCAAATGAGTACACTCTCATCCCCCCGTATTACTTGTAAATCTAAGAAAACTAACACCTACACAGACACTAAACTGAAAATCATTCCGTGACTTCAAGAATATCTCAAAGATACTATCTGTATATCAGTACTTCTAATTCTGACAAAATGAGAACAAGGACAGGTATGATGATCTGCACAAACAGGTCAACCACAGAAACTGTAAACAAATAAAATGTTGTGGTTGTTGTTGTTATTGTCTGGTTTTGTTTTGTTTTCTAAGCCTCTTGAGATTTAGCCCACATGTATATCTGACATTGACAGAATAATATATGTGGCTCCACAGCAGGTATAATCTATTATTTAAAAGTAACAATAAAATTCTTCTTTTGACGTGAGAAAATCAATCTACTTCTCAGCATTTAGTGCAAAGCACTGGATGTGCACTGGAGGTTTTTTATTTTTTTATTTTTTTCCTCAGCATCTGCACAAATTTGCAATTGATAGAACTTTGCAAGACAGTCATATCCCTGACACAGTGAGTGAGGCATTCTCAACAGTCTACACTGCCATGCATTTTGGGATAAAAATAAACTGGTCATTTTTTCCTTTGTTCTCTCAGTTAACAATTCTTAAATACACTAATACATTGTAATTAAAATGCTGAGCCTTCCCTCAGATGTAATTTAATGTATATATATATTTTTTCAATCATACATAAAGCAAAGAGGTCTAACTCTTGTAGAAAAAAACAGATGCTTCTCAAAAACTGAAAAATCACAGAAAGTAGTCTCCCAGATCATAAGAACCATTTTTTCTCACAAGAAAATTTGTGCATCCATGGAAACTATCAAGTTGTTGATGACTTTTCATTCCCCTGCTGAGATAAAAGTGAATTTTTCTTTACATAACACCTCAGCTACTGAGAGAGTGAACTTGTTCTCTCAAGAATCATTTATTGGAAAACATGTTTTTTTCAATACAGGAATTTCTAAGCTTAGTTGGCTCCAGTACCCTTATAACAGCAGTGGTGCTTGGTGCAAAGCCCATCGTCAGAGCAGAAGTTTCTAGTTCTTTGACCACAACCACAGGGTTGGATATAGCTAAATTTTAATGGTTACATTCTGTTTTTTACCACCTAAAATTTCATAGAAATATTTTTAAGGCTTATGCTTGATTACACAGACAGCTGGCATCTTGGTCTTAGCTATTACACAGCAGTAACAAATTGCTCAGAAGATACTCAGAAACTGGCTATTTTTGAAGCAAATGTGTAGATCAGCTAAAATGCTCAGGACAAGTAGGACCAATGCTCCCTGGCACTTTCTCTCTCTCTCTTTTTTTTTTTCCTTGAAAGATATATCAGGTTTATTTTCATATGCACAGATGTTTAATGTACCAGGAAACTAAATGCTTGGTGAATATGTGTTTTGATTACATATCTTTCCACTTATGTCTTGAAAATGCATAGACAAGCATAATAGTAGTTCTCACACATGCATCTATTGATTTCAGAAACTGAGGTGTTAACCCCAGACACATGATCTCCCATTCCTTAATCTCGTTCCATATGCTCTTCCTTCCCAGAACAAGACAGTACTCATACCTCAAAGCTGCCACCAAATAGGTACAAACCAGAATTCTCACTTTTTTTTTTTTTCCCATCAGTCACTTCACCAAAGAAAGTGTTTCCTCCTATTTCATCATATTGTTACACTCAGACAGGAATGCAGGTTCTGGAGTAATTTATAGTGTTCACATTCCTAATGTGAGTAAGATAGAGGTTTTTGCTTAGTACAGAGCAATTACTTCATGGCCAAATAACTTGACTGTTTGTGAAAAAATATTTATGAGCCACCTATTAAGTCAAAACTTTCTCTAAAATCATTTTATGCTTCACTGCTTATGGTTCAGTCTAGACATAATCAAGCCAAGTTTAAATGAATTCTCCCAGGCATAGGTAGCAGTCTAATTTCACGAGCAGGGCAATCAATACAAGTTACACAACCCACTAGAGAAATACAAGTACTTCTGCTGAAATAAACTCTGTCATCATCAGACTGAAAGTAGTAACTGAACTAAACAGTTAAATATGATTCAGCAGGAAATGAAGAGCTGATATCCTTCTCATTGTTACAGATAGCAAAATAGAACTGTCCATGTACAGTCATCTCAAATGTGAATGTTAATTAGGTTCCCTAAACTGCATGAGAATTAGTGTATTTTAAACTCTTATTGAGGAAACTTAGAAATTACCTAATGAAAAACAAAACAAAACAAAAACAACAACAACAAAACTGGTGGTCTAGTATCACTCTGGCTGACTAGTGTAATGAAGTGAAAATCACGTAGCTGGGGCTACACATCTTTACTGGCTGAAAGCACATTTTTATTCCAGAAACAGTTGTCTGGCAACATTAGAGATATAGGAGAAAGACATTCTTATATTCAACTTTTGATTAGCAAGGGAAAATATAACTACAAGGACAGCTTTACCTGCATAATCTGAATTACAAGGTGGGGGTGAGGGAGGGAGGGAGAGAGAGAGAGAGAGAGAAGGGGGGATGAGAGAGGGAGAAGGAAGGAGGGAAGGAGGGAATTGATTTTTTTTATTATTTTTTTAATTTATTTTTTTTAAGAGAATCCCAGTGGGGAAACTGTTTTGTCTCTTCTGGATTCCATTCAACAAAAATTAGAGCTAACCACAAAATTTGATCTGCTTACTTTTATTGCATGTGATTTACTTATATCAAAATTTATGACACTTTAAAAAAGTGTATTGAGTAAAAAAGTTAATACCAGATATATCTAAATCAATATAACATGTCATCAGAAGATTGTTTGCTCTGATGAACACGTATCAAGATAATCACCATTACCCTACTGAAAATGGAAAGTGACCTTTAGATCAGTAAATACTTCCCAAAGGGCCAAAATCCATCCTTTCAGCCTTATTCCACAATCCAGTACTGGGAAATAATGCTGTTGCAAGCAAGGTGTGGCCTGCCTCACTGTCTTCTATTTCTTCTCCCAGCAGCAATAGATTAATTGCAAGTGCAAGTGGGAGAGTTTGTTAATGTTCCATGATCAGAGGGTGTAGAATAGATCTAATCTAAACCTCTTCTATAATCAGAACCATGCTGAGTGAACAGTTTGGTTTCTTGAACCAAGTCATTTCTCTTTGCTGACAGGAAGAAGGGGATGGAAATGTATTCTGTCTGTCTAAGCTGTTGCAATTTTTCATAGAGGGTATGAAGTCCATACTTGTAGTTTCTTTTATTGGGTAGATTTCATGCACAATTTTCCCTATAATAATTTATTTTTTTTCTGTCAGAAGACATATTATGGCAGAAAATTTCCAAACAGTTCCACTTGCAGTACACTATTTAGTGTTCTATTGATTGATTTTTACTTTGTTCTGCTTGGGAAATCTGACTAGTTTAAGACTAAAGAATCTGAAGCAGAACAGCTGAGTGGTAGCACCAGTGCACCATGTACTCTGTCAATAGTGAAGGCTAATCCCTTTACAAGGAAAGACAGTGACTGGGATGATATTACACCACAACTGATTTTAGTGCTCACTATTCAAAATATGCTGCTGTTCCAATAGGTTTGTTGCTCATCTGTATTGACAGGCATATATACACATATAAACACATATGGCAGGTGTGTTCATTAATAAAAGGTAAACAGGATCTTCCTTATCTTTTCCTTTGATTCATTTAATATATCCAGTTTTATTTGACCTTGAAAAAAATATATAAAAACAAACAAAAAAGCAAACAACTAAAAGATCTCTCCAGTCAAATCAAATGGCCCAGTTTATTCTTACTGCTGATCTAAAATATCTTTGCCTCTGCTCATGTTAGTTTAAGAAACATGTAAGTAGCTTTTAGCACCATCTAGCTAACTCCCAATGTAACATACTTCACTGAAGTTTTGTAAACCCTTTTGGAAATGTTTTGAGTCCATTTCTAGAAACCTCATGCCTACTATTCATTTTTAGCCCTCTGAAATTAATCTCATGTGAAAAGGAAGAAAACTTTCTCTGATGTGGCTCTATGTATTTTAGTAGCAAGCAGAAGTTTTCAGGAAGGACAAGTGTTAGTAAGAGGACCACACAGGTTTTGTGCTGTGATTCACCCGGTCTATGGAGGGTGCTGGAATGCTGCGCCTGCAACATTGGCTATGCAGGCTGCCACTGCTTTTCTCAGTTGACACAAATGAAAAGTCACTTTAACATGAAGTGGATTTGCAGCTTCATTCTGATAGTTATGCAATATCCTTCAAGGAAAGTCACAGGAACTTAGAAGGATGTGAGGGGAAAAAAAAAAAAAGGCAGAAAATATTTTATTACTTATTTTACTTTCTGCTGTTTCTACCTATGGTATGTAAAAGAAATTGTTTATTATGCCCTGTTACACAAAAACATAAATAAGAGCAAAGTAGCTTTCTCTTTTTAAGTAGTGAGTAGACCAGCAAGTGTGTTTTCTTCAAGGATAAGCACATCTCTCTCTCTGTCCCTCTTCAACTTGCTCTACAACAGCTCTTTACAGCAACTAGAAGTTGCTACCAGAATCTTGTTTAATTGACCCTGTACCTCAGAAACCTGAATTGCTCTCTGATCCCAAGTAAATAAGCCACCTTATGTGCTGAGACTGCCTCTTTCAGTTTCTTAATCACGTTTTGATTTTTTGCACCTCTGCCATCAAGCAATATGCAAATGGAGTACTTGAATAGCAACTCTATTTTATTTGCATAGTATCAGGGACAAAATACAGTTTTCATGTGGAAATTACATTAAAAAGTGATCATTAAGGCACCTAAGTTGCTTATAGATAAGATATGAAAACTTTCAATAAGATGTACATTTTTAAACCATAAACCCTCTATTAGTGAAAAATGATGATTATGGCAAAATGACTGTCAGTAGGTAACAATTATATTTAATTTTTAAAACTGAATTGATGCATGATTTGTAATTTTTCAGTAATGTAGTTGACATCATGTTAGTAAAGGAGTGTTGTGAACCTGATTTTCTGTGGCATTAAATACATAAAATACATTAAGTTAGGAGAAATGAATGGACAATAGTATGCCAATATATCCAGATATTTTTTTCTTCTGTTCACCATAATTAAATAGTTAAGTACAATTATAAAAAAGGATAAAACTAAAATTATTCAGCACTTCTGAAATCTAACATATTTTTTTTTCCCAACTCAACTATTTATACATTCAAACAGGTAGGAATTTTTCAATTATCTAAAGTAGGTTTTATTGTATTTAAAAGTGCTTAAAATATTTAAACTTTTTTTCTTGGAAAATGCAGAAAATCAAACAATTTATTTTATAAGTGGTTACTAGTTTGGTTATTTTAGTTTCTAATTTTCATAAGGATCTGTACTTTAGACAGCATGGAAAAACAACAATTAATACAAGTAATGTGTATAGTCTTATTTTATTATTATGGAATGTAAATTGCTTTTTATATTTCAACTACTAAAAGGTAGTTGAAAACTTTTTTTTTTAATATATATTTTTTCTTTATTTGAGTTAGGTTCTGACACCCTCACTTTTACAACTACTGACTAAGATAACTTGAAAACTGAATTAAGGCCAACAATCATTTTCAGAAATCAGGATATTGTCCCCCCTTGTGTAACTTTGGTGGATAGGGTTCATCTAGAATTCAACAAGCAGTGTTTATCTGAAAGATGTTGAATACTCATGCATAGTATATGATGTATTTGTAATATTCTATTTGCTCTGGATTGGTCATCCTAGTAGGAAGAAAAAACAATCTGCTTTTTAATTTCTTTATTCCATACCCACTTTTCCCGTTACAGGGATCATTTGCTCCCATTGGGAGCAATGTGCTTCATAATTCACTTCATTAGAATGCATTAACTAATTATCTCCATTCTTTTGCAGTTAATTAAACCAAATTAAGTCAATTATACTTTTCTATCTCTGTCTTCTATTTTGCCTACCCTAAACAGGAAAAAGTGAACCTTAGCTGGAAAAGAAAAAAGAGAAATCATTCCCTACAACAACAGCTGAAGCCCTAATATCACAGTGTGAAGATAAAGTCAAAGTGATATGAAATACTTTTAGCCTCAACTACTTATTATAGAGATTGATTAGCTGTTAGGATTTTTTTTTTTTTTTTGAGGTGGGTTGAGGTTTGTTTTACTTTGTTTTGTTTTTGTTTGTTTTTTTTCAGAACACAGCCACATCATTCCAAGAAGTAGTCACTGTATGTTGCATTTAGGAATTCCAACAAAAGACAGTCATCATATAATCTGTAATGATATAGCACTCATTTCAGCAGCTCAAATTTATTCCTAATGTTAAATAATTCCTGTTTAAATGGGTAAAAATTACCTTTTTTTTTTTTTTTTTTAAACAATCTCTGTATATTTTTCAGTTTTGATTAGCTTCAGGGAAAGCACAAAATTAACTCTTTAATCTCATGGTATTGTATATGTTATTTTATTTTATTGTTTCTTTCTCCTTAATTACTCCTTTCTCAGTATATTTTTTAATATTTATATTATTTTTTTTATATTTTTTATATTACACAAATGTTAACAGTAAACAACACTTGGGTTTCTCTATTGTTACAGGTAGTATTGGATCAGTTTAATTGGTGACCCCCCATGACCCATGAATTTTCTCTGTGCTTATTCTTTCCTGGTACAAATATGTAACAGGAAAAGATCAAGGGTACAAAGATAACAAACACTTTCTATGAATCATTTGCCTGACTAAAGCACTCTCATTTCCAGATAAATTCATAGCAATTTGCAGCAACTAACATTTAATCTGGTCATGAGACAGTTAGGGAATTCACAGAGATTAAAAGTTTTCTGCTTTCCTATCACTGCCACCTCTTTGTTCCCTAGAAAATGGAAACCCAACCTTCTCTATCTTGACATCACGCTTTTTGAGTGAGACATTATAGGCACAAACAAAACATTTCTCTTCCCTTTCACCTTCTGCACTTGGAGTCAGACACGTGAAAAAGGTTACTATCTGTGAAGAGGCGCTATGGGGACAGGGATCCAAGATACTGATCTAGAGAGCTGTCTCTTCTTTTTCATATTTTTATGTTGACTTTGCTCTCATTTTTCTCCTATCAGAGAACTCCTTTCTTTGTATGGCAGATGCTTGACTTACAATCTTTTCTAGTTGATCTGGCACAAGAGCTGTTATTCTATCATATAGATCAGACTCCAGGAATGACCTCTTTGTCATCCTTCGTTGACTGTACCTTCTTCTCAGTGCATACCTAGGTTCCCAAAACTGCTTTTCTTTAAGAACAGCAGCCTTAGGAACTTTTCAATTAATTTTTTTTTTTTTCATAGTCACTCTAGTTTACCTAAGATGACCTCTGGAAACCTGAGATATGAGGAGCTTAATGAACAAATTTGTTCACAAATAGACATTTGTTCCCATACAAACTAAAAAAAAAAAAAAAATGTATTCTTTATACCATATCTCTTTTGATCCTTATCCTGTTTATTTCCTTTAAAACTTTAAAATGTGTGCCAATATCCAGAACACGTCAGATAGCTGAAAAAGTATGAACTTGTCTTCATAGTAGAGCAAAGACTGTATTTCCAGACAGATATTACTACATTAAACCGTAACCAAAGATTTCTACTTCTTATTTTATGGAACTGAGGTTTGTCTGCTACTGTATCTAGACAGGACAGGCCTACCCACCAATGTTTTCAAGTTTCTTTTCTTTTTACAAAAACATGGCACATATAGTTCTTGGGCAGAATAAGTAAGGCTGTTTTGGGTACATTCCTACACCTTTCCTCTTCAAACACACTATTACTCTTCTGTATATAAGCTACCTTATATATATATAATAAGGTATATATATATATGAGTTAAGGAATATATACCTTATATATAATAAGGTAAGGTGTGTGTGTGTATAAATATATATATACACATATATATAAAATAAATTTTTGTAAGCATCTCCAAGTTTGGCTGCTTTGCTTCACTGATCTGAAACACCAGAGTTTATCTTTGTTTTGCTAAAGCTAAGAATAACACTTATTATTCATTGTAACACAGATCTCTTTATGCTGGACAGAGTGCTCTAAAATCAAAGGATAGTGAGACCAACTTTTGTTTATTGAGAATCTATTGAGTAGCAAGGTTACTAGCTGGTGGGTCAAGATAAGGGTGTGCATTGGAAAAAGATAGACACGCTAACCTCAAAAGATTTATTTGAGTAGGAAATGTAGCAATTCTTATTCGGTTATATTGTGCATTGAAATGTTCCCAAAGCCAAGAAAAATGCATGGAAAAACGGTAGCTCGAGGCTGTCTTTTCTTGTTCATCTGAGCCTATAATTTCAATTTTACTTTACAACAGAGGGCTGGAACCTCACATTCAAGCAAAAGGTCCCTCTGTAGGTGCACTCTGCACTACACTACTCTGAAAATATGGTCAGTTAATAAAATATACTCTCTTCATCTAAACAAAACAGAAGCTTACCACAGATCTTTCTTTCTTTCTTTCTTCCTTCCTTTCTAAGCAGCAGCAAACAGTCCCACAATACATATGATTCTTTCCAGATATCTCTCTCTCTTTTTTTTTTCCCATTCTTCTTAAACAAATACAAATGCAATAGGTCATACTGTCTCCGAATAATGCAAAGGTGCTTTAAAGCGTCAGGTGTCATATTTTTCTCTAAGATGATTCTCTTTCCTTCTCAGAGAAAAGAAATACCATTAAAGAGACAGGAAAAAAAAATAGATCTTGGTCCTACACCTCACTAAATTATTATTTCATAGATATGCTAGTGTTTGAGACAGAAAAAAAAAAAAAAGAAAGAAAGAGCATAGAGATGAATGAACAGAAGTAATTATTTGCTGACCTCACTACACTACTAATATGGAGTGCCCAAAACCTTAGAAATTAAAGTTTTAACAATAGAGTGGGTATGAAGTTCTCTTTAACAACAAGGAATCTCAAATTCTGTTCAAATAAAAAATAAAACTCTTAGCTTATGTGCTGTATCTTCCAAATATTTTATGTATGCTTATCTATGTATTCTCTGAATACAAACTGAACAAATAGCTTTCCTTGAGAAATATTTAGGGTAGAAGGTAGTACCTTTCAAAAGTGTATCTCTGGAATATGACTGCTTTGTAGAAGCCATTCTTGAATTTTTCATGCTGTGGAATCTTAAGATTCATTCCTCTTCCCAGATCCTGTAGACTTACAGAATTAAAGCTACCTGTGTGTGGCTAACCTAAGAGAAGAAAAAGATGCAGCTAACCCACCTGTTCTCCTAACACAACTGATCAATGACATTTTATAGCTAGGTCAATCGAGAGACAGCTTGCAGCATGAGGGCACATCTGTGAATTTACTAATTGAAAACAATGTAATTTTTTCTTGTTTTCTCTTTTTTTGTTTTCTTCATTTTTTTTTCCTTTTCCTTTTTCCTTTTCCTTTCCCTTCCCCTGGTGTAAATTCCTTCAAATTCAGTGAAATTAATTTTCTTTACTGTATCCTTAAAATATCAGATGGGGACAAGTACTTTACAGAATGAGACAGGGAGAAACATCATTTGGGTTGACACACTTATGTTTTTAACATTTCTAAACTGGAAAAAATAATAAAAATAGGAACAGCAAATTATTCCCAGAAAAGCAATAAATATTAGGAAATCTCAGACTAAAAAACAATCAAGCCCAACTATAAACCCCCAAAACTTTTTGCTTTGGCAGGGAGTGGACTAAACCTTTAGTATTGAAAGGTATCATTCTAATGCAGGAAGAGATACTCAATTTTGTATCAGAGTGCACAAAGTAATTTACTCAAAATACTCTTGCTTTCATCTCAGTACTTTTTAGCTGACCAAAATATATGTATAACAAAATCAGATAGGGTCAACTAATACTTGCTTTATTACCGCCCTTAGCAGTTTATTCTAATAGCAAATTCCTGAGTTGTTTAAAAAAGAATACTGCCTTAAAATATTTCTCAATTCTCTTGTGAATTCACAAATAAGTTTCCTGCATCCAGTTCTTGTTTTCCCTTTCTCCATTTAAGACTAAAAGATGTAATCCCTAGTGTACCAATTTAAGACTACCTGCTGGGGCGAGCTGTAGAGTGCCTGAGGGTTGAGGTTTCCTAATCACATAGATCAGAGGATCTCTTGGACCACTTCACTGTTTCCCTTCAGCCTCCAGTGTCTGTGATTTCTTTGCATGGAAGCCAAAGTGTGTGAGGATTTCAGAGGAGAAGGAAAAAGAAAGCAAGCTAGTGAATCTGGATGCTGCTAGGACATACTCCTACTCAGGAAGTGCTCCTGGGAGCAATGGCCAAGAAATGTTCACAAGAAATATTCAAAATCTTAAAGAAACCCTGAAGTTGGTTTTTTTTTTTTTTTTTCCCTTCATTAAATTGTTCCATCCTTTTTGTATATCCTCTAATCTAGTTGTTTTTTATTACTGTTATATAAACTTCAGGACTAGATTCTTATTTTATTGTTTTGTTTGTTTGTTTGTTTGTTTTTCATAACACCATATAAATGAAGTTATCAGTTCAGAAAAGATGAAAAATCAGTAACAAAATCAGTGATAAAAAAGCATACATGATGTTAAGGTCATCCTAAATCTTAATAGTGATGTTAATCTTTGTTTCCACTCATACATAACATCTCTGCTAGATCTGTCGCTGTTGTATTACATGCATCTGAAATTTATCAAAGAAGCAAACTACCAATCACAAAACCTGTGGAATTTTCTCTATTAAAAACAAACAAACAAATAAATAATACACACACACACACACACCAATATAGAAAACAACACAAAACCAACAACAAAAACAGCAACTTAGGCTGTTGTTAGATACCCACAGAAGAGGATGAGACCTAAAGCATAGATTGTGTTCTTCCTCCAACAGGTATACTCCTGAGCTCATGTTTTTTGTTACAGTGATTTTATTTTCCACTGCTGGGTAAAGATACCCTGCACAGCCTTTGCTGTGGACCAGTCATGGTAGGTAGGAGTTCAAATGAGGCTATTTCATTCTACTTCCCAGGTTGTTTGCTGAGATGGCCAGCGGTGCTTAAAGTCTGTAATACTGAAGAGGTATAAATCCACCTTGAGATACAGAATCGGCACTGTCCCTCTCAGCCAGTTTACTGCGTATTTGTTTGTACTGAAGGAGAATAAATAGCTAAAGACACACTGTGCTAGGCACTGTACAAGCATAACAAATTGAGAGTTTTTTTGTCTAGGGAGCTTAAAATTTTAGTTTGAAACGAGAGACAGCAGGTGGATAAAACAGATGGAGAGGAAAGGCAAAAATAGCAGCAAGACAGCTGTATCCAGTGTAATAAGCAGTGGTCACACCAGCTGGCTAATCACTGACAAGTGGTTTTTAGCATTGTTACAAAGACAAGTTTGAAGGAAGGATTTAAAGTAGAAGTGGGGATTTTTTGAGTTGTTTCCACACAGAAATGGGAACATGAGAGAATGACATTGCTTGCGTGAAAAATGTAACAAACAGATAATCATAAGCCAGAATGCCAGCCAGCATGGCAGTGGGAATCTGCATCCCTGGTGTATATACAAGACAGATGAGGTGGGCATTAACCTTGAAGAGAGTTAAAAATGACAATAGGAAGTTGCTTAAAATGAGAGCTCCATTAAAGAGGGCTTCTTAGCTATGGTTTAGGCAATGAACATCTTAATGATTTGTACAAATCCACCTATACATAAGTTAGGTTGTTCTAAAGGAGACAAGTTTAAATATGATTAAAAAAGAGGAGATGATTTTTTTTTTCCCTCAAAGAGATAAAGCACACCTTAACAGTAGTGGTGACAAAGAGGCTGAGTGGGACTTAGGACAGGATGTTTTAGAGGATTTTTTCCTCTTTTCACCTCAAAACCAAAAGGCTTCTTCCTGTTATAGCACACAGACCTCTGTGGGCCTATGATGGGCAGCATACAGGGGATGTGTGGAGACTCCTGATGTCTGATTCATCTTGTCCAGGTAGCTTAGTCAGACAACTGTCACCAGGAGATTTCACTGGTCCTTTCTATCTGTATCCAAAAAATATTTATAGTTAAGAAATTATTTGGAGCAGGTTTGCTATTTAAGAAAATAGCCTTTCAGCTTTGGTACTTTATGCTGATGTCTGAAGCTTGTATCTCCCTCTTCCCTCTCTCTCGTCCTCTTCACAGATGGTTTTAACAGCTTGAGCTTGCCTCTTTGCAGATGATGCCAGATGCTCCCTCTTTAACGGGCAGTTTTAGCTCTTACCCACCCATGCACACATACGCAAATGATGCCCCATCAGCTTTAGGCCTCATGAATCCACACACCCAAGCAACACAGTAGATCTGATTATACCAAACAAATGAAACCAGGTATGTTTTATCGGTTAGAGTTTGCTAGCAGAACTTTGTTTACAGTAGCTTCTCCAAAGTCTAATCAATATTTACTTTTCTTTTACTTTGCAGCTATTTCTTCCTATTCCTAAATAAACTATATAGATTACAATTTATTACTTGAAGTTTACAGGGCTAAGATATGGTAGCTTAATTTATAGACAGGGCAGAGATTTACAGTAAGATCATTTATAAGATAAATATTCATCCCATTTGTTTCTGAATCTGTTAAATATGTTTACTCAATGATCATGGGAAAACTAATAAACCCACCTTTACTTTTAATAAAACAAAACATGTATATACAGCACTTTTTATGGAAAAAAATATATGCACTGCCCCCTAAAATATAAGTTTATATATATGTGTGTGTGTGTGTGTTCTACTGCAGGAATACTGCAAATTAAAACAAACAAACAAACACATTTCTAACTAACTTTTAGTACTTACTAAGCAGTGCCTACATAGTATCTACAATTATTGTAAGAAAAATATAACTGTAAGTGAATGGTGTTAAGGAAATAAGATTTTCCTCTGTTGCCAATTTGTTTACTTTATATCCTTTAAACTTTTTGCAGATGTCAGTCAAACCCCTGTCAGTTCTCAAACCAGTAGACAGAGATAAGTGATACTTTGAAGTGTATTAAACAATAACATCACTTATCTTGATATCTTGCTGTATCTTGTTCTGCAGGTGGTCCACAGATGATAAGAAGATTCTTAATTCAAAAAATAAAATAAAATAAAGTTTAGGAACTTCTGTCATGTATTACATTAATATTACTATGATGATCTCATATATTTTGAAGGTGCATAATTTCGATTTCTTAGAGAAAAAGCAGAATAGGAAGATTAAAGTAATGCTGATGAGTTGTGATAAGACATTTTTCTGGATCTGATCAAACAGACTAAAATCTACATGAGAAGAGTATAAATTAAAAATTAAATTTAAAGAGGTTACATGGAAATAAAATAAAGAAAAATAAAAACATGCTATTCAGATTGTGCCACGTGGAAGCTTAAATTAGTTGCCTTCAAACTGCAATTTCTTGCAAACACAAAAGCAAATACAGGAATGTCAAAAGATAGAGCAGGTTTCTAAATTTCTACAGGCAGAAAAGTCTAACTAAAATCTTAAAAAAAAAAAAAAGAAAGAAAGAAAAAGAAGAACAAACAAACAACAACAAAAAAGAAATCAAACTAAGCAGCACTCCATATAGAGCTGAAAGTAATTGATTAGCATTGTGAGATATGTTTCCTCCTAACTGTGGCATCTCAATGTCTCGATTTTGCCTGGCTGGTTTATAAAGATTTCATGATTCTGCTCACCACATTATAAAATGTGGTATAGATAAATAAATACTTTAAATATGGTATAAATTAGATTTAAAAATATATATATAAAATTACATGGATTCTTAAAATTACAGTGTAATTGTTGTCATATTGTCTCCAGAAGATAGTAAAGCTATCCAGAATGAAACGGCGGGGTTGAAAAATTAAAGGAGTGAAAGACACTTTATAGATATCCACTTTACATATCCACTTTACATATCCACAAATCCACTTTCCACTTTTGGTGGAAAAATGGAAAATTATACAGCCAGGCATTGATAACAAGTTAAATTCAGCTGTCATATGAACAGTAGTGTACAATGAACATGTTTAGTAAGAAAAAAAAGATAACAAACAAACATATAAATTGATGTAGTGTAATTGTTTCTGATTTGACAAGTTGTGGCCAAAGAACCTGAGAGTGACAGGTCCGAGAGTGATAAAATCAGTGTGGCAAAACCGATTCATCTTTTTAGCTTTATCCTCCTTTCTCCTCTGCTACTTCTCCTCACATTCATCTGCACAACAAAATCCAAACAGCTAGGTCTGTTGATCAGAAGAAGTATGAACATCAGATTGCAGAACTGGGGGATTTAGGTTCTGGTATTATTACAAATGTCAAAAGACACTGATCAATCAGTATGGTGGTCACTACAGGACTGGGTTTACTGTTTAAAAGATTCAGTTTACACACTTACTGAATAAACAGAATTTTATAAAGTTGTAGAAAAATCCCCTTGCAGAGTCTGTGATTCTGCAATGTTTAAGAAACAAACCCAGAAAAACAGTATTGGGATGGTGTATGAGTAATTTTCTCCATGTGAGTATCATATAAAATATATTCTATCAAACAAAATAAGAGATTTCTATAGTCTCTAAATTTAATTTTGTAAGATAGTGGCTTTTCTTTAAAATATTTTGCATTTTGTCATCTCTTTATATTGTTCAACCTACAAAGGATTATTCCAAAGGAAAATTATTTTCTTGTGTAACACGTTTTCTCAAATGTTATTAGGAAATTAGCTAAATTTCTGTGAAAGTTCTTACAGATAATCCTGTACTTTTATATAGAAAGATATGAACAATTTTTACATCACTTGGTTTTGTTGACAAAATATATTTTTTACTCTTTCCAGGATTCTGAAAATGTTTTTACAACTTTGAAAGGTTATCCTTAGAAGGCCATTAGGCATTTCTGACTCTCAGTCTGCTCCACGAAGTGTCTAAAAGGAGGTGCCTTTGGAATACAAAAAGTAGAACTGAAGCAGAGGAAATGAGAGAGACAGAATTTTACACTACCATGGAATGGATATAAAATTAGATATGATTTAAACCATAACAGTGAATTTTTAATATGACTGCCCAAATGTTTGGTGTTTTTCAAACTGTTTCCTTCTTGCTTTATGATGACAGCGATATTTATTTATTTTTCTTTATTATGCCTGTACATATGGTATGAAAGTAAGATACACAGTGCAGAAAAGAGCCCAGTGTGTCTCTTTTAGCTACATCTTTGCCAGACCATGAAAAGAGTCATTTGGAACCCATCCAACTGGCAATTTTGAACTTAGATAAAGAAAAATTTTAAAATTACACAAAGTCTGAATCAGTTCTTCCTCTGTCTTAACAAAGTATTGGCTTAGAAAGTATCCTAGGGTTTTCTTTAAAGTACTGGAGGGTGTTGTGGTTTAGCCCCAGCAGGCAGTTAATTGCCGTACAGCTGTTTGCTCACTCTACCCAGGCAGGATGAGGGAGAGAACTGGAGAGGTAAAAGTGTAAGAACTCATGGGTTGAAATGAAGATAGTTTACTAGGAAGAGCAAAAGTCGTGCACACAAGCAAAGCAAACAAGGAATTCATTCAATACTTCCCATTGGCAGGCAGCTGTTCAGCCACTTCAGTGAAACCAGGGCTCACCACACGTAATCATTTATTGGGAAGACAAATGTCATCACTCCAAATATAACCCCCTTTCTCCTTTTTTACGTGAGCTTTTTCTCTTCAGTCCACTTGGGTCCACTGTACTAACTGTGTCCCTTCCCAGCTTCTTGTGTACCCTCACCCTCCTTATTGTAAGGGCAGCAGGAGAAGAGGAAAAGTTCGTGACTCTATGTAAAAGCTTCTGTGCAACAAACTAAAAACATCAGTGTATCACAACTATTTTCATCAAAAATCCAAACCACAGAATTGTGTGAGCCTTAATGAAAAAAATTAATTCTGTGCCAGCCAAAACAATGACAGAGGTCCCAAGCATAGGCATGCCATCATATGGCAGACTTTCTGCTATATGTGCATACAGAACACTCTGTACTTATAATATTTGAATGTTTTAAACACATACAGAATGCCTAGTTCTAGGTTTCCTTGGCTTCTCCAGACTACCTGGAGATTTGCAATAGGTCCAACATTTCTGGCATCAGACCTTAAACAACATAGTTTATTTGATCCTTTCAGTTTAAATATATGAATTCTATAATCTATTCCACACACAATAGATTCAAAACTGTTAAGCATAATTATTTTTTCTCAGATGAGTCAAGCCTGTCAGTTGTGTTGTTCCCCTGAGATTTTGAAAATACCTATTCCACAGAATCACAGAATCACAGAATCGTCTAGGTTGGAAGAGACCTCCAAGATCATCTAGTCCAACCTCTGTCCTAACACTAACAAGACCTCCACTAAACCATATCACTAAGGACTACATCTAAACGTCTTTTAAAGACCTCCAGGGATGGCGACTCAACCACTTCCCTGGGCAGTCCATTCCAATGCCTAACAACCCTTTCAGTAAAGAAGTTCTTCCTAATATCCAACCTAAACCTCCCCTGGCACAACTTTAGCCCATTCCCCCTCGTCCTGTCACCAGGCACGTGGGAGAATAGACCAACCCCCACCTCTCTACAGCCTCCTTTAAGGTACCTATAGAGATCGATGAGGTCTCCCCTGAGCCTCCTCTTCTCCAGGCTAAACAACCCCAGTTCCCTCAGCCGCGCCTCGTAAGACTTGTTCTCCAGACCCCACATCAGCCTCGTCACCCTTCTCTGGAGTCTCTCAAGCACCTCCATGTCCTTCTTGTAGCAAAGGGCCCAAAACTGAACACAGTACTCGAGGTGCGGCCTCACCAGAGCCGAGTACAGGGGGACAATCACCTCCCTAGACCTGCTGGCCACACTGCTTCTTATACAAGCCAGGATGCTGTTGGCCTTCTTGGCCACCTGAGCACACTGCTGGCTCATATTCAGCTGCCTATCAACCAGTATTCCCAGGTCCTTCTCGGCCAGGCAGCTTTCCAACCACTCATCTCCCAGCCTGTAGCGCTGCTTGGGCTTGTTGCGCCCCAGGTGCAGGACCCGGCACTTGGCCTTGTTGAACTTCATACAGCTGACCTCAGCCCATCGGTCCAGCCTATCCAGATCCTCCTGCAGAGCCTTCCTGCCCTCGAGCAGATCGACACACGCACCTAACTTGGTGTCATCTGCAAACTTACTGAGGGTGCACTCGATCCCCTCATCCAGGTCATCGGTAAAGATATTAAAGAGGACCGGCCCCAGCACTGAGCCCTGGGGGACTCCACTAGTAACCGGCCTCCAACTGGATTTGGCTCCATTCACCACAACTCTTTGGGCCCGGCCATCCAGCCAGTTTTTAACCCAACAAAGCGTACGCCAGTCCAAGCCACGAGCAGCCAGTTTCTTGAGGAGAATGTTGTGGGAAACGGTGTCAAAAGCCTTACTGAAGTCAAGGTGGATCACATCCACAGCCTTCCCCTCATCCACCAGGCATGTCACTTGGTCATAGAAGGAGATCAGGTTCGTCAAGCAGGACCTACCTTTCATAAACCCATGCTCACTGGGCCTGATCGCCTGGTTGCCCTTCAAGTGCCGCGTGACGACATTCAAGATAATCTGCTCCATGAGCTTCCCTGGCACTGAGGTCAAACTAACAGGCCTATAGTTCCCCGGGTCTACCCTCCGGCCCTTCTTGTAGATGGGTGTCACATTTGCTAGCTGCCAGTCGACTGGGACCTCTCCTGATAGCCAGGACTGCCAATAAATGATGGAAAGTGGCTTGGCCAGCTCCTCCGCCAGTTCGCTCAGTACCCTCGGGTGGATCCCATCCGGCCCCATCGACTTGCGTACATCCAAGTGCTGTAGCAGGTCGCCAACCATTTCCTCGTGGATAGTGAGGACCACATCCTGTTCCCCATCCCCTTCCACCAGCTCAGGGTACCGGCTATCCAGAGAACAACTGGTCTTGCCGCTAAAGGCTGAGGCAAAGAAGGCATTGAGTACCTCAGCCTTTTCCTCATCTTTTGTAACTAAGTTTCCCCCCGCATCCAGTAAAGGATGGAGATTCTCCTTAGTCCTCCTTTTGGCGTTGATGTATTTGTAAAAACTTTTTTTGTTATCTTTAATGGCAGTAGCCAGATTGAGCTCCAGATGAGCTTTGGCCTTTCTAATTTTGTCCCTGCACAGCCTCGCAACAGCCTTATAGTCCTCTTGAGTAGCCCGCCCTCTTTACCAAAGATTATAAGCCCTCCTTTTTCTCCTAAGCTCGAGCCACAACTCTCTGTTCAGCCAGGCCGGTCTAGTTCCGCGCCAGCTCGTCTTTGGGCACGTGGGGACAGACCGCTCCTGAGCCATTAAGATTTCCTTCTTGAAGAGTGCCCAGCCTTCCTGGACTCCTCTGCCCTTCAGAACCTCCTCCCAAGGGACTCTGCCAACCAGCGTCCTGAACAACTCAAAGTCAGCCCTCCGGAAGTCCAAGACAGCGGTTTTACTGGTCCCCTTCCTGACTTCGCCAAGAATAGAGAACTGAACCATTTCGTGGTCACTCTGCCCAAGACAGCTCTCGACCACCACATCTCCCACCAGTCTGTCACTGTTTGTGAACAGAAGGTCTAGCGGGGCACCTCCCCTGGTAGGCTCTCTAACCAGCTGTGTCAGGAAGCTATCTTCCACGCTCTCCAGAAACCTCCTAGACTGCTTTCCCTGGGCTGTGTTGTGCTTCCAGGATATGTCTGGGAAGTTGAAGTCCCCCACAAGAACAAGCGCTGACGATTTCACGGCTTCTTCCAGCTGCCTGTAGAGCTCCTCATCTATCTCCTCATCCTGGTTCGGTGGTCTATAACAGACCCCCACCAGGATGCTTGCCTTGTTGGCCTTCCCTCTGATCCTAACCCATAGAGACTCAACCTTATCATTCCCAGCCTCCAGTTCCTCAACATCAAAACACTCTCTAATATAGAGAGCCACACCACCACCCCTTCTGTGCTGCCTGTCCCTTCTGAAGAGCCTACAGCCAGACATTGCAGCACTCCAGTCATGAGAGTGGTCCCACCACGTTTCCGTGATGGCAACCAAGTCATAGCCTTCCTGCTGCACGATGGCTTCCAGCTCCTCTTGTTTGTTACCCATGCTCCGTGCATTAGTGTAGATGCACTTCAGTTGGGCCATTGCCTTCTTCCCCGGCTTTGCCATTGTCATTTGCCATTGTCATTTGCCATTGCCATTCCCCCTCATCCTGTCAATATCTGATTGAGCAAAGAGTCACTCTCCCTCTTTTTTATAAGCCCCTTTTAAATACCGAAAGGTTGCAATGAGGTCCCCCCGGAGCCTTCTCTTCTCCAAGATAAACAAACCCAGCTCTCTCAGCCTTTCTTCATAGGAGGGATACTCCAGCCCCTCGATCATCTTTGTTGCCCTCCTCTGGACCCTCTCTAACAGCTCCACATCCTTCTTGTGCTGGGGGCCCCAGACCTGGACACAGTACTCCAGGTGGGGCCTCACAAGGGCAGAGTAGAGGGGGACAATCATCTCCCTCGACATGCTGGACATTCCTTTAATGCAGCCCAGGATGCAGTTGGCCTTCTGGGCTACAAGCACACACTGCCGGCTCATGTAAAGCTTCTCATCCACCAGAACACCCAAGTCCTTCTCTGCAGGGCTGCTCTCAATGAGTTCTTCACCCAGTCTGTACTAATGTCCGGGATTGTCCCAGCCCAGGTGCAGCACCCTGCACTTAGACTTGTTGGACCCCATTAAGTTCTCGTGGACCTACTTCACAAGCTTGTCAGGGTCCCTTTAGATGTTATCCCTTCCTTCTGTTGTATCAACTGCATCACTTAGCTAGGTGTCATCTGCAAATTTGCTGAGGGTGCACTCGATCCCACTCTCTATGTCATTGATAAAGATATTAAAGACAGACCCCTGAGGTACACCACTCGACACCAGCCTCCACTTGGATGTAGAGCCATTGACCACCACGCTCTGGGTGCGACCTTCAAGCCAACTCCTTATCCACCGAATGGTCCACCCATCAAATACATATCTCTCCAATTTGGAGACCAGGATGTCATGTGGGACCATGTCAAAGGCTTTGCAGAAGTCCAGGTAGATGACATTGGTCAGTCTTCCTTTGTCAACTGATGCAGTCACTCCATTGTAGAAAGCCACCAGACTGGTCAGAAATGATTTGCCCTTTGTGAAGCCATACTGGCTGTCTCAGATAATACCAACAGTTCTGATGGGAACTTAATACCGATAGTTCTGATAGGAAATTAAAATTTCCATACTGCAAGAAATTTTGATCATTTGATATTGCTTTTAATTGTGTTTGGATAAATTATAACCTTGAATCCTTTTAAAATAAGATACGCTGATTATTTATGGTCAAGGTGATGTCCCTACCTCATTTCACCCATCAAGATTCATTTTGATTAGCCGTCACTGACTTCCTTACCAAATCATTCAAAGAGCAAGCAACATAAATACATTAATACATTTTTTTCTGTTATTGTTGTTGTTAACAAAACTAGATGTAATTAGATGTAGGGAATCAGAAAGATAACTGTAAATGTCAAAGACATACTCTTTTTTGGCATATCTGCTTTCCAATACAAGCCTGTGTCAATTTCCCAATTCATCAAAGAAAATATTAATGGAAAGAAGACTGGATCAGCTCCCCAGGACTGCTTGCCTCCTTAAATTTGTATTGATTATAAAAATATAAACCAAATCACACACTTAACTTCTGCCTTTCTCATTATTTACAAAGCTGAAAATTAAATTTTGACCATAGTAGCTCTACAAACGGGGCTATATTTCAGTCTTCAAGTTGAGGATAATTTCAGAGATGAATTGTTACCCGAGCACAATTCCACAAGGTAGCTGTCATTTGTGAATTATTTATCTTGTACCATGATTTGAGAAAAGGAACAGATCTTACTGTAAAATGATGAGGATTCATCTAAATAATATTGATTTGAAAGAATTAAAATTATTTGGACTGTATGCAACAACATTTTCCACTGTTAGGCCATTAATACGTTGCTGCAATGCCTTCAGGCATACCATCCATAGGTTATCTGTAAAACGTGATTTGACCCAGTATTACTTGTGGTTATACTAGATTTACTGCTGCTGGTATGAGATGAAAATTACCAGAGAAATTTACCTGAGACCTTCATTTTACTGTTCCTTCTGTTGTCTGTGTTACTGATTCTACATATTTTCTTCCTCTACTCCACCCTTCTTGCTCTTCAGTTTTGCCCTTTTTTTTTCAAGTTATTAGATGATAAAGTTTACCTGGATCTACAGGTGGTCTAAGGTAAGTCAGCTTGATGTGGCTGAATACTGTGTTCTCTCCATGCAGATGGGGTAAAGAAGGGGTTACAGTTTCAGATTTTTTTTTTTCTTTTGCAGCCCCTCTATCATCATGCAAATTACAGTTTACCTGCAGGCAACAGATTTGGCTCTGTTTTATGGCACATATTTAGATATGTGTGGCTTACACCAAATGGTACAGTAAGGTGGCCTGTCAAATCCAATGACTTTGCACTGAATAAAGCTGCCCCATTTCCACTGCTATCCTCCAACAGGTTTCTTGCCAAGGGATGTCAGAACAGCAGAGGGAGGGAGTGGCTCCAGTGGAGGACTCTCATCCTGTGCTCTGACACTATGGTCTTGTATACCTAAATACTCATCTATAGGGACTAGACAGTAAAATTATTGCCAAGGAATATTTCTCTTTGGTCTTGAAACTTCTTTTTATTCTCCTGTTTCTTCTCAAAATTAATTTCCTTTTATTTTCTGTAGTATTTTTCAGGCTTTTCTATTTTTTTTTTTTGTTTTGCTGTGAGAATAATTTCATTAATCGCGCTAGAGATTTCCTGAAAAAGGGCTTTCATGCGCTTGAAAGGATTGAGAAGACAAAATGATATGCTTCTTAGCATACTAGCTGAGAAGAAATGAAAAATTACTGCTGCTAGGAAAAAAATTACATTCCTTTTCTTGGTATGGATTCTTTAAACTGGGTAAAAAGTAAAAGTCAGGTAAAGTAAAGCGCCCCATGGTCCCAAAACCCAAAATTTCTGTGTTGGCACCAGACTCTGAGCCATGTGTTAATCAGGTGGGCTTTCCGTGTCCTCTCGGTACCCCTCCGTGCCACTGCAGGGATGGACGAAAACACCACCTGTACTCCCACTCCATCCACTAAACTTCCCAGTCCCCTAAAGTCCCATTTGATAGCCTTCAGGCTTGTCTCTTCAATATCATCACTGCCAGCCTGGACTATGAAAAGAGGGTAGTAGTCAGAGGGGCGAACCAGGTTGGGAAGCTTTCTGGCAACATCCCTGACCCTGGCCCCAGGGAGGCAGCAGACTTCCCTACGGGTAGGGTCAGGTCGACAAATAGGGCCCTCTATTCCCCTGAGAAGGGAGTCACCTACAATGATCACCCTTCTGTCTTTCTTGGTGGAGGCTGTCTTGAGGCGTGGAGTCAGCTTCCTCGCCCTAGGCATCCTCCTGGGTAGACTTTCTACCTCGTCCTCACCCACCAGCCTCTCAAGCTCCAGGGCCTCAAATCTGTTATGTAAGGGCACCTGGGAAGGAGGGACCGGTGGGGGGTGCATTGCCTGCGAGGTTGCGCAGGGACCTGTCTCCATTCCTCCTCAACTCCTAGGTCCCCTCCCTCTGCCCGACAGCGACAGGGCAGGGGGTCCACCCCCATTTGGGGTGTCTCGTCCCGGTACCTCTCCTTCAAGCCCTGCAGGGAGTCGCTCCACCAGTCTATCTCCCGCTCACGCTTCCTGATAGCCCTCCACCTATCCACCTCCTCTTTGAGTTCTGCCACCAGGCGGACCAGGTCATCCACCTGCTCGCACCTCGCACACACGGTGCCTCTGCCTCCCTCAGATGGCAGCAACAGGCTCAGACACTCCCCGCACCCAGAGACCTGAACTGCCGCGTTGTTGAGCAGGCGGTCAGTCTGGGTGGTTACAGACTTTCTAGAGAGAGCGCTCTGCCTGGTGTAGACCATTGCAGCCTAGCTAGCGGTCGACAGCCGTTAAAGCTGCTGCTCTTATGGGCGGGGGGAAACTCTGCCCTCTCCGCCCTCCCTGCTCGCCCTGCCTGCGCAAACTGCCGCGCCCCGCCCTTCTGACGCGCCACGCCCTGTTTGCCTGTCCTGTTCGCGACGCTCCTGGTCGCTCGCGCTCCCTAGGGGCTGCTTTTGAATGGCCGGGGAGGGGGCGCTGCTGGCTCCGCCTATGCCTCGTCAGCCTCCCTCGTGAGGGCTGCTGGGTCCTGGCGGCTCCCTCGAGCGCCTCGATGTCGGAAAAAAAATTTCAGTTCCTTGTAACATGAAAGTGTCCAGAAAAGATCCAAAAGGTAAGCATCAACTTAATGGGAAAAATACAGACCCTTGGTCACTGGGGATGTTTATAGAGCTTGGATGGTTGACTTCTTTTCATGATCTTGATCTAATCTATTTATTTATTTATTTATTTATTTATTTCCTGCAATTGAACCTGATTATCAATCTATTTATTTATTTATTTATTTCCTACAATTGAACCTCGTTATCAAAATGTTTTTTTTTTATTATTTTTTTTTTTTTTTATTTTGGGACTCAATTTTTCATTACAGTTTATGAGCTTTTATTTGTAAATCAACAACCCAAGGAGACTACTACAATAAAGAATGCAACATATTTTTTTTTTCCTTCCTCTAAGGTCATTTCAGTGGTTGGAGTATGAGACATGCTAGTAATTCATCATGAATGTGTTTTATACTCACCAGATATTATAAACTTGAGTTAAAAAAAAAAAAAAATCTGTACAAGGCATGAGTCTTAGGAACAATGGCTTATATAAAACTTACTTTTAGTTATTCATTTTCTAAGATAAATATGTTTAACCACCAGTGAATCCAAGGAATCTTAATAGCACTTTTCATTGCATAAAAATTGCATACAAACATTCAGACAAGAATCATAATTATCCTGCCTGGAATGACTATATAAAACTGACCGGTGATGGTGGGTATGAGGAGAAGGTGGGGAAATAACAGTAATCTTATATGAGAAGGAAAGCAAATGGTGAAAGGCTGCAAATGTGGGTTGCTTTTCACAGAAAGGATATAGATAAAATCAACTGAATAACAGATTGAATAAAGGGACAGTACCGAAGAGTATTCCCTTTGGAATAAACAAACAAACAAACAAACTACATATGAATCTCCTGAGGCTGAAGATGTGGAGTAAATTCTTGCAGTTGTTTATGGGATGAAATATTTGAACAGAGATAACTGCTGGCATTACAGAAATAGCAGTAGAGAAATATAGAAGTCACTACTTCAGTGTTATATGACTCACATTTTCTTTGTTTGAGAGTCAGTCTACTTTGGGGCAGTTTGTCTAAAGATTTAGTTTTTTGTAGAGCTGTGCCAAAAAGTCAGAGCCTGTCTAGAAAGGGAAATCAATGAAGTACTTAGAGCAATGTCAGTGTCCAGTATCTGTTTCTAATGAGTATGACAGTGCAAGCTCCTTTAGCTTATGCTCTTCTTGGGCAATATGTGGCTAAAAATTTCCCAATTACACTAGTGGCTTCTCAAAAATGGAGAGAATTACTCTAAGACTGATGTCAAAAGGTAACACTGGGGGGAAAAAAAAAAAAAAGAAAAAAAAAGAAAAAAAAAAGTCCTCTGTACAACTTTTTCAAGCTTATTTCATAAGACCTCTAGCTGAAAACTTGATGAAATGTCAAGTTTTCACAGGTTTGCACTTAATGAGCAAAACTTCAATTATACTTCAAGGCATTTTATTTCTTTGAGGCTTATTTTTTATTTTATTTTTTTTTTAAACTTGAAACCCTCCCCTCAGTCTCCTACAGTTAAAGTCTTGTTTCAGAGACCTGGGAGATATTATTGATTTTTCTTTGGAAAAAAAAAAAAAAAAAGACCTTTAGGCAAGGTGTGAATACTGGATTACTGCACTTTTTTGCTTCCACTTTCTAATTCTTTTGTGTCCTAAATCTATATGGCTTATTCTTTTATGAAAATGTATTCAGTACAAGTATTAAAAATTATAGATCCTAGCTTCATTCCAATTTCACAGTTATGCATCATAAATAATGCTAATGAAGCCAAGGGGCTTATACAGTTTTATTTTGATGCAAAGGACAAGAGGGGTTGCCTGTGGTATGATTGATTGATTTTATAGAACAAAACATCTGTTTTATGTTTTTTTTCTACAAGTTGAAATTTCATTAACAATCAGGCACATAATAATAAATATTTTATTTAAAATAATGCAATCTTATTTTTATCTCCTTATTATGTCACATGCATAACCTTTAGCATGAATTTAGCATGAATTTCATGCAGCTTTTTAGAAGTTTTTCTGTTTGTTTGCTTGCTTGTTTTTTCAATTTCAATTTTTAAAATGCCTATTATATTGTACTATACACAGGAAAATATCATGAAGATATTAATTAAGATTAAAAATTTAGAAATTTAGTTTTTTCAAATTATTCCAAATGATTATCCAACATTTGAAGAAAAGTATAGAAGCATTGACATTTGATCTTGTTGTGTTACAGTGATAGACTTCAAATTTAAAGCATAAAAAGGATCTGAATTAAAGTCAAATCAGTTTTCAATGTTAGAAGGTTTTAACTGGAAGATATGAAAAATAGATCGGGGGAAAAAAAAGCTATAATAAGATATTTTAAAAAGGAGAGATGTAAAAAGCATCAAAGTTTTTTTTTTTTTAATTGTATTTTATTTTATTTTTTGCTTTTTTGGAAGAGGAAAAGTTGGAAGGAATTCCCTTTTTTAATGCTTACCTTATTAAAAAGGAAACATGAAGAATATTAACTATTGGAAGATTTGGGGAGCGAGATTTTATTTTATTTATATCATTTTAATTTGTGTTTAAATTGCAGTGTTAAATAGAGTAAATTTTTCAAGATTATCTATGTGTGATTTTAAGAAATTAGAGAATATGTAATTCCTTTGAATATAAAAGATAGTGCAAAAAGCTTTATAAAGCACTCATGTTGATTTTATTTATGATTTGCTTATATTTTGTTCACTAGCCCAGATCATGATTCCATTACTCGGTGTATCGTAAGGCTCTACCATGTATAACATAAAGACAGGGTACAGAAGAAAAGAAGTATAATTGCACAGATTTCTAGGTTCAAAATATTGAGACAGGGTAAATGTGGTACAGATAATCAAAGCTAATTTGAAAATGTTCACTTCATTTAAATAGAGCTATCTAAGGGATCATTTTGAATAATGTCTAAACCTAATGCTTAAGGGTCTCTCTTTAAACTACACGTTTAAGTGTGTACTGGGTCTGGCTGGGATGTTAACTTTCCCTGCAGCAGCCCATACAGTGCTGTGCTCTGCACATGTAGCTAGAACAGGACTGGTATCACACCAGTGTTGTGTCTGCTGCTGAGCAGTGCTGGCACAGCATCAGGACTCTCTCTAACCTTCCTAGGGGGTGGGCAAAAAAGTGAGAAAGAAACATCACCAGGACAGCTGACCTAAACCAACCAAAGGGATATTCCATACCATATGATGTCACACTCAGTAATAGAAGGTGGAAAAAGGAAGAAGAGGGGAGGGGTGGGCTCTCGTTGTGAAAACGTCTGTCCTCCCCAACACCGGCTACATGTGCTGAGGCCCTGCTTCAAGGACGTGGTCAAGCATCGCTCATTTGTGGGAAGTAGAAAGTAATTTCTTTCCTCTTCACTTCCACATAGCCTTTACTTTTCTTTTTTTTTTCCCTTTCTCCCTCCCTTTTCCCCCTTCCTTTTTTTTCCCTTTAGTAAAATTGTTTAATTAATAATAATCTTTCCTTAATAATTATTATTTTTCCCTTTAATTAAATTATCCTTATCTCAACCCGTGACTTGTTCTTTCCTTTACTTCTTCCCCTCCTCTTCTAAGGAGGGGGAGTGAGAGCGCGGTTGTGGTGTTCAGCTGCCTAGCATGGTAAAACCACCACAAAGTGTTTTGACAAAATCTTATACAGCCTTGCAAAACGTGAGGGGAATCTTGATCTATGAAATTCTAACAAGACTCCACAAAAGTGCAAGAACTAAGAACGGTTCCACAGCCCTCATACTATGCCTTAGTTGTGAGGCTAACCATGGTTATGTAGCGTGACTGACAATGGATTCTCCAATACACATTAATTTGATGGTGAGTTTAAACACAAGCTTGTTCTCTTTCTATTACATGAGAATTTTCATGCCTTCTCACAACATGAGAAGACAAGTAGAAAATCTGAACATGTTAACACATCCAAAGGGAAAAAAAAAAAGAAAAAAAAAAAGAAAAAAAAAAGAAAAAACAGATGACTTCCCCTCTCCAAAATACCCCAAAACTTATCTCTCACAAAAGCAATTTAATGTTTAAGTGAAGAAATGTAAAGGAAGTCACAACACAGAACTAAATCTACAAAGACTCATTGAAATTTAGGTATAAACATTTCAATCCCAGCAGTGAAAGATATAAACTAGATGTAATCCCAAATATTTTTTTTTCTGTTGGTATTAACTGCTGTCATTTCATAGAATCATAGAATCATAGAATGGCATGGGTTGGAAGGGACCTTAAAGATATCTAATTCCAACCCCCCTACCGTGGGCAGGGACACCTTCCACTAGATCAAGTTGCTCAAACCCCCATCCACCCTGACCTTCAACACTTCCAGGGATGGGCCATCCACAACTTCTCTGGGCAGCCTGTTCCAGTGCCTCATGACGCTCTGAGTGAAGAATTTCCTCCTCATATCTAATTTAAATCTACCTTTTTTTAGGTTAAAGCCGTTATTCCTTGTCTTATCACTACAATCCCTGGCAAACAGTCATATAATCATAGAATCATTTTGCAATGGTTGCAAAAGACCCCTAAGATCGTCTGGTCCAACCTTTAAGCTAGCACTGCCAAGTCCACCATTAAACCATGTCACTAAGCACTACATCTACAATTTTTTTGAAGACCTCTAGGGATGATGACTCAACTGGGCAGCCCGTTCCTGTCCCTTCCCAGCTTTCCAGTAGGCCCCCTTTAGGTTCTGGAAGGCCACTATGAGGTCTCCCTGGAGCCTTCTCTTCTCCAGGCTGAACAACCCCAGCTCTCTGAGTCTGTCTTCATAGGGGAGGTCAGGGATTACTGGTCATTATTGGTCAAGTATTTTAATAACGTTGTATTCACAGCATTTAATGTGCCTCAACATCATCTGTGATTATAATCTATACTGTTTATACACTGTATAAATTGTCTAGGGGTAAAGGATTAAATGATGTATCATTTTACCACCTTCCATTTTCTTTGAAGTGTGATAGGCCTTGAAGAATAGGAATATTAAGAGCTGCTAAATAACATTAAAACATGGACAGCACTCCCCACATACAAAATGTGCTACTCATGCTTAGACATTCAATAAGCTTCAGTAAAGAATTTTTTACACCAGTCTGCTTACAGTTGAACTTACAGTTCAACTTACAGTTGAACACCTGCAAAACTCACATGGTCTTTTTGTTGTTGTTGTTTTTTACCATATAACTGATGTAGTTGTAGCTATATGATAATTTAAAAATAACTTTAGACATAACTCTAATTCAAGCCATTATTTCTGTTTTTTTTTTTTTTTTTTTTAATACTGTAATGAATATCTTGTTGGTTAACACTCATTGATGATTTTCTGTTTAAACTATGTATCTTTAATACTGATATTTGTTCAGAGATTCCTCTGGGGCTTGTATAGCTTCTCTGTGAGGAGAGGCTGAGGACAGCTGTGTTCAGTAAGGTTCTAGCTAGTTCCACAAGGCATGACTGAGCCCAGTAGCCATGGGAAGAATGCCTCTGGGAAAATGTTTTCAAGAAAAGGCAAAACACAACCAAGGAGTGAGGAAAAACAAGTTTGTGAACAACAAGGTCAGTGAAGAAGTAGAGGGAGGATGTGCTTCAGTCACATGAGCAAGGATTCCCTTGCACTCCATGGTATTTTTGGAAGTGACTATGGTGGACCAGATATTTTCCTGCAGCCTGTGGAGAGGACCATGGTGGAGCAGACATATACACTGCAGCTCATGGAAGGACCCACATCAGAGCAGGTGGATATATCCTCAAGGAAACTTGGGCCCCACATGGAGTGCCCACACTGAGCCAGGTTCCTGGCAGGAACTGCCACCTGTGGAGAGGAGCCAAAGATGAAGCAGGTTTTTATCCTGTAGGAATGCAGCTCTTGGAGGACACACTCTGAAGCAGAGGAAAAGTATGAGAAGCTGGAGTGGCAGAAAGACTGACCACGACCCCAATTCCCTGTGCAGCTTCGGGTGAGGGAAGTAGGGAGGAAGTAAACGTATCTCCATCCTTGGAGATATTCAAAACCTCCTGATCCTGCTGGAGCAGGGGCATTATACTAAATGATTTCCAGAGGTGCCTTCCAACCTAAACAATTTTGTGATTCTGTGAATAGTTAAATATCATAGTCAGTAACTGAAGAAAATTCTTCAGCAATTATTTCTATGGAGATCATATTTTATAGACTGGGTTTTGGCAGAAAGCGAGTAAGACACTCAAATCATATTCTTTAAAGGGTTTGGGGAATATAGTTCTCTAAAACAGATTGTTTGTGACTGAATTTAGAAGTCTTATTAAAGTAGTGGTGAGATGACTTTATCTTCCTTTTTACTCTTTGAGAAAATAGTTCTGATAAAGAAGTTATAAATATTTTTTTTCACAAATTACTTCCATTGTGGCCAAGGTGAAGACATGACAGGGGGAAAAGGAAAACCTGCTTCTACAAAGATATTGTAAACAATTTTATTGCATTGTAAAATATGAAAAGATGATATAGCTGTCTTGCCTCCATGTTTTGAGCAATTTATCACATTACAAAGAATCAACAGATGTCCAGACACTCTACTGAGACACAAATTAAGAGCAGAGAAATAGGCTTTTTTATATTTTCATACTGGAACTTAAGAAACATATATACAACACTCAACTGCTATAATAAAAGCAGTGTACAGGTAATTGAAATGTAAAGTCCAAGGAATCATTTGTCATTCTTATGTTTCCTTTCTTTACTAAAGTCCCTGAAAATCAGCTGTGAAGGTGAAACCACACTGATTGCAATTTTTTTGTTGTTGCTTTTGTGTGTGTGTAAACGTTCCAGTAATTTAAACGAGCCATAAATGTAAATTAAACATTAAGTTAACATTAATATGAGTTTCTCAATCATCTTTCAAGTTAATTGGTATTCAGCTAATTATAAGATATTGGTGCCAATTATTGTAAGGAATTAACACATTGGGTTACTCCTACAAAAGAGGTAATTTTTCACAACTTCTGTCAAATATTAGCAAAACAACATGCTAAGGCAGATTTTAACATCTTCATTAATGGTCTGGAAATAACAGAAGCCAATATGTACTGTTAACACTTAGAAAGAAAGCAAGAAATAAAAGTTGACACAAAATTAAAAAAAAAAAAAAAGATTTTATTACATGAAATTGTTTCTAATGTTATTAATTTTTAATAATATTTTAAAATAACAAGGAGAATTAGTCAAAATTCAACACATGCAACTCTCTGGCTATTTGAAAACTAATAAAAAAAAGATATTATATAATGTAAATGCTTTTGTTTATGTTGCCCAATACCTATTATATTTTCTATACTTTACTGGACTCAGAGGGGAACATGACTGCTGAGGATAAGGAATAGGCTGAGGTTCTTAATGCCTTCTTTACATCTGTCTTTACTAGTCGGACCACTTATCCTCAGCCTACTCAGCCTCCTGGCCTGGAAGTCTGAGATGGGGAGCAGAAGAAACACCCCACAGTTCAGGTGGAAACAGTTAGAGACCTGCTGCTCCACTTGGGCTGTCATAAGTCCATGAGGCCAGATGGAATCCATCTGAGGGTGCTGAGGGAGTTGGCAGATGTTATTGCTGGGCCACTTTCCATCACCTATCAGTGGTCATGGTCATTTGGAGAGGTCCTGAATGACTGGAGACTTGCTAATGTGAAGCCCATCTATAAGAAGGGTCATAAGGAGGAAGTGGCAGTACTCCAGGTGGGGCCACACGAGGGATGAGTAGAGGGGGACAATCACCCCCCTTGACCTGCTGGCCTTGAATCTTTTGATGCAGCCCAGGACACAATCCTTTGGGGCAATTCAAAGGTGTGTTCACAAGTGTTTCCTTTCTGTTTTCTAAAGTATTAGCATTCAGTGGTTCTTTTTTTTTTTTTCTCCTTTCCTGGCTAAATCTAGTCCAAAACCCTGCTAATGAGTCCAGCGATATTGCAGCCCAAAATGCTCTTGCCTCATTTCGTCAGGTGTGCTCCATCCCGTAGAAGCATGCCTGGTCTCTCAAAAGCATGCCCGAGACCATAGAACCCAAAACCCTGAACATGGCACTAGCTGTGCAGCCAATCATTCACCTGATCTTTACGCCACCTCCTCCTTGAGTCCCAGTCTCTAGCTGGGAGGATTGAGGAGAACACTACTTGTGCTATGTCCCTTCAGCATCTTTCCAAGGAACATAAATTCCCTTTTGATGTGTCGGCCTCCATTGTCCCTACGTGAAAGAGCAGGAACAGATGATAGTCCTCCAGCTTAACCACACTCAGTAGCCTCTTTGTGATGTCACGAATACAGGCCCCAGGTAGGCAGCAAACCTCTCCTGAGGGATGGTCTGGGGGGCAAATGGGTGTCTCAGTGCCTCTCAGAGAGGAATCTCCAATTAACAACACCTTCCATGTTTGTTTTTTTTTGTGTTGTTGTTTTTGTTGCACTGGATCTTATACACATGGCTTGCTGATCCACGTTTTTGCAGTTGCCCTTTCCTGGGTCTTGACCATCACCATTTCTGTTATTCCCTACCCTATTCTTTTGTCAGTCCCAGGGCATCATTGTGCTGGGGCACTCTGCTCTGAGCAGAGACGAGGGTCCAGCCTCCCTGTCTTGTGAGACTGTCAATTCTGCCAGTTTTGGGTTGGAAGCCACCTTACCATCCCCTTGTGAGGTCATAAGGCAGGGCTGTTGTTCAGTCCACATGCATGAATCTCTCGCTCGGATTCCTGGATGCATCACAGCCTGTTGGGCTCCTCTCGCAACCTGGCAGCTTTCTCAGAGAGTTCATCTATGTGGTCACACTTGCCCCCACAACACCCAACTCTACCTTCAGGCCTTAGGGGTACCTCCAGATTCTGGAGTTCCTTGCAACTGAGGGTCTGGGCAGCTCTTTCAGTCCTTGGGAGGTCTGTCTGGGTAGAGGCATCTGCTAGGGGGGTTTGTGGCCCCTCTTTTTGGGTTTTGGTCTCAGCCAGCAGGTGCGGCAGGTGGACACCATTTTTCCCTCACTGGAAAGCCGCTTCATGTTGCTCACAGAATAGATGGTAGAGATCTGTCTGTCTCCCGCCCTCCCTGCTCGCCCTGACTGTGCACACTACCTCACAAACTGCCGCACCACGCCCTGACTAATGCACCACACCCTGTTTGCCTGCTCTGTTTGCCACACTCTGTTCACTGTGCTCCCAAGGGGCTGCCTTTGCATGACAGAGCAGGGTGCACTCCTGGTTCTGCCCAAGCCTCGTCAGCTGCCCTCACAAGGGCTGCCAGCTCCTGACGGTTCCGTCAGCTGCCTCAAGTGGCCTCAATGCAGGAAATCCCTGCACGCCGCAATTCCCTGCTCTGCTGCAGAATGCATCTGCCTGGAGCCAATTGCCTGACTGGTGACCATGATTGGTGACCATGATTTGAGATGATAGTTGAACTTCTACTGTGCCATTGCTTACTTATTCAAATGGAAGGATAGCAGAGTAGACAGCTTCAGTAGAGTCTTTGTTTCCACCATTTCTGCTAGAGTGAATCTAGAACACTCTTGCAGTCGCAGGAGCTGGAAGATGGTCTCAAGACGTTGTGTGATAGGAGGTAGACTTTGGTCAGTGGTCAAAAGTCCTCAACCCCTGATCTTGCCAGCAACGACAGTGGAAAAACTGATACTTTTGCATCAGGCTTTAACAAGATACATTTTTTTCACTGAGGTTATTCTTTTATGCATGAACCCAAGTCTTTCATCTATCTATCTACAAAACAGGACAGCAGGACAACAGTGGCCATTCAACCAGAAATAGCTATGTACAAATATTATACATTTTATTCACATTTGGCAGAAATTATTCACTTATTCAGCTCAAATTAAACAAATCTTGAAGTAACTGCAGATTCCATTTTTTCATTAGGCAATGCATTCACATATCTTTTTCTTAAAATACTTCTAATAAACATTAAAAACAAACAAACAAAAAACACAACACCATGAATATTCAGTAGTACTGTACTCATAAGAGTGTCAAATAGGAGTGTAGCTCATGCTTTTACAGATGCTAGAACTCATTCTTCCTTATAGATGAAACTAACAACACTGGTACAATGTCATGAGCAGGCATATGAATATCTACTTTCCATGGTTTTGCAGGGGTATCTATGTTGATCAGAATTAGACTTCTTTCCCACCTTGGTAAACTGCAATATGTCACTGGAAGTCTTGTGAACTTGAGTGGAAGCGAGTGTTGTGATTTTTAGCCTAAGAAATTGGGAAAGCTTTTTGGTATACAAGTCAAGGGAACAATAAATAGAACAAATGACTTACTCTTGTCTGACTTCCAGATGGCTTCACAACAGCCCAGGGAATCCAGATTTTACCACTATAAAGTAAGCATTCATAGAATGGAAGGAAGGAATTACAAGCTCAAGAAAAGATGTACACTTTAAGGGTTACTGAATATATTAATAGTCAGGCATAAGGTTAGCCCCCCGCAGGAGCAGGCCCCGGGCCGGAGCTGCAGCCTGTGGAGAGGAGCCCACACAGGAGCAAGGGGCCTGGGAGGAGCTGCCGCCTGTGGGGGACCCGTGCTGGAGCAGTTTGCTCCTGATGGATGGACCCCATGGTACGGACCCATGTGGGAGCAGTTCCTGAAGAGCTGCTGCCTGTGGGAAGCCCACGCTGGATCAGATCAAGAAGGACGGCATGGTGTGGGAGGGACCCCAGGTGGAGCAGGAGCAGAGGGTAACCGTGAAGAAGTAGTGGAGACAAAATAGCAGGGACTGACCGCAGCCCCCATTCCCCATTCCCCTGTGCTGGTTGGGGGGAGGACATAGAATAGGGTAGATGAGGGGAAAGTGTTTTTGGTTTGCTTTTAGTTTCGCACTATTCTAGTCTGCTAGTGATACACAATAAATTATATTAATCTCCCTATGCTGAGTCTGTTTTGCCCATGACGCTAATTGTTTAGTGATCTCCCTGCCCTTCCTTATCTCAGACCTTGATCCTTTTCAATTGTATTTTGTCCCCCTTTTTCTTTGAGGAAGGGCAGTGAGAGAACAGTTTTGGTGGAGTTTAGCTGCTCAGCAGGGTAAAACCACCAGACACATCATTGCCGTATTTCATATCCCAGTTACAAGATCTTTTATTGATTTTCCTAAACTGGTGTACAGAATGTATCATAACCAAGATGGGTCCCAAATACGTAGAATTTATTTTTAATTCAGTATTATAACAATATAAGAAGCAAATAAGCAAGCAGAAAGTTAATATGATGTAATGCTAAGAAAATGCACAACGATCTTTTAACATGTTTTCAGTGTTACTGCTTTAAAACTACATTGATGATTGTGATTTGATTAAACTATGTAACTTATACAGCAATCAGAAAAATAGTTACATTTTACAAACAGACCCGAGACATTTTAGAAAACAATCTAATCCAATAAACATGCAAAATGATAAATATAGTTTTTTCTTTTAAAGAAGTCTTGTGAAAAAAAAAAAAGGGATCAAAAATTGTTATGATGTGAATATACAGTTTGTTATTCTATACAGTTCCTCAATGTTACTGAGTATGAACACATATCAAACCAGAAATTATTCTCTCCTATGTACTATTTTTCTATTATTTTTATTAACAGATAATCTTAAAGAAACAAAAACATGCACCCTGGGGGTGATAAAGCAAATTTACCCATTACCTTATAGTGGAGATCCTCAAGGGTAATTCAAAGATTTTCAGAACCAGCACATTGTATTTCATAAGGCTTAGAAAATGGTTTATGTTTGTATTTAAGTCTTTTTTTTTTTTTTCCCAAAAAAAGGACCTTGCATATTTTCTAGCTTTCATTTATGCAACTCTTGACAGCTCCTTGGTTTTAAAGTAGACTGCAAACAAATAAATGTATATTCATAAAGAATAAACTGTATTTTGGCTAGGGAAAACATTTTTATTGCACTTATTTTTCTTTGTAAGTTTGGTGGATTTTACTGTTCATGAAAATGAGATTTATAGTACTGGCTCATTCAAGGCACAGTACTGACAGGTGCTGTGCATTAACATCTCTATACATCTCTGCAAAAGGCACTTTACTCCTGACTTACAATAGCTCTGCTGTTCTAAAACCGGGTGCCTATATTTCCTCTGTGCCAAGCACGTTAGATTTGTGTTGCGTTGTGTGATGGGTTTTAAACTAGCCAGCCTTCCACTGAAGACTGCAATAAGATCAAACTAAATACTATTTTTTTTTCTATTTTTTTTTTCTCTCTAACCTGTAAGTAAAAGTCATGTTTTAATGTGTAAACCAAATATTTTAATTCTCTTCTTGGCTACTTCAGTGACCCTAGCACCAAAATTCATTGTCAAAGTGAAGATGCTACTACAACACTTTCACTCCTTCAGTAAACTGTTCTCTGAATAAAGTTGCTGCAAAAGGATGTAGAGCTTAGGAGCTTTTCAGCTTTCTGTAATAAAATGGGTCTATACAGCAAAAGAGACAGCATTTACATAGTTTACAGGGAAAACAGAATTCTGTGGACACTTCCTAGTAAGAAAGCCCAGTTTTAAGAGAGTAAAATTGCCATGAAAAATCTTTGAGAGTAAAGCTGACTGAAACTGAAGGTATGGGGCAAGTGGAACTGAGAGAGTTAGGCACTTGCAGGACCATGAAAGCATGTGGTACTGAAACTTAGATATAGCTATAGCATGATCTAAAGATAAAGAAAGTCCTTATTAAGAAACATCTGTGTGCTGAGTCTGGCTGGGAAGGAGTTAAGCAGCCAAAAAATGATGTGCTTTGCACTTATAGCTAGAACTATATTCATATCACACCAATGATTTGGCTGTTGGGAAGCAGGGCTGGCACAACAGCAAAGCTGTCTCTCCATCCACCACCACCACCACCACCATCCCCCCGTGCCCAAAGGAAAGTAGGCCGGGGCTGGGCAAGCAGTGTGGGGTGGACACAGCCAGAACAGCTGAAATAAATTGATGAAAGGGATATTCCATACATTATGATGTCATGTTCAGCAATTAAAGCTGGGGTGGGAAGGGGGAAGAGAAGACACCTGTAATGAAAGCATCTTCCTGAGCAACCATCATGTGTATTGAGGCCTTGCTTTCCAAGAAGTGGCTGAAAATTGCTTCCTGATGTGAAGTAGAGAATAATTTTTCTCCTTTTGCTTCCATGTAATTTTTCCTGTCATTAAACTCTCCTTATCTCAGCCCACGAGCTTTGCTTTTCTTCATTGTATTGTGTCGATCTATTCTTCTGAGGAGGGGGAGGGGGAGAGTAGTGTGGTGGTGCTAAGCTTCCCATTGGTAGTTAAACCACCACAATATGACAAAAGTCCAGTTTCACTTCAGGTTAGTAGACAATCAATTTCTATGTCTAGACTCTAGCCTATGGAACATATTTGTGGAAAATTGAACTCTGCTCTTCCTTTATAGTTATCCCTTGAGAATCTGATTTCTGATCCTATTAAATACCTGAATAATATAACCTAAAATGATAGCTGATATTTGAATATTCCAGGTGGTAAATTTCATGTAATCAGGGCAGAACAGCCCTTTCAGAATTTATAAACCATTCCTTGCACAGATTAGAAAATTGCTTCTATTCAAAAATTCCTACAATTTAACTACTTAATGTCCTTTTCTATGCCCTAATTTCAGTGATGTGACCAGATACTTTGACAGATGGAAAAAAAAAAAGAAAAAAAAAAAAGTATTTAATTCCAGATCTGCAACCTTCTCATTTCTGGAGGAAAAAGATAGAAAAGGGTTATGTAACCATGTGATAAACTGAGCATAATATAATTTGTGCCACCCCCTTTCAATTTAAAATATGCAAGTTAAAACTTCATGTATGAACTGACAGTATCACGATGTTGACTCCTTCATTTTTCTGCTCACCAAAATGATATTTAATATTTGGTTTGGAAAATAGGGTTACATTTCCTGATTCCTCTTATTTTGGAAAAACTAAAGTAGGCAGTTGCAGAGATCTGTCGTCTTCATTCTGACTCAAATTATTTTCAAGATGTACAGCACAGTGTATTTCTAGCAATGGCTATAAAGTTTATAATGTTACCATTAATTTATATAGTTATATTGTCTCCAAATCAGTTAATCCAAAAACTTTTTTTTCCCTCCCTAATGCTTACATTTTTTGCTCGGTTTCTAAGAAAGTGAATAAGATGATCAGAGGGCTGGATCATCTCTCCTATGAAGAAAAGCTGAGAGAGCTGGATCTGTTCAACCTGAAGAAGAGAAGGCTCCAAAGTGATGTTATTGCAGCTTTTCAGTATTTAAAGGGGGGTTATAAAAAAGATGGAGAGTGACTCTTCACTCATACACACTTCACTTCTACACACATAATGACAGGATGAGGGGTAATGGTTTTAAACTAAAAGAGGGGAGATATAGTTGGGAGATTATGAGGAAATTCTTCACTCAGAGGGTGGTGAGGCACAGGAACAGGTTGCCCAGTGAGGTTGCGGATGCCCCATCTCTGGAGGTGTTCAAGACCAGGTTGAACAAGGCCCTGGGCAATGTGATCTAGTGGGTGGCGTCCCTGCCCATGGCAGGGGGCTTGGAACTAGATAATCTTTAAGGTCCCTTCCAACCTGAGCCGTTCCATGAAGTTTTATTCATTTTGAACTGTGGTCTCATAACTCTCATTCTTCTTAAGATTCAGCTTCACTGAAAGGGAGAAATCCAGTTATTTGGCCTATTAAATTCCAAATGTAAATTAATTTAGATTCAATGAATTGCTTTCAGTTTTATCTTTTTATTTTATTTTTATTTTATTTATTTTCTGTTATCCATGGGAATAAGAACATCAACCCATGATATTTACTTGTTTTATTCTGTTCAAATAAAAAGAGATTGTGAGCACAAGATACAGAATTTTATAATGAAGATACCCCAAAAGTTTTTTCATTGACATTTAGAAAATGTGCATGCATTATTCAATAATTTATATATGCAAATATACATTTGTGTTCATATGCATGTCCATACAATCCAGAGTTTAGAAATTAGCAAATTTTGTAGCAAATAGTGATACATATGACACTCAGAATTTACCACTCATTATTCAGGTTACTATAGGGAATATTTCTGTACTCACATTTATTGGATAGCCAGTGAACTAAATTCGTCTAGTTTAAAGCTAACAATTCTTCTCTAAAGACTCTGTTCAAACAGTTTCCTGACACCAACTTGAGATTTGACATTTTGCTGGCACTCAAAGCTGCACACCAAGGCTGTCTGTGTGAGAGTTCCTATCACTTCACACTATGGATCAGTTCCTATGCAATCTAACAGCATGGTGTAATCTTTCACGAAGTATTTCTGGTAGGGAAAAGCTTTGCAGGATACAATATACTTCAACCAATTTCCATTTATTTTTTTAAACCTGTAAAACAGTGCACTTGTATATATTTATATCGAAAGGTTGAAAAATAGATTTATTTATTTATTTATTTTTGTAGTTGCATAATCTGGAATGTCATTGCCACAAGTGCTGCAAATTATTTGAAAACATCTACAAGAAATTAATTAATTATGATGCAGTAGAAAATTGTCTTCTAAAACTTTTCTCAGTATTAATATAGAAAACATGAAATTCAGCTTCACATATTATGCCTTTTTCTTAGAGTAATGTCAGCCAGATGCAACTTGTCTCATGTAGTTTCTCCTGTGAATGAATTTTCCCCAGTCTTGGGACTGAGATGTGGTTGTTCTACATATAAAGGGAACTGACAGATTTGCAAATGTTCCAGTTATAGATGACAGATCTCACTCTAAGTACAAGTGTTGTAATAACTCAGAAAGAAGTCAACTGCAAGATTGGAAGCCATAGCGTAATGCAGACTCTGCTTTTTCCATTGCTACTTGAAAGGGTAGGCCCTTACTAGAACAGAATAGTTTAGTGCTTGATATGAACTGTTAAATAAGTTGTACTGGAAATATTTATACAAATTATCTTGCATAGCTGTCATTCAGTAGATACCATGCCTGCATAATTTATAAACCCTGGGAAAACAGAAGAAAAATGATATAAAACACTATTTTAATTTTTTTTTTTTTTTGGGGGGGGGGTAGATTATAAAAATAAATTAATTGAAATTCATACTTTCCCTTTTTCTTCTGCACAATACCATTTTATATTTTAATAGGGACATAGTCTGGTTTCCGTAAGGTTCCCATAGGAAGTACTATGTATTGAATGCACACTGCAAGTACGAATTATGGTAGAGTTAATCTACTAGTCCTAAACGCAGCTATTTCTTGTTTTAACTTTCTCCAGGCAAGACATCTTGGATAAACATATTATTTTAATGATACAATGTGCAAGCTAACAATATCTAACCTGAAACACAGTGGCTATATGTGTAAGATAGTATTAAACACTTCTTTTTTCAGTGGAATACACTGCTAAACTGCTAGAACAGAATTTAATTAACAAGCATGGAGGTAACCAGACTGTTCAAGCAAACAAAGATGCTGTACAAATCTGTTTTTGCACTACTAGTTTTCTAAAATGCATTGTAGTTGAGAAAAGCCCTCTGATGAACCCTGTGAGCCTTTTCATTTTACAGGGATCTCTACAGGATATTCTGTAGTCCTCAGAGCTGACTCAAGTCCCTTCAAGAATTTATATGGTGATCCCTTCTCAGAGACTTCAGGCAGGATTCAGCTGCAAATTAAGGTAACTAACTAGTTATCTACAACATAGGTGTCTAAAAATGAGATGGATGTCTAAGCTCCTATCATGCTCAATAGAGATTTAGGTGGAGCCTACAGAACAATTCAGCTCTTTTTACAATAACTAGTTAAAAAATGTCAATATCCTAAGTACGGGGTTCTAGTGCCATTTGAGTTATCCTAAGGCATCCACTGGTTGGTATAACAGATAAACAGGAGATGATTGCTTTGTGGACTGGCATCTAGAGAACAAACTCAGATGTACCCTCCAATCAGCCACTGAATCCCTCCAGGAAGAGATTCAGATGTTTGAAAACAGACGTTCAGTGCCATTTGTATTGCTGTAATTTCCTATTTTCTCACTTCCTCCACCCTGGAGAAGGCTTCAGATATATCTTAGGTCTGATATTTGTCATCCCTTTATGTCTTGGGTATCTTAGGACGTCATAGAGGGGACAGCATGTCCATCTGTTGGCAAGTAATTGAATTATCTAAGTCAGTATCTAGATTCTTCTAAATGAGTAGGTAAAATTCACTGACTATAAAAGGAGTGTAAGTAGCAAATATTGGGGCCCATTAATATAAAATATAAAAATGTGGAGTCCTTAGCTCAGACTGAACCTACATTGTAAATGCATAGTTGTGATCACCTTAAACGAATCTCATCCTTAAAAATATGTGCTTGCATCTGGAGCAGAGTACCCCTGTCTTCTTTCAGTCTTTCACCCAACATTCTTCTATGGATGGCCTTGGAGAGAGACGTATCTGAAAATGTTTCACTGACTGCAGCAAGTCATTTATACTGCAGAATACATGGAATATCTGCTACATGTAGGTCTTTCCTCATAAGAAAATGAAGATCCATTCATATGATTTCTAACAATGCAAAGAAAATATCCATTCCTTTAATTTAAAAATTGTCTTCATTTATAGCAAGACACAATAATTCAAAGCTTAATTTGTACTTCATAGGAATTATGAATATTTTATGCATGTGGAAAATGAGACAATATTCAGACAGGAACTAATTTTCAGCCTATAATAATTTTTGTTTTCTTTTTGTCCTCCGTGTCAGCAATGCTACGGCATTACACCTTTGGTATGCATCCCATTCTCCTTTTATAGTTCCTTCCTTGGCCCTTCTTTGGGGAGAGAAAAAGGAATGGGAAGGCAGAGAACAATGTCCAAAATGATGCCCTAAATTCACTGATTGTCATAATTACTCTGGAGCTATTGGAAAATCCTAGAGGAAAAATAAATAAATAAATAAATCTGCCTGAATTTGAGGCTATTGCAGGTACATCACAAGTGCGTCTGTCTGTGCAGACAAGCAAATTTGTCTCTTTGCTTAGATGAGAATAGTATTACCAGATCCTGCACATGGAAATGAGCAACCCTACCTATACGTACAGACTGAGGGACAAGAGAATGGACAGCAGCTCTGTGGAAAGAGATCTGGGGGTTTTGGTTGACAGCAAGTTGAACATGAGCCAGCAGTGTGCCCTGGTAGCCAGTAGGGCCAACCGTATCCTGAGGTGCACCAAACATGGCATTGCTAGCAGGTTAAGGAAACTGATTGCCCCAAACTGCTCTGCACTGATGTGGTTTTATGTCGAATACTGTGTGCAGTTTGGGGCTCCATGGTATAAAAAGGACATAAAATGAAAGAGAGTGTCCAAAGGAGGGTTACAAAGATGGTGAAGGGTCTGGAGAGGAAGATGTATGAGGAGTCCCTGAAGTTGCTTGTTTTTTTCAGCCTGGAGAAGAGCAGACTGAGGGGAGACCTCTGTGGGGTCTACAGTTTCCTCACAAGGGGGAACGGAGGGGCAGATGTTGATCTCTTCTCTCTGATTCATGAAGCGGCAACAGGATTGAGGCTGGATAGCAGGAAAAGGTTCTTCACTGAGAGGGTAGTTGGAAACTGGAACAGGGTCCCCAGGGCAGTGATCATGGCACTGAGCCTCCTGGAGTTCAAGAAGTGTTTGGACAATGCTGTGATTTTTGGGTGGTCCTGTGAGGACCCAGGAATTTGACTCAATGATCATTGTGGGTTCCTCAGGTGACTGCCAAATCCTCTAGCTTGGTGAAGTAAAGATGTTTCAGTCATTCTTGCTTGTTAGAATTAGTTCCTTATGAAAGAAATCTTCAATGTTCAATAAGCAGCAAGTTCATGTTAGGAAAAAAAAAAAAAAAAAGCTAGAATAAGGATAAAAGGAAGTTGAAAATTTGACCAATTCCAATGCTTGCAGAGCTGCAGGGTTGTGATGGTGAGAAACATACTTAATTTCCAATGTGTTGAAAAGATTCTTCCCATTCCATAAATAAAGAAAGACAGATAGAGAGTTGTTTCTACTTCTTGTGAGGTGATTCTGTAAAGTTTATTGAATAAGCTTAAAAAATGGTACCAAAAGGAAATATCAACGGTGAATAAGGTGAATAGTAACTCAGCTGTGCCAGAGATGACAAAATAGGCATATTTCCTTTAATATATGCAGAATACAAGATGTATTTTTAAGATTTCTGTCAGTTTCACTAACTGTTGTGAATTACTTGCTTACTCTTTAAACCACTTATTTTCTGTTTCCCATGGCTGTGATACAAAATACCTTATTTCGTAGTCTGCTGGTTTTGTTCCACAGCTTTCTGAACCTTTCTTTTGGAGACTATGTGATTTTATTTTATTGATTCCTCTCTTTCAGAGAAGACAGAATTAATGTGTATGTGTGTTTGTGTTGTGTGTGTTTGGTGAGTAGTGGTGGTTAGTTTTTTTGTTTTTGGTTTTGTTTTTTTTCAGGATATTTCAGCGATATGTTAACTATAATCTAGAATGCAAAGTACTAATGTGTGGAAGAATTTCATTGTGGTCTTAATTAAAATGTTCTAAATGATGTATAAAGCTCCTGCACTCCCAAAGCATCTTATTCATGTTAATTAGCTCCTAACACATAGCACTGTTTGGTTCCAGCCAAAGTTTAGATGTGTAAACATTTCTTTAAGTTTTATTTAAAGCTGTGCAAGGTCATTTTGGATGCTTTAGACTCTAACTGAGCCACAATTCAATGTGTCAGCTTTCTGTGACACAAGAAAATGTAGTTACAAGTTGTGAAGTTTTAAAAATAGGATGGCTAATTGGACTGAGTTTTTCCAACTGATTTCTCTTTTATTATTTCCAATTAGTATATCCTTTAGCTTTTCTTTGCAGTACAAATGAAGTAGAGAAATCAGGAGTGATCTCATTTGAGTTTATCTGAGATATTCAGGCCAGATATTAATTTATAGTGAATTAGTGAGCTCTTCTGCTCTTCCAGTTGATAACAACACAGGATTTAATTAATAAGAGCCTCTGTAAACTAGAATTAATGTTTCCAGTGTGGTGTAGAGGCATGAAGACTTTGCCACCCATAACATAAAAGGTACAATAGACCTCTCTAGACTCATAAATCCTTGGGATTTTTAAGCACTTGGTATTTAAACCCATTTTACCTGTGAAAATACATTGTCATTTGGAGAAAAAAAAAAAAAAAACAATAAATAAATAAGAGAGAGAGAGACTTGATTATTAATGTCACATCAAAAGTCCTTGGTCCCTTCCAAGTATAAGAGTACCTAGTAAACACAGGTTGTAGCCAGACAGACAAACAGGACAGGTCAATTCCTTGCTCACAGAGGAAGCCATATAGCAAAGAGAGGCTCATAATGTGCAGTTTAGAAAACTGTGTCCCTTTGTTCTCTGCTCCCCTGCCACTTCATATTCATTTCTGGTACTCTACCATATATGAAGTTATTATGTAGAGGTTTATATATATACATATACATGTACATATACATATAAATACTATATGTTTTGTTTTGTTTTGTTTTCACTGATTTGAATAGTATTACTCAGATGAGCCTATAGGTTTATCTTTACAGGAAAACACTAGAACTTCGAAGACTTTTCTATTTTTTTTATTTTTTTTTACTTCTAAGCATTTTTTAAAGTATTCTTCAGTCTATAATTAAAGAAAAGCAAACAAAATTGAATATAAGTCCCCAGAAATGAAATCATATTTATTTCTGCTTTCCACTTTTAGTCTCCATTTTTTTACCTGAATACATTAAAAACCCACCTATTTTTGTTTGCTTTCTCACTCATAATTTTCTGTTTAGTTAGTATTTAATTTCAGTCTTTACTTTTTCAGAAAGATGTTTCATTTATTTTAAATTGCAATAGAAAGCTGTAAAAATTAAAGAAGAATGCAGAAAAAGTGAGAAGAAAATAATGATATTATACTTTTGTTGCTTAGGGTGGCAAAAGCAGTGACAAAGATAGGGAAAACAAGAACTCAACAGAAAAGTAATAAAAAGGTAAAAGGAAAAGAAAAAAATGAAGTAAAGATTACCTTCATTCATCATGCATCAAATACATCATGAGCTGCAAATGAATCCAGTATGCATTTGATCTCATGAGAATTAAAACTGCTCATTTTCATAAGTTTTTTTTTTCAAAATTAAAATATAAAATGAAAATCGTTAATGATCTCTGAACATTATGTCTTATCTCTCTGGATAAGCTAATAAATAAACATATGTTTGTATAAAAGTAACCTCCAATCCCAAGTACAACTTGTCTAGTGAGAGATTAATTATGATAAATTATTGATCTTGAACTTTGTCCAAGACTAATAACAAGATAATTTATTGTTATGACCATGTAACATAAAGAATGTATTACATACTGTATACAAGAATGTTGTTAGGAACTACAATTATAATTCAATGGCAGTGAAAGATAAATAAACTTTTATACAATTCCTGAATGGAGAAGATGAGGAGATCTGAAGGAAATCAAGAAAAATGCAAGGCTGGGAGAAGTAAAAAGTAGTTGCTTTCAAAAGTATCTTAGGAATGCAAGAAATCTTAGAAATAACATAGTCTTATTATAAGATAGGTGGGGATAACATTTTTCATATTGATTATGCTAGGCCTTGTAGAACAGCCAGAAATTTTCAATAAATAATTTAAGTATTTGGAAAGAATCAGGAGTCTATCACATAAAGATGATAAGGCAATTTATTTTCCATTAGTAAAAGATTGTAATAATCCAAGGGGGATTTAGAGGGGATAAACAATTTTAATTCATCATGTCTTGATAACTTGCATGTGGGACTCATAAAAGAGCTGAATGAGAAGATATATGGTTTGATGAAATCTATTTTTAATGAATGTTGATATAGTACAGAAATTTTATTGAACAGAGATAGAGCTAATGATGTACAGAATATTCAGGAAGGGTAAACCGGATGATTCAGGTAGTGATAGCTATTATATTTTTCCATTATCGGCAGAAAAAATATATATATTAACATCTGATTTGTACAATAATAATTAAAAGGTAGTATAAAATAGATTGTCAAGGTAATTTTTAAAGAAGTGAATAACAAATTATTGTCAATGTAATTTATGCAAACCAGAAACATTGATGTCTTCTCTAAGTGTACACAAGAAGTACCTAAATATTTCTTGAAAAAAAATGGCAATGTGAAACCTTCACTGATATATAGGGACTTTAAAAATCCTGTACATTTGAGACACTTGTGCTACTTATAGTATTATAAGTGATGAGAAAGTTAATTTAACTTCAATGTTCATAATTTCTGGATAACACTAAGAAGGTAAAGGAAGGACTCACTGCCTTATGCATGAAATGTAGTCAACCTAAAAAGAAAACATTTTAGAGAAGGTTAAGAGAGAGAGATTTACTTATCTAGGACAAAGAAATAAAAGACATATAGATGAAGTGGAGAAGGTGTCTTTCAGAGATAGAAAAAGTCAAGTGGATGATTAATAAATGTCATCAGTGCAATACTATAGTAAAAAAGAGCACCATTATTAGTATTAAAGTATAAAAAACATTGCTCATAATAAAAAAATGTTGTGGAAAGTATTCTCAGTTCCTGAAATGTCAGCAATATGCTTTACTTGCCAGAGGAAAAAAAAAGTGTTTTGTTTTGTTTTGTTTTGTTTTGTTTTGTTTTAGGAATTAAATTTTCAGGTACAGCCTGTTTTACAAAGAGTACAAGGAACGTTAACATTGAACAGCAGTAGATAATTAAACTTATAGAAGTATTCCCTGAAAATATTATGCATATAATAAGCTGAAGTTCTCTAATATCATTTAATGAATAAATGAAAAACACTAGTGTTATGTACTGTTTTGTAACTGTGAACAAATTGTGTAAAACTATAAATATATGTGATATAGATTACTAGAATTACTAACGAAAGTATTGACTGTTCTTTAGTTGTCATTGCACTGACAATATGAGTTGACATATAAAAATAAAAATAATATCAACATGAAGAGACTAATTTCAAGGTACTGATCTGTATCATCTAACTTTTATTCAGTGCCATCTGAAGGCAGCTTTTAGGATGAAGTTAAATGACAGTGCACGGCAAGAAATGCAGTTAAATGTTCTCATGCTTTGGTCCTCTACTAGTCCTCAGCCACTGAAGATATTGATTACAAAGAAGAATAATTCATGTTGCTACCAAATCTGACAGAAGCATTCTTACGCATCATTCCATATTGAACAACATAAAACTACTTGTCAAAGCAGAAAATGTCTTGTCTAGGCTTCCATCCACAAGGTCTTGGCAATTATTATGTTTCATGAATTTTAATACTACAAAGAATAGTGAATATCTTAAAGATCTGACAGAAGTACTGTTGTGGAAAACGAATCACATTTAAGGACAGATTGATCTGGAAGAAAAAAGTTTTGTATGTACTATGTGAGTGGTCCCAGTGTTTTATTTTTTCAATCTTGTTTTCACGTGTTGCATGTAAAAGGAAATCTTTTCTTTCTGAAATATGCTAAATGTTTTTGATGACAGCAGTTTTCAGACGTTGTTAAGGATTCATTAAAGACAGTTTTCATTATGGTTTATTAGTCTTTTACAGTTCATCATAAAAAATTGTCTTAGAAATTTAAGACCTTATTTAACATCCAATGGATATTTAATCTAATTAGCATGAGTCTTTGTCTTTTTCATAATGAAATGAGTTTTGCTTCCAATACAACTAATAGTTTATTTCTGTGGAAGACTTTTTTATATCAGTTGCTTAATTGCCATATACTCTTGCTATCACTATATTATAAGGAGATTTAAATAAAACAAACTGCTCTTAAAATCATTTCACTGTCAGATGAAAATAAAAATGTTCAAGACACAGAATGCTGCACTCAGAATGCTGTAGAACTACTTGACCCTGTTTATTATCTTTTCAAATACCATTAAATCAGGGTAAGGCTAGCAGGTTAACAATGCATTACCATTACTTCAATTTGCAGTGAACAGAAAAATACTTTCCAATGTCTAATAGAGTTCTTTCTTCTCTATTTCCAAACCATATGAAATCTGTGATCACTTTGATCATTGAACTATTCACTGAAAAATAAAAGTGAAACTAGCCTCTTAGCCTCCTGATGTTTTCCAGAAAAACTTCTTAAGGGGATAAAAAGTTTTGATTTCTATTCTATACAATTTTCCAAGAAATAGACAAGCAAACAAACAAACAAAACCCCACAACTCTTGTGTTAAATACATGTTTTCATGAAGCCCCTTAAACAGATAAGCTTTCAAGGCCTACTGTTTTACAGATTGGAAGTGAGGGGAGGGAGTTAAATATATTATTTGTTGAAACTCCTTTTTCTTTTTGTGATGAAAATTTCTCCTCCCAGGGGAAAAAAAAAAAAAAAAGGAAAAGGAAAAAAAGAAAAAGAAAAAGAAAAAGAAAAAGAAAAAGAAAAAGAAAAAGAAAAAGAAAAAGAAAAAGAAAAAGAAAAGAAGGAGGTCATTGTATAAGAACTATACATTTTGTGTATCTTACTGCAATACAGTGTCCAGAAATGAATTAAGGGTACTAAAAAATTTAAAAAAAGAAAAAAAAAAAGGAAAGAAAATAAAAGAAAAAGAGCAGAGAGAGAGACAGAGAGACAGAGAGGTAAATGTTTTAGAAATCTAGCAAAATTTTTAGTAATGAAAATATTTCATATAGTGACAGAGTAATTACGCATTTTACCTGCCTCAAGTCAATAGCTTATTTCATTAGAGTAGAAGAGACAATGACATTTTTACGAAATAATACCCAGTCAGGAATACCTTAATTATTAATTAATCACATCAAAGCCATGAAAATTATTCCTCTTTCTCCTCCTTCACTCAATATACCACAACAGTCTTGATGCAAAACAGGCGAAAAAAAAATCTGGCAGGTAGGTGGTTTATTTCAAGGAGTATAGACATTTAATTTTATGGTACAATGAAGGACTCACTACCCAGCTGAACAAGATAAAAAATAAAATAAAATAAAATAAAATAAAATAAAATAAAATAAATAATAAAATATGACAGAGTGACACAATACAGGTAACTTGAGAAATGTGGTAGGAAAAATAAGTTCAGAAGTTCGTATTGTGGCATTGTTATAGCAAACTTTTGTTTGCTCGCCTGCTTGGAGACAGTGAGAAAGATCTCTTCAGTTCCCAAATACTTTTAAGGGATCAATTCTAACCTCCAAAAGGAATAGGAAGGAGAATGTTAATGGCAGCCGTGAAACAGATCTACCTTGTATTAATTATGCCATTTGTTCTTTTAATAGTGAAATTAGTAAAATTTCTTTACTAGTGTTACAGTAGAAGTTTGATCTGGACATTGGGCACATAGACAATAAACGCTCTTGATGTGGTTTATTTGGTCTCACAAAAGAGATGTCAAACACCAAACTGAACTTTTCTTTTATAACGTTGTGTGCCATTTCCCCAAATCTAACAAAGCTATGAAGATTATTTAACAATAAAAGAGGGTCATTATTACCTACAAAATAGACAAAGTGCTTCTGAATCATTATGAGTAAAGAACATGTGATTTACATCACAAGAGCTTTATTTATTATAAACAGTATGGGAGGTAATAAGAGCAGAACAGGAGTAGATAGATTCCACATATGCTGTGTTTTGGTTTTGTGATATAGCATTTTCATAAGAATAATAATACCATTAATTGTCTGCCAGGATGAATTAATATATAGAGAGCCAATTTAATAAAAGCTCGATTGTTCAAGAATTAAATTGTAGAAAGGAAATTGTTCTGCTTAAAAGTAAATATATGAATAACACCTATTAACTGCAATAGGATGCATTATTAACTTTAATAGTGTGGATGGAAAAAGTCCCACCTATTGTTAAAAAAAAAAAAAAAAAGTCAACTTGAAATAACATGACTTGTTATGTTATAATTTTGTTGGAAAAGTAGTTAGACATGTTCTTGCAGTAGCCACATACATGGTTCAAGGCTGTGTCCTTGTTTTTTATGGAAGGTTATTATTTTATTATATGTCCAGCTGATTTTCTTGCTATTGAAGACTGCATATGGTAAGTCAATAAGAACAATGCCTGTGTAATATCTGTCATGTAGGAAGACTTAGTGATGATCCCAGAAATGTTACTTTTAGCTTCAAATTTATGTCGATTTTAGTACTGGTACCTATATATTCATTGTCATGTTATCACTAGTGATTTTGTTTGTATTTGTATTAATATTTTATCATTAAGTCATAATAGGTCTAATCAGAGGTTACAGAACAAATATAAAGCAAAGTAAGATTAAATCATTCAAACTAAATAAACTCAGTAACTGATAATCTCTGAAGAACACAACTATGTGAGCCGGACTGCAGTTAAATGTCACAGTTTAACAAAGATTAAAGATTTGCCCAAGAAATCAATAAAATCACACAGCATATGACTATAAATTTCTTAAATGTCTATGTTTCTGGGGGCTATAATATCAATGGATGGAAACTCCTTCTAAGGAAATGAGCATATTTATCAAAAACTTCTTTGAGACTGACTTAGGTTTTCATTAGTTTTTTTTTTTTTTTTTTTTTTTAACCTGACAGCCCTTTATCTTACCTGGGCTGTCCTTTATCTAGGTAAGGAATTGGGCAAAAAACAACACAGGAATATCCAGGGCCATTCTCTCTGTGCTCAAGGATAAGTAAGCCTATTTAGAGCTTGCAGCTCTGAAGACATTACCATATCTGCCTATCTATGAATAACCATCAAAGCTCTCCAGTGATGCAGTAGGGAGAACATTTTGCAATACATTAGTGGGTCTAAAACACTGTGAACAACTCTATTAATAAGTTGCACAAGACATTTTTGCCCTGTTTCTATCATCCTCTAAATGGTATACATTTTTTCTTGTTGTTGTTTACATATCTTCGTAAACTCTTGTAGTGTGTGAGCTAGTTAAATTCTCTGTGTTTTCTTTTATCTTTAGTCCTCTGAGGAATAGTAGACAGGGAGGTTGGTATCCCATGGCAGGGAGGTTAGAATTAAATGTTTTTTAAATTCCCTTTCAACCCAAATCTTTCTATGATTCTATTATAGAGCATTGTATTATTTGTTTCTATAGCTACATTTTTATTACATATTGAACATACTTTAATAGCTTTACACACTTTTATAATGTTATATATTTATTTTACCAAGAGTGCAATCTGATTCCCAAATAAAGCTGTAGAATTTTATCTGCAGTAAGCTTAAAGACACTTGAAATGTGCCAATTTTCAAGTTCATTGAGCTGATACGATCAGGCTAGGTTTCATGGAAAACACTTTCATACTGTTTAAAAAAACAAAGGTCACTATTGATTTTTAAAAGTTTTGTAGTGCCTTCTTGATCAGGAAAGTATAAAATTACTCTCTTTGTGAACAAATGAGTATAAACATAGCTGTCTCTGGCACTGTTAGGGAATATAACCACTCTGGTTGACTAGGTGATCAGATACTAGATGATGTGTCTGTGTTTAAATCTTGTCAAATGAAGTGAAAGATGGTTGCTTTGCAGAGAAGCCTTTGGTAGAAAGAAAAGATAAAAGTTAACTCTCCTTTTATCATGTATTAACAGTGGCAAACACTAGCCATTTTTATTTTAATGAGTTAAATCACAGGAAACTATTCATATTTTTTGGAACTGTTGTTGTCTTGTAATTATTCTGTGCAGGCAAGGTGTGACAGTTTCAAAATCACTGGATTTACCAGTACTTGATCCAACTACTGGTTCTTGAAGTTCAAGAGCATGTTATAGATGAAAAATCAGGTGTGTATTGCAAAGTCTTGCACTTTGATACGTGACTCTGTCTGCATTTCTTTCGGAACATAGGATGAGGAATGTATTACACCAAACAAGGGTTCCATTGTACTGCTGCTGTAAACTCTAGCAATGGTAACAATAGCAGAGAATGCACTGGCATATATCCACCCTTAGCAATTCTCTTACTTTTATGGATTCATCTTTCAGGAGAATTTTTCCAACAGGAAAAAATATACTTGTGAAGTTATTAATTCCTCAGATATGTGCTCTTTTCTTCTTCCTCAAAGATTTTTTTTTCTCACATACATTAAGCACTGTACTAGCCTGTCCTTTATTGTGTATGTATTTCCTGTACATAAAAATCACATTGTTTTTAACTTCTGTGGGATCTGCGAAAGCTCTAATGACAGAGAGGATCCCAACAAGCAGGTGCAGTATTGCTCTTGTTCCAGTGGGTTGTGGTGCTGACCCTGGTATTAGCATATGCTTAGCACTGTGGGGAGATGACTCACTAATACTTTATTGAGGATTTTAAGGTTCTGATGAGGGTGGGCTACACTGCCCCTAAGATGAGACTTTTCATATGATACATGTCATATATGTCCTCACAACACTCAAGGTGTTGCTGTTCCAAAACAGAGTGTGATATTATGGGAAAGAGAATGGATGGCAGATAGTGATAATCAAGAACTGCCTGCTTCACCAGCTTTGATTGAGGGAAAAAGCTGATTACACACAATCACACATAGGTTTTATTTTTGCACTTTGAATAAAGAAACATCATTGGACTTCTATGTAGCATTGCTGTGACAGGCATGATTTGTTGTAATGCAGGCAATCCCCAGTCAGAACCGGCATTTAGAAAGTTCAATTAATTATATGTTGTAATAACATGCATTGCACATAGATGTACTAATGGAATACCAATCAGCAAAGCATTGAAAGCTGTGATTTACAAAATTAAAAAAAAAATATTGTATGCTTAGTTACCTTTAACCCTGATCTCATTCTACAGATAGAAACTAAAGTTCTAATATAGCTATCTGATTAGAGGCAATAATTTTTAATGAGAACACCTAACATCTCAGGACAGGATTATATTTTGATAGAATGAATGAGACAAGTGAGGAAATAAGCCATAGCAAAAACTCCAAAAAGATAACACTGGAACAATATTATATTTATGGTGCACAAAGCTAGTATTCTTTGAGTTTTTCTATCTTGATACTAGATAATGTGACAATCCCACTGAAAAGCTGTGTTATAATTCTACATTCCAGTTAATGCAGTATAAGTCCACATTAACTGAGATGATAAAGGAATAATTATAGCCATGGATATTCCACATTGTCAATTGAATGTAATTTCTTTGGAAAGAGAGCTCAAAACTGTGGAGTCTAGATAGACCTTTGAGGGGTGAAATATGATCCTGTGAAAAATTTTAAATTTTTGGACAAGCCATAATACTTTAAATGTTTTGTTTGTTTGTTTGTTTTTGTTTTCCCCAAAACTGAATTTGGTGAGGAAATAAATATAATATGTTTATTTCTTTCATGTAGTTCTCAGGGTAAGTATTTAACTTTCTGTAATCAGGCCTATATACAGTTCAGGTATTGGATAAGTCCACCTTTTGAGATCTAAAAGAGAAAAAGTGGCCCCAGATAGAATAGCTTTAATCTTATCAAGAATTCCAGGTGGTAGAGGTAAAAGGAAACTGCAGTTTAGGAAGAGACAGATCTGTCTCTTCAGAAGTGACATAGCTGAACAACCACACCTAGAATGAAACTCCTTAGGTGGTAAGATGAAACTACAGAAGAAGCATTGATGTTTCTTAATTACACTAGACAGTCATTGCAGAATCCAATGGCTACTGAAACAGACTGCAGAAGTCTGCAGTACAGAGTGCACCTGCTACCCTGGAAATATTTCACTTTTCTTTGTATGTCAATGTTTAGAAATAAGGGTAACTTGCCACAAATTTTCTTATTTTTGTACAATAAATTTGTTCCTTTAGAATTTGGTTCCTTTTAATTGAAAGGGAATTATGGTCTCAATTGCACATATATATACATATTCAATAATTTAAATCCTTTTAAAAGAATCCTCAGAACCAACTAATTTTCAAGATTTAGAAAATAAGTAATTTTAATGCTAACTGAGTCTGAGGATGGAGGTATCTTCCTCACAAAGGTGATTTTTTTTTTTTTTCAAATTACAAACACATGAAACAAGAACATCGACATGACAGGGAGTTCTTGGCTGATTATGTTTGACTGTGCAAATTTAGTGATTAATAATAGATTGGAATGCTTAAACTTTAGTTCCTTTGCTTTCTCAAATGAAACTAGACCCACAGCATAAAGAATGAAGCAGTATCTTTTAACTTCAGCATATATTGTTGGCAGTTTTCACAATATAATCAGACACAGCATAAAACCAGTTTTAGATGAAGAGTATATGCATAAACAGAGGCTTTGGAATTTTGTAAAATTTTGCTGAGACATCTGCACCAGCTTAAGAAAAATACATCCCTCCTGTTCCTGTGAAGACTGCTTGGCATAACACAAAGCCCTTTGGGCTCCACAGCCTTGCTCTTCAGTCCCTAATGAGCAGCCGTGTGATCCCCTGGCAAAAGCCAGGGCAGCATGAATTTTGAACTAACAGAGCCAGTGTCTGAGCATATTTAAGCTCTGAGATTGCTGTGAGAACAAGCAGCAAAGCCTGCAGATACCATGGCTACTAGCAGACAGTCAGCAGGTATAATTGGCTGTTCTGAGCTGTAGAAGCTTATATGTTAGCTCATGTCAGTACATTATAGAATAAATTCAGGGATTCTAGCTGTATTAAGTACACGGGGAAAGGAAATGCCAGTTATTTCTAGGCACATATAGCAGACCCCTTTCCCTGTTAAAATGGAGGTCTAATAGACTAAACTATTAGACTTTTTTCATATAAACAGTATTGAAAAGAGAAAATCTGTATTTAATACAAACTGACAAAGCAACGCCTGAAATACAACCACCAGAAAACTTTGAAAAATGTTTTTGAAAATTATTATCCTTGTCCTCAGTCCTATTTTAAAATAGGAAATACTGAAACTGATCCTTTTAAGCTTATCTTTTTGGTTCTTTCATACACATTTTTTTTCAGTTTTAAACCACTGACCAAACACTTCTTCCAAAACCTCTCACATGTTCTTCCTTTCACTCAATAGGTGCCATTTCCAAACTTTCTAGGTATGTTCCTAGCAAATTAAACTAAAAGGAATTATTTTGGGGTTTCATCTGATTAGTGATAAAGGTCTTAATAGCAGGAAAGTCAACGAATGTCTTGTACTTGAAAAGAAAATGTTTTGCACATTACAAGATCGGGAAGAAAAAAAAAAAAGCCAACTATTTTGATGTAATAGCTGTATTTGACGTATTTGTTACTGGTTTTAATGCATCAATAAACTGCTCTACACCAGGATAAAATATAACTCCCATGGAAATCACTATTTGTACTTTAATAAGACACATTTTAAACACCCTCTTTTAACAGGTGGCAAAGAATCAAGATGATTCACAACTTACCTTCACTGACCAGCTCAGATGTCTTAGGGAGTGAAAAGAGATTCTCTGTAGTTGTTTGTCAAAATATGCATCTGGGAAATGTTAGCACATGGAGAAGATTGTTGTCCCACCACACACTCACTTCAAAGTCAGGGATAAAATGTGTAAACCTGAAACTGACCTTTTTTTTTATTATTATTTTTTTTTCCCATTTCTACAAAAATGTTAGATAAAAAAAAAAAAAAAGTGTGCATGAACCTCCACACTAAAGGTTGTGTCCATGTGTGATACCTTCTGGAAGCGATATTTTCTCTTTGGACGTTAGTGCCCTCCTATATTGAACGTATTAGATGTATTAGAATTGAAATTAACAGCTTTTCTTCCAGCTCAGTGTTCAGAGTACTGAACACAGGTACTCTAGGTGGGATCTTTACATATGAAAGAACTTCTTCACAGTAAGGGTGATGGAGCACTGGAACAGGCTGCCCAGGGAGGTTGTTGAGTCTCCTCTGGAGATATTCAAGGCCCGTCTGGATGCCTACCTGGGCAACCTGCTCTAGGGAACCTGCTTCGGCAGGGGAGTTGGACCCGAAGATCTCTTGAGGTCCCTTCCAATCCCTACAATTCTCTGATTCTGTGATTCTTACAAGAGCAGGGTAGAGGGGGAGAATCATCTCCCTCAACTTGCTAGCTACACTTCATAAAGCCTGAGATATGATTGGCTTTTGGGGATGCATACACTCTGCCCAATCATATTCAATTTTTCATCCACCAATACCCAATCTTTGAATGAGACTTAATCCAGAAAATTTAGAGATACTTTCTGCATCCTTTAGTTTTCCTAAATTATATATTTCTTTTGGGTTCAAAGATATATATTTAATTAATGCTCTTTAAACACCTCTTAGACTTTTGTAATTCATCTTGCCAGGTTCCTTCACTCATTATAAATGTCACTTTTCCCAGGATTTTTAGAAAAAATATCATCTTCTGAAGTTGTCAACAAGTTTTGAATATATATTTTAAGCTATGAAAGCATGATATTTTCAAACTTTGTCAGATTTTTTTGTTTGTGTGAAGGAAACTAAAAGTCTTTCATCCATAGTACTTCACTTTTCCTTGGGCTTTTTGTTGTCCTTTCGTTTCATCTTTGTAAATAGATATCCTTTTTTTGACAGTGTTTAATTGTTCCTCATATTTTTCAGCTTAAAAAGAAAAAAAAATTGTATTATCTTAATTATTAGTATATTGTAGCTACAATGAAAGCGGCAACTGTTTCCAGTCATCCTACAGAAACCTCCACTGTATTTGCAAGTTCTATAAATGGGAAAACAAAATGACAAAAAATACTTCTGGGTTTCTCTCTACTTCTTGGCTTCTACAGAGGAAAGTATCCAAACTGTAAGTTGCCTTAAATTAAGTGTTTCAAATAACACAAGTTTTCTTCAGAGTTAGGTGTTCTCTGAAAATCTCCATTGTTTAAAATTGTGCCTTCTCAAACTGTAAAGATATTTCTTTATAAAAATACAAACATTAAATTCCAGCTTATAAGAGATAGCTGTCTGAGCGTTTTAAAATTGGAACTTAAAATAAATAAATATCACAGAATCACAGAATCGTCTAGGTTGGAAGAGACCTCCAAGATCATCTAGTCCAACCTCTGTCCTAACACTAACAAGACCTCCACTAAACCATATCACTAAGGACTACATCTAAACGTCTTTTAAAGACCTCCAGGGATAGCGACTCAACCACTTCCCTGGGCAGTCCATTCCAATGCCTAACAACCCTTTCAGTAAAGAAGTTCTTCCTAATATCCAACCTAAACCTCCCCTGGCACAACTTTAGCCCATTCCCCCTCGTCCTGTCACCAGGCACGTGGGAGAATAGACCAACCCCCACCTCTCTACAGCCTCCTTTAAGGTACCTATAGAGATCGATGAGGTGTCCCCTGAGCCTCCTCTTCTCCAGGCTAAACAACCCCAGTTCCCTCAGCCGCGCCTCGTAAGACTTGTTCTCCAGACCCCACATCAGCCTCGTCACCCTTCTCTGGAGTCTCTCAAGCACCTCCATGTCCTTCTTGTAGCAAAGGGCCCAAAACTGAACACAGTACTCGAGGTGCGGCCTCACCAGAGCCGAGTACAGGGGGACAATCACCTCCCTAGACCTGCTGGCCACACTGCTTCTTATACAAGCCAGGATGCTGTTGGCCTTCTTGGCCACCTGAGCACACTGCTGGCTCATATTCAGCTGCCTATCAACCAGTATTCCCAGGTCCTTCTCGGCCAGGCAGCTTTCCAACCACTCATCTCCCAGCCTGTAGCGCTGCTTGGGCTTGTTGCGCCCCAGGTGCAGGACCCGGCACTTGGCCTTGTTGAACTTCATACAGCTGACCTCAGCCCATAGGTCCAGCCTATCCAGATCCTCCTGCAGAGCCTTCCTTCCCTCGAGCAGATCGACACACGCACCTAACTTGGTGTCATCTGCAAACTTACTGAGGGTGCACTCGATCCCCTCATCCAGGTCATCGGTAAAGATATTAAAGAGGACCGGCCCCAGCACTGAGCCCTGGGGGACTCCACTAGTAACCGGCCTCCAACTGGATTTGGCTCCATTCACCACAACTCTTTGGGCCCGGCCATCCAGCCAGTTTTTAACCCAACAAAGCGTACGCCAGTCCAAGCCACGAGCAGCCAGTTTCTTGAGGAGAATGTTGTGGGAAACGGTGTCAAAAGCCTTACTGAAGTCAAGGTGGATCACATCCACAGCCTTCCCCTCATCCACCAGGCATGTCACTTGGTCATAGAAGGAGATCAGGTTCGTCAAGCAGGACCTACCTTTCATAAACCCATGCTCACTGGGCCTGATCGCCTGGTTGCCCTTCAAGTGCCGCGTGACGACATTCAAGATAATCTGCTCCATGAGCTTCCCTGGCACTGAGGTCAAACTAACAGGCCTATAGTTCCCCGGGTCTACCCTCCGGCCCTTCTTGTAGATGGGTGTCACATTTGCTAGCTGCCAGTCGACTGGGACCTCTCCTGATAGCCAGGACTGCCAATAAATGATGGAAAGTGGCTTGGCCAGCTCCTCCGCCAGTTCGCTCAGTACCCTCGGGTGGATCCCATCCGGCCCCATCGACTTGCGTACATCCAAGTGCTGTAGCAGGTCGCCAACCATTTCCTCGTGGATAGTGAGGACCACATCCTGTTCCCCATCCCCTTCCACCAGCTCAGGGTACCGGCTATCCAGAGAACAACTGGTCTTGCCGCTAAAGGCTGAGGCAAAGAAGGCATTGAGTACCTCAGCCTTTTCCTCATCTTTTGTAACTAAGTTTCCCCCCGCATCCAGTAAAGGATGGAGATTCTCCTTAGTCCTCCTTTTGGCGTTGATGTATTTGTAAAAACTTTTTTTGTTATCTTTAATGGCAGTAGCCAGATTGAGCTCCAGATGAGCTTTGGCCTTTCTAATTTTGTCCCTGCACAGCCTCGCAACAGCCTTATAGTCCTCTTGAGTAGCCCGCCCTCTTTACCAAAGATTATAAGCCCTCCTTTTTCTCCTAAGCTCGAGCCACAACTCTCTGTTCAGCCAGGCCGGTCTAGTTCCGCGCCAGCTCGTCTTTGGGCACGTGGGGACAGACCGCTCCTGAGCCATTAAGATTTCCTTCTTGAAGAGTGCCCAGCCTTCCTGGACTCCTCTGCCCTTCAGAACCTCCTCCCAAGGGACTCTGCCAACCAGCGTCCTGAACAGCTCAAAGTCAGCCCTCCGGAAGTCCAAGACAGCGGTTTTACTGGTCCCCTTCCTGACTTCGCCAAGAATAGAGAACTGAACCATTTCGTGGTCACTCTGCCCAAGACAGCTCTCGACCACCACATCTCCCACCAGTCTGTCACTGTTTGTGAACAGAAGGTCTAGCGGGGCACCTCCCCTGGTAGGCTCTCTAACCAGCTGTGTCAGGAAGCTATCTTCCACGCTCTCCAGAAACCTCCTAGACTGCTTTCCCTGGGCTGTGTTGTGCTTCCAGGATATGTCTGGGAAGTTGAAGTCCCCCACAAGAACAAGCGCTGACGATTTCACGGCTTCTTCCAGCTGCCTGTAGAGCTCCTCATCTATCTCCTCATCCTGGTTTGGTGGTCTATAACAGACCCCCACCAGGATGCTTGCCTTGTTGGCCTTCCCTCTGATCCTAACCCATAGAGACTCAACCTTATCATTCCCAGCCTCCAGTTCCTCAACATCAAAACACTCTCTAATATAGAGAGCCACACCACCACCCCTTCTGTGCTGCCTGTCCCTTCTGAAGAGCCTACAGCCAGACATTGCAGCACTCCAGTCATGAGAGTGGTCCCACCACGTTTCCGTGATGGCAACCAAGTCATAGCCTTCCTGCTGCACGATGGCTTCCAGCTCCTCTTGTTTGTTACCCATGCTCCGTGCATTAGTGTAGATGCACTTCAGTTGGGCCATTGCCTTCTTCCCCGGCTTTGCCATTGTCATTTGCCATTGTCATTTGCCATTGCCATTCCCCCTCATCCTGTCAATATCTGATTGAGCAAAGAGTCACTCTCCCTCTTTTTTATAAGCCCCTTTTAAATACTGAAAGGTTGCAATGAGGTCCCCCCGGAGCCTTCTCTTCTCCAAGATAAACAAACCCAGCTCTCTCAGCCTTTCTTCATAGGAGGGATACTCCAGCCCCTCGATCATCTTTGTTGCCCTCCTCTGGACCCTCTCTAACAGCTCCACATCCTTCTTGTGCTGGGGGCCCCAGACCTGGACACAGTACTCCAGGTGGGGCCTCACAAGGGCAGAGTAGAGGGGGACAATCATCTCCCTCGACATGCTGGACATTCCTTTAATGCAGCCCAGGATGCAGTTGGCCTTCTGGGCTACAAGCACACACTGCCGGCTCATGTAAAGCTTCTCATCCACCAGAACACCCAAGTCCTTCTCTGCAGGGCTGCTCTCAATGAGTTCTTCACCCAGTCTGTACTAATGTCCGGGATTGTCCCAGCCCAGGTGCAGCACCCTGCACTTAGACTTGTTGGACCCCATTAAGTTCTCGTGGACCTACTTCACAAGCTTGTCAGGGTCCCTTTAGATGTTATCCCTTCCTTCTGTTGTATCAACTGCATCACTTAGCTAGGTGTCATCTGCAAATTTGCTGAGGGTGCACTCGATCCCACTCTCTATGTCATTGATAAAGATATTAAAGACAGACCCCTGAGGTACACCACTCGACACCAGCCTCCACTTGGATGTAGAGCCATTGACCACCACGCTCTGGGTGCGACCTTCAAGCCAACTCCTTATCCACCGAATGGTCCACCCATCAAATACATATCTCTCCAATTTGGAGACCAGGATGTCATGTGGGACCATGTCAAAGGCTTTGCAGAAGTCCAGGTAGATGACATTGGTCAGTCTTCCTTTGTCAACTGATGCAGTCACTCCATTGTAGAAAGCCACCAGACTGGTCAGAAATGATTTGCCCTTTGTGAAGCCATACTGGCTGTCTCAGATAATACCAACAGTTCTGATGGGAACTTAATACCGATAGTTCTGATAGGAAATTAAAATTTCCATACTGCAAGAAATTTTGATCATTTGATATTGCTTTTAATTGTGTTTGGATAAATTATAACCTTGAATCCTTTTAAAATAAGATACGCTGATTATTTATGGTCAAGGTGATGTCCCTACCTCATTTCACCCATCAAGATTCATTTTGATTAGCCGTCACTGACTTCCTTACCAAATCATTCAAAGAGCAAGCAACATAAATACATTAATACATTTTTTTCTGTTATTGTTGTTGTTAACAAAACTAGATGTAATTAGATGTAGGGAATCAGAAAGATAACTGTAAATGTCAAAGACATACTCTTTTTTGGCATATCTGCTTTCCAATACAAGCCTGTGTCAATTTCCCAATTCATCAAAGAAAATATTAATGGAAAGAAGACTGGATCAGCTCCCCAGGACTGCTTGCCTCCTTAAATTTGTATTGATTATAAAAATATAAACCAAATCACACACTTAACTTCTGCCTTTCTCATTATTTACAAAGCTGAAAATTAAATTTTGACCATAGTAGCTCTACAAACGGGGCTATATTTCAGTCTTCAAGTTGAGGATAATTTCAGAGATGAATTGTTACCCGAGCACAATTCCACAAGGTAGCTGTCATTTGTGAATTATTTATCTTGTACCATGATTTGAGAAAAGGAACAGATCTTACTGTAAAATGATGAGGATTCATCTAAATAATATTGATTTGAAAGAATTAAAATTATTTGGACTGTATGCAACAACATTTTCCACTGTTAGGCCATTAATACGTTGCTGCAATGCCTTCAGGCATACCATCCATAGGTTATCTGTAAAACGTGATTTGACCCAGTATTACTTGTGGTTATACTAGATTTACTGCTGCTGGTATGAGATGAAAATTACCAGAGAAATTTACCTGAGACCTTCATTTTACTGTTCCTTCTGTTGTCTGTGTTACTGATTCTACATATTTTCTTCCTCTACTCCACCCTTCTTGCTCTTCAGTTTTGCCCTTTTTTTTTCAAGTTATTAGATGATAAAGTTTACCTGGATCTACAGGTGGTCTAAGGTAAGTCAGCTTGATGTGGCTGAATACTGTGTTCTCTCCATGCAGATGGGGTAAAGAAGGGGTTACAGTTTCAGATTTTTTTTTTTCTTTTGCAGCCCCTCTATCATCATGCAAATTACAGTTTACCTGCAGGCAACAGATTTGGCTCTGTTTTATGGCACATATTTAGATATGTGTGGCTTACACCAAATGGTACAGTAAGGTGGCCTGTCAAATCCAATGACTTTGCACTGAATAAAGCTGCCCCATTTCCACTGCTATCCTCCAACAGGTTTCTTGCCAAGGGATGTCAGAACAGCAGAGGGAGGGAGTGGCTCCAGTGGAGGACTCTCATCCTGTGCTCTGACACTATGGTCTTGTATACCTAAATACTCATCTATAGGGACTAGACAGTAAAATTATTGCCAAGGAATATTTCTCTTTGGTCTTGAAACTTCTTTTTATTCTCCTGTTTCTTCTCAAAATTAATTTCCTTTTATTTTCTGTAGTATTTTTCAGGCTTTTCTATTTTTTTTTTGTTTGTTTTGCTGTGAGAATAATTTCATTAATCGTGCTAGAGATTTCCTGAAAAAGGGCTTTCATGCGCTTGAAAGGATTGAGAAGACAAAATGATATGCTTCTTAGCATACTAGCTGAGAAGAAATGAAAAATTACTGCTGCTAGGAAAAAAATTACATTCCTTTTCTTGGTATGGATTCTTTAAACTGGGCACTTTTCTACCCAGCTTTTCTACTAACTTGGCAGTCCCTGAAAATAACTGTCCTTTTGACCTCTACATTACTGTCACATAGATTAAATAAAATCACTGAATTGTTTAACTTTATAAATTTTAGCTTAAGTGTTTTGGAGTGCGACCATTTCATTAACCAAATCCCAGAACATATTATTTTATTTACTTCTTTCACTCACTGTTATTTACTACTGATGAAAGAGGAACTTGGTACACATTTAATATAAAACAGAAGCCCATTGCAATGAGGAGTTTATCATTTAAGTTGGACAGGCAATATGGAAAAATGCAAGAGATTTTACTGGTTTTGGTCATTGATTTCACTGAAACTAACATTTCACCATGGAAACCTATGCTTATGTAAAAGATATCTTCTGCTGACTGCAGCTGTCTGTCTTTAACTTCTGACAGTTCTATTCTGACTTGTTTTCTAAAAAAATGTCATTATTAATGACAGCAGAGGGACAAAGGGAGGCTTGAAATATTAAGCAAATCAGAACCAGCATTTTGAACCACAAAAACATTAATATTTTAAAGGGTACTTAAAGAAGATCTCAGATAAGTATGCAGACTAATCTAAAACTGTCAATATTATTATTTTTTTTTTTTCTGTGATTCATAGAAGAATCAAAATCACTGATATAGAGGTAGGTTTAACTTTCTTAAGGAAAATTTCTATATATTTGTGCTCAGGAGAATGCATCTCAAATGAGTGTTACTTTCTATCTATGTTGAAAATTGGAACAGAATTAGGCTTGATTTTAACAGCCTTAAAATCATATGTTTAATTAAAAGTAATATGCTTGTTATTTACTTAACAAATCTATTCACCCCCACTCTTCCTTATCTTTACATTTTGTAATGAAATTGTTTGTTCCTATTGCTTATTTTCTCCACAGCTCCCTTTGAGTTCATTTCATGGCAAAGGCAGCAGTCATCCCTCTCTCCAGACCAAACATTACAAGCTCTTTCTGCCTCCTTTCATAAGATCATCTCACCTCACCCTTAATTGCTCTTGCAGCCCTTTTCTGGAAACAACCCTGTCAGGAGAACTTGTGCATGCTTTTTTAAACATTAACAGCAAGATTTATCGGAGATTTATATTTTTTTATTAGTATTTTGGCCTCAATAACAAAAGATTCCTCAGCTATCTAAATTAAAAAGAAAAGCAAAAAGAGGAAGGGTGGTTGCAGTGCAGTTACAACTCAATAGAAAGGATACTATTACAGTATTCAAATGTCTAGAGGCACTTGAGAGATCAATCTTTTTATCATATTTGTAGAATCTTTGCTAACTCTTAAAGCTCTTTTGGGAAAATATTCCAAACAAGTTTGTTATGATTGCTTTAGCTATAGGTAGATATAATATCATTGATTTTAAAGAAAAAGAAATCCACAAAATCTCCTGTTGTGTTAAAGAGGACTTACCAGAGTCAAACATTTGCCTGTTTCCAAACCCCGTCAAGAACTTTCACTGATACAGTTTCACAAAGTTAATAGTATTTAATAAGGCAAGAGATATAAAAGATTCAAAATTGCAGTTGATAAATACACTCACTGCAATAGCACTAATACACGATACTAACGCCCGCAAAATGTTGTCTCAGTATTCTTCACCAAAAGGTAAAGCAACAAAACTTACCAAGAAGGCATTCCTTTCTTGGTGGAGGAGAAAGGACCACAGCCCATCAACTACCTCTTCTAAGCCTTCAATTTTTTTTTTCTTCCCTCAGCTCTTATTTTTTTCCTATCTCTGACACATTTTCTTAACACGTTTTCTACTTTCCTTTTTTTTCTTTATATCCTAGCCTTATCTGTTCCCCACCCTGGAGTGACGTTTAGCATGATTTGAGTGGAGAGTTGAGTGCTATAATCATATAAGTTTAGCATGTACTTCATAAAACTCATTATCATATTCAGGAGTCTTTAATATTCATTTTACAAATAATCAAGTAAAAGGTTTCACTCTGGGTACCATGGCCTTCAAGATTCTGTTCTGCCACCAAAACAGGGCCATCCTGTCAACACAAGACTCCATCCTTTGGCAAACTCTCATACCAAGCTTGCAGACCTCCAACCACAAAGTTTGTGTAAGAGAGGAGCAGGAGCAAGCTGATCAGTTCCCCCTTGCCTGAGGCCAGTTCTCATCACTGACACATGGAAAATAAGGAGATGATTGGTGACAACCAATATGGCTTCACTAAGGGCAGATAGTGCCTGACAAATTTTGTGGCCTTCTATGATGGGGTTAATGATGGATAAGGAAAGAGCAACTAACATCACCTACCTAGACCTGTGAAAAGCATTTGACACTGTCACACATGATATTCTTGTCTCTAAATTGGAGAGACATGGATTTGATGGATGGACTACTTGGTGGTCACATTCTAAGAGTTGTGGTCAATGGCTCAGTGTCTGAGTGGAGATAAGTAATGAGTGGTGCTCCTCACAGGTTGGTATTGGGACTGATGCTGTTTAACAACTTTGTCGCTGACATGAACAGTGGTACTGAAGGTACCCTCAGCAAGTTTGCCAATGACACCAAGCTGTGTGGTGCAGCTGACACACTGGAAGGAAGGGATACCATCCAGAGGGACTTGGACGGACTTGAGAGGTAGGGCCTGTGCAAACTTCATGAAGTTCAACAAGGCCAAGTGCAAGGTTCTGCATCTGGGCCAGGGCTAACCCAAGCACAAATACAGGCTGAGTGAAGAATGAATTGAGAGCAGCCCTGAGGAGAAGGACCTGGGGCTGTTGTTTAACAGGAAGCTCAATAGGTGTGCTCACAGCCCAGAAAGCCAACTGTATCCTGGGCTGCATCAAAAGAAGCAGGTTGAGGGAGTTGATTCTCCCTTTCTACTGTGCTCTTGTGAGACCCCACCTAGAGTACTGCATTCATCTCTGGGGCCTCCAGCACAAGAAGGACATGTATTACATGCCTAGAGGAGGGCCATGAAGATGATCAAGGGGCTGGAGCACCCATTCTCCTACGAGGAGAGGCTGAGAGAATTGAGGTTGTTCAGCCTGGAGAAGAGAAGTATCCAAGGAGACCTCATTGCAGCCTTCCTGTAGCTACAGAAAGGTAGGAGACTGCTTTAAAGAGGGCTCTTTATCAGGGAGTGATACAGAACAGGAGTAATGGCTTTAAACTAAAAGAGAGTAGATTTTGATTAGATATTAGGAAGAAATTCTTTATTCAGAGGTTGGTGAGACACTGGAACAGGATACCCAGAGAAGCTGTGGATGCCCCATCCCTGGAAGCATTCAAGGCCAGGTTGGATGTGGCTTTGAGCATCCTGGCATAATGAAAGGTGCCCCTGCCCATAACAGGGGGATTGGAATTAGCTGATCTTTAATGTTCCTTCCAATCCAAAACATTCTATGATTCTATGACAGTAACAAATCTGACTACTCTCTACATCTCCACATTTGAATCTGTACCTCCTCCTTCTATTCAACTGATAACCTGTCTTCTTTGATCAATGTTTTTTGTGTGTTTCTGTTTGTTTTGTTTTGTGTTTGTTTGCTTTTATTGTTGTTGTTGGTTTTTGAACAGCAAGCTTGAGAGACTTCATTTGAACACAATCAGGCAATACCAGTCAGTTCAAAATTATTCTCTATGACTAGATCTTCTAGTTCATCTAAAATTTGTCAGTACTCCCTTAAGTAAGTAAAAAAAAACAAAACAAAAACAAATAAACAAAACACAAACAAAAAGCTTTCTGGTTAATTCAATGACAGTTACAGCTACTTTATTCATTCATCTGGAATACACTTAGTACTATTATGGCACATTTTCAGTATTTATCTCTATTTTATTTTATCTTACAGATACAAATCTGACCATATCTAAACTATTATTTTGACTTTGTGGTGAAATCATCAGCATTATACCAGTTTATATTACCTTATTTTACAAAACTGGCTTTGATCCAAATTAATTTTACTATAGTCATTTTTTTTTTCTCAACAGAAATAATGTTAATAGCATGAGTATGCATCACTAATCCATGACTTCTCTTTCTCTGATGTTTTTTTCAGCAGCTCACACTCTTCATCATATTGTTACAACTGCTATGCTGTCATGTTTCTGTTATCTCAAGAAATTATCTGTTTTCTTAGGCTATTTACTAGCTTTATTTACTACACTTTAGCTTTAGTGTACAATTCCATAGTTATTCCTCAATGATCTTACACATTTTGTCATTAGTCTAGACAGATTAATAATTAAATTCAAGTACATGACTTTATTAATTTTATTTTTTTCCCTTTTTATTTTTTTGTTGTCATCACCATCCAGCTGCTCTGTTCTCTTTTCTGCCTTTTTGATTTTTAAATAAGAAAAAAGATTTCTTCCTTCTCAGACTTTTTACCCTGAAACACAAAGCTTCTGTTCTGCAAATATCATACAGTTTCTGTAAGATACAAAAAGAAAGCAAACAGAACTGAAGTAATTCAAATGACATCATTCAAAGCACATGGGAGCAGAAAAATATATTATCTTACTCCAAAGAAGCTGGGTATCTGTTCCTCAGGAGAGAAGTCCCGTATAGGCTCTTCTGCTCATATCTTCCTGGTCTCTAGCTTTCTTCTTTCAGGTGCCTTTTACTCAATTACGTGCTTGACTAAGCCACAGAACACTTTAAATAAAACTAACTCTCCCATTATTATTCAAATACAATAATTTTCATGAGGAAAGTGCTAAAAGTCAGGCTTTTTAACCTTCTTATTCTAAATATTAGGCTTACTTAAATACTTCTAAAATCAATATTCAAAATGGCTGAATATATGTAAACTGAACAAGACCATGCTCTGAATGTAAAATAGAAGCCAGTTGAGATTATTATGCAATCACGTACTTTCCCATGACATTTCAATTTGAATTTGATTATGGTACAAGAAACTTCTACATTGAAATTTTCTTTTGGATTTTTGTTTTTGATTTTTTCTGGTACTTTTTAAGTTGATCTTCACCCATTCTTCTTTTTTAATCCATTCAGGTTGCCACAGAAACCCTTCTTGCCTCTCTGTAAATATGTAAAATATTTTAACTAATTTACAGAAAAGCCTGGTAGTAATTAAAATAGCACTTGCAAAACTCATTTACTTCTTATTGCATAGATGTATGATATTCTATTAAAAATAGTAAAAGGATGGTTCTTATTGCCTAATTTTATTTTAGGTGGGTTTATTTCGTTAAAATAAAATAACTTTAGCTGGAATTTTTCAAAAGGACGTCTGGTTTAGGTTTCCTCTTCTGTCAGTGTTTGTTGTACCTTCAGTGAACTTTTCTTACTGGCAGTTTCAGTGAATTAGTTGCTTCTGAGAATAAGAAATGACAGAATCACAAAATCAAAGAATAGTTGAGGTTGAAAAGAAGCTCTGAAGATCATCTAGTCCAATCCCCCTGACAAGAAGGACAATGTATTGCTTAGTTCTCAGTGAACATATATCATTATTTGTATTTGTTTCTCTGTAAAATCTTATTTTTCTGCTATCGATCAGGGTCTTTAACTTATTCAGTGAGATAACATTGGGTTGACATTTGCCATTTCAGTGAAAATGCACAGGAATTTGACTAAGTTATATGCCTCTGCTAAATCTGAAATTGCAGGTGTTAAATAGAGATCTGCCTGGCCCCTAAAATACCTGACAATTCCATTTTCCAAAGGAATTTTCTGTCCTCCAGTTTAAATTAATTTCCCTTCAATTTTCATATCCCTTGTTGTCCTGTATAGAAAATATGACAGAAGGAATAAGAAATTATCTCAGTTCTGTTGCTGCTTGTGTTCTGGGTTGGATGAGACTTTGAGCAACCTGGTCCATTGGAAGGTGTCCCTGCCCCCACCCCAAACCATTCTATGATTCTATGGGGAAAAAAAAAATAATAATTTAAAATTAAAAAAAATTAGGAAGGAAAAGACAAATTGAGAAAGTACTAGGAATATAAAGGATTGGCTTAAGAGGGAGACAAGTACTGAAATTCAGCAGTTCAAGCCAGTATTGCTAAACAGAGACAGAAGTCACTGTTAGGCAAATGGCTGAAGAGGTTAAAGCCCTTACGTTAGGCTAAAGCCCAGACGGAAGCAGAATTAGATTAGGGCTACGGATGGAGCAGCAAATATGGTACTGATTTAGAGAATGAACAATACATATCCCTAAAAAAAAATAAAAAAGGAACACAGTAGAGAGTCTGCAATGCACTCCCCATCTCCTTCAATGAATATCCATGAAACAAATTGATTTTTCAAGTATGATATAAGCGGAATATAACCATTTACTATCATATGAATTATTTGGCATAGAAAAAGTTCCAACAACTTCTAATTCCTGGAATCCAGAAACAGAGACAAAGGACTTTGATGTATATAATTAAAAGGTAGCAGAAGCTACACTGAATCAGGGCCAAAAAAATGAGAAACTCTGGGCCTTGAACTTGAGGGACTCTGCATAAAATTTCTGCTGTAATGAACAATGTCAAGTGCTTTCAGGTCAGTGTGGGCTTGAAATACTTTTAAAATAATACCAATACAGTAGGTAATGTTCTGCTTTTCACTCTTATTTAAGGTTCATAGCAATGGTGTATTACTGCCAGGAATCAATGGAATGGAAGAAATGTCATAATTTTCCTTATATTAGTGACTTTTCATCTTTTGCTGCACCAGCTAATATCAGGTATCTTAACTGAATAAATAGAATAATTAATATTTCCAGAGCCAGAGGTTAATTTATCAGCTCCATCAAATGAATGTAATATCAAGCTAATATATTATTGCAGAGATTACTACTTAAGACACACTTTTCACTTTTCTTTCTTTCCTTAGAGCTCTCTTTTAACCCTATGTAAATCTATGTAAAATTCTATTTCAGTTTATTAATCATGCCATAAAAGATAGTGGTTTAAATTACTGGAGTATGTAGATCCTTGACAAAAATTTTCCAGGCAGATCATAACGTAGTTCATCACACAATGTCCTTTCCAATGACCAGAAGGAAATTCGAAATTTAGTGAAGAGTGAACAATCTGATCAACTTGCTTTCAGAAGAGACTTACTGCATTAAAGATGACTAAAATAAATCATGTCCCTAACACTTCTGTTTCATGTGCAAGGATTTGACATATTTATCATAACAAAAGGAACCAAACACCACAGACAAAGAAGGCAGCAGGGACTACAGGCTGCTGACAGATCCTCACCAATAAAGGACAAGTGTACCAGAACAGTAGTAACACAATCTTTCAGATGCCTGTAGATTGAAACCTGTGGCATCATTCTTGCACAAATCACAGGGAAGAAAACTGGGAAACAGAGGGTAACAGTTGTAACATTCTCTGAAGTGGTTGCAACATGTATTCTCTATTCTTTAGATGACTTAGTCCAAAAAGACTGTTTGCTGTCAAAAAAAGCTCTCAGCTGTGAAAACTATGATTTCTCAGACTCTAGAAGAGTCACCTTCCAAGCTGTCTACTGTATTTAAAGTCTGACAACTCCTGTGGGGGACAGTGTCCCACAATCCTGTTTGTTTCATTATAACCACTCTGAAGCAGACTTTCTGTGAGGAGCCAGATAGCCTTTCTGTAAACAACAGAAAACTGTTAATCTCACTTCCCCAGGAAATGGTGATTGCAACCAACAAATCAAGGAAAAAAAAAAAAAAAAAAAGTCCATTTCTGCTACCATCCTGCAAAATAAATATATAGGAATTTTCATTAAAAATAAATAAGTAGATTTGAAGTTATTTAATAAGTTTAAAGTTTCTTCAAAACTAGACTTCCTCATTATCATTCTCTCTCTTCTGAACTAGAAGAGGTATTTCCTATTCTTCAATGATGAATTTCCTATTGTGAAATACACTGTACTGAGAAATGGGCAACAAAAAGGCCAATCATTAGTACATTTTGATGGACTAAGAGACAGTGAGAAAAGGCATACTGATTGAATGACAGAAGTGCTGCATGCAACTTCATCATGTTGCCAGTTAACAAATCCATCAAGTTGATAATATTAAGTAATAACAATAAAAGGATGACTGCTCACAGATCTCATAGGTATCACAAGATCTTATTACTCCTTTAGTATATATCTCTTGTAAATTCTACTTTTAAATACAGACTGCATAGAAAAGTGTCTTACCATTTTCCTTGGTATTGTAAAGAGAAAATATGGGAACACAAATCTCCCTGCCTGATACATTTAACTTTTGATTCCAATAGGATCTCAGAAGTTAATTTTAGGATAATAATGTTATTTGGATCTAGACAGCTATGGCTTCCAGGGACTCTGGAAGCAGAAAAGCTTCTAGGTTAATAAATTACTCAAAGAAAAGATTCTGTAATTTGTTTACAAGATAATAAGCCTTTGAGTGTTAACATGAATGGCAATCAGATAAATTGATTGACCTATGTGAAAAATGTTCTAATTTTACAGTGCCATACTAAATTAAACAGCAGTGTAATTCAGACAGGAATATGGACTCTGTACAGCATGAATAAATCACTTGTATCTGATCATCAGGGAGCAGCAGGACTGCCCTGTGAGGGGAACAGGCTAGGAGCTGATGGGGACTCCAGTGCAGATTATGCTTTCATGGACAGCTGCCATCCCATGGGGCATGAGAATAGTAGGGGCAGAGCTGGAGGCTGGTCAACAGACCCAGACCCAGACAAGGCAAAGGAACAAACCAAGGAAGGAGCTAATTCAAAACTAAGACAGAAAGCACAGTGCAGAAATGTGCTGTGCGGGACCATGTGCAAAGTTTAGTTTGAGGGTATTACATTCACTGTGCAACCTATCTTTATGTTCCTGTTGCAAGTGAGTCAGAGCAAAGATTTTAATGTGAATATTTTTCAACGATCTTGGGAATCTGGTGAGGTCCCATTGGACTGGAAGCTGGCAAATGTTGTGCCAATTTTCAAGAAGGGTAAGAAAGAAGACCCTAGCAATTACAGGCCTGTCAGTCTCACGTCAGTGCCTGGTAAAATTATGGAGAGGATGATCCTTGAAGTTATTGAAGAGCACCTGGGGGACAATGCAGTCATTGGTCCCAGCCAACATGGGTTCATGAGGGGTAGGTCCTGCCTAACAAAGTTGATTTCCTTTTATGATAAGATCACGCATCTAGTCGATCAAGGGAAACCAGCTGATGTGATCTTTTTGGACTTCAGCAAAGCTTTTGACACGGTTTCCCACAGGCTCCTACTGGACAAAATATCCAGCATACAGCTAAACAAAAACATCATACGATTGGTGAACAATTGGCTGACGGGCAGGGCTCAAAGGATTGTGGTAAATGGGGCCACATCTGGCTGGCGGGTGGTCACTAGTGGGGTCCCTCAAGGCTCCATTTTAGGGCCAGTTCTCTTCAACGTTTTTATAAATGTTTTGGATGTAGGACTAGAAGGTGTTCTGAGCAAATTTGCCGATGACACTAAACTTGGAGGAGTTGTGGACTCGGATGAGGGTGGAAAGGCCTTGCAGAGAGATCTGGACAGATTGGAGAGCTGGGCGATCACCAACCACATGAAGTTTAACAAAAGCAAGTGCCGGGTCCTGCACCTGGGATGGGGCAACCCTGGCTATGCGTACAGACTGGGCGACGAGACGCTGGAGAGCAGCCCCGCAGAGAGGGATCTGGGGGTTGTGGTTGACAGCAAGCTGAATATGAGCCAGCAGTGTGCCCTGGTAGCCAGGAGGGCCAACCGTATCCTGGGGTGCATCCAGCACGGCATTGCTAGTCGGTCGAGGGAAGTGATTGTCCCGCTGTACTCTGCACTGGTGCGGCCTCACCTCGAGTACAGTGTGCAGTTCTGGGCACCACAGTACAAAAAGGACATTAAACTGTTGGAGATTGTCCAGAGGAGGGTGACGAAGATGGTGAAGGGCCTAGAGGGGAAGACATATGAGGAGCGGCTGAAGTCACTGGGCCTGTTCAGCCTGGAGAAGAGGAGGCTGAGGGGGGACCTCATCGCAGTCTACAACTTCCTCGCGAGGGGGAGTGGAGAGGCAGATGACCTATTCTCTGTTATCACCAGTGACAGGACCCATGGGAATGGTGTCAAGCTGAGGCAGGGGAAGTTTAGGCTGGACATCAGGAAGAGGTTCTTCACCGAGAGGGTGATTGCACACTGGAACAGGCTCCCCAGTGAAGTAGCACCAAGCCTGTCTGAATTTAAGAAGCGATTGGACTGTGCACTTAGTCACATGGTCTAAAATTTTGGGTAGACTTGTGTGGTGCCAGGAGTTGGACTTGATGATCCTTGTGGGTCCCTTCCAACTCGGGATATTCTATGATTCTATGATTCTATTTCCCCACTCGTGGAGACCCTGGTGTAAGGTACCTTAATATGCCTCTGCTTCTCATTTTGGTACTTTGTGTGCATGTGTTTGGATGCAGGAAGACTTCGAAATTCTGGCAAGAGAAGTATCAGGTATCTAATGTCAGAACATAGTCTGTGGGCCTCTACACTGTTGATTACACCACAACCTTGAGGGAGGTTTCAGGGAGAATACAGACAAAAAAAGATGCAGCATAGCTGTAAAAAAAATTGGGTGTCATGCAGATTTATCAGTATAGTTGACTGACATAGAATGATAGCCTTGACAAATGTTTTGATTACAAATGTTGTGGATCTAGGAATCTGAAGAGATTGTTTACCTGAGTACTTACATAGATCTGGCTTACAGCGAGTGTAAAATATGTCAGGGAAAAAAAAAATATCCTCAAAGAAATTTACTCTGGAGAGTCAAGAATTCTCTGAACAACTTATTTAAGCTACGAGAAAACCCTATTTTGTGTGCTCCTGTGATCAGAACTGTCATTTACAAGTTACTCTGGAGAAAGTGAATCACATGAATGACAGTATTTGTTTTGTCCAGACACCTGTGATATGGTGGCATTCTAGAAGGAAAAGGGAATGATAAATTAAGAATTTATTCTTCATGTAAATAAAATTTCTTTCTAACCACAAGTAGACCCATTTGGGTGTTATGCTGAGGTTTGAAATAATGCATGTTTTCCAACATTCTTGATTGTCATTTAAGTGATTATTAGTTCTGATTATTGTTATGTGTATAAATGTATGTTCCTTTTTAGAATCCGTATAAATTCTTCTTTTTGGTTATACCCTGTGCAAATGAGTAGCACATGCTAACTATGCATAATGAGAAACTGTATCTTATTTGTTATTCCAGAAAATGGAAGCATTTTTTTTTTCCTGTGTACTAAAAAGGAATAAGTGAATATTTCTGTTCTGGTCCTCTACTATTTTTATGACTTTCCCTGTTTCCTGAGATAGAGATGGTTACAATGTTATAGAAAAAAATATGTTAATATGAATAGTTCTTCTAATGTTTTTATTAACTTTTCAAGATTTCCATTGTCTTTCAAACCACATAGAATTTATTAAAAATAACAGAGAGTTATGTAACTTAACACAAAGTACTATTAATAATGACAATTTCACATTCCAAATGTCTGAAGAAAAAATTTAAATGCTACCATTAAGTCAACTTGGCTTGTAAATGCATCCCAGAGCTTTGGTTTGATTTCAGATGAAGAACATTTTCTTTTTTTTTTTTTTCTTTTTTACTTGGTGCATTCATAATTTTTTTTTCTTTTCTTTGGTGTATTCATAATTGAATTTTTAACAGTTAGGTTATAGAAATTATCTACACCTTTACTTTGGGATATATATTTTAACAAATTAAACTAAAAAGAAGGAAACATTATCAATATGGTATTAAAAACTAAAGTAATAGGTGAAAGATTCAAAGATATTTATGTGATGTCATAGGAAAAGAATACTTTCCAGGAACTGACAATACAGTCAGGTGTTTATGCTAATTGATAAGATTCCATTGAGCCTGCTCTTCTCCAGTTCTTTCAGACATTCCATATATCTCAAGAGCTCCAGTCTGCAAATCATCGTTGTAGCTCTTTGTTGGACTTGCCTCAATATATCCCTGACTGATCTTGTTCTGGGGAGGCCAGAATTGGACCCAGCACTCAAGATGTGTCTCAGCAGGGCTGAGCAGAGGGAAGGATCACTTCCCACTTTAACAAGAACAAGATCTGTATTTACAATTCTGCCTCTTTTAGAGCAGTCTGCAAACTCCACAATGAGAAAGTTAGATTTAACTTATTAAGGTCATCATAAGTAATATTGACCTTCTGACATTGTGTGTGTAGATATAATGCATGTAATTTGAAAGATAATAATAATAATAGCAATAAAAAATCAATCAATGGCTTGAACATAAAAGGATTTTAAAATACTTGTTGCAAGATGATATATTTAATATAGAGTTTGATTTACTAAGGGCCCAGTGAGGTCATAATAAGGCAATGTTGTTTAAAGAACAGATGTACAAAACTCTTAAAAGATGCTGAACAAGTCACTTTACCTATTGAATTTCAATTAATTTCTCTGCAAAATAGGGATTATGAATATAATCATCTCATTTGTAAGCACTTTGGGATCTGCAAGTAAAAAACAAAATACAAATGCAAGTTGTTGCTCTCAACATTAATGACAATTAAGACTCAAGCTCAAGGAAAGTAAATTAGGAGTAGCTGTATTGATTTTAATGGAATTATACTAGTTTGTAGTTATCTGCTCTTTAAAAAAAAAAAAAAAAAAGTAAGATTCTGTGGTAATTGAAAAGTACAAAGAAATAAAATCATCATTAAATAAAAGCAGGCAAATGAAGGCTTTAGAGGTTGCTGGGAACACTCATGCTACAGTGTCTTTCAGTAACACTTTTTTTCTCCCTGCAAAATGTGCTAGAATTAGAAACAGAGCAGAGAATACTGAAGTATAGTGGTCTTCTTTGTATATGTTATTTTAGTTTTTAGTAAACTTATGAGAACATAATAATTACAAGAAGAATACCCAGTGGAAATAAAAAGGAATCAAAATGACCATGAAGATGTAAACTTTTTCCCAGACCTTTCCTTAGGGGAGTTGTGAGCTTTACTGATTTGTATAATATAAGGTAATAAGGTAAATGGGTATATTTACCACAATACTTCTATGCTGTGCTATGTGTTTGATTGTGTGTGTATTAAATAAAAATGACTGAAGAAATAAAACCTTAATAAAATTTAAAGTGTTCAGCATTATTCTAGAAATAATGATGTGAATTTCTTTTCTAGATTTTCATATAACTTTTTTTTTTTAATATATATTAAAATTCGTTCAGTTAGTTCAGTTCTAAAAGGTCGTTCATATAGCATGAGTCTTTTTCACCACAGAAACAAAGTACTATTATAATTCTTTTAACTTCTTTCTTTAGATCTGAGATACATGGATCACAGACAGAAAACTGGCTCGTACATGGCTTATTTATATGGGAAATTTTTGTATCTGGGGTTAAAAGTTTTTGTTATTTATGGGTTTTCTAGTAGATAGTTTCTCAAGTCAAGAAAGTTATTTAATTAAGGTTGAACATTTATAAGCCTCAGATCTGATGAGATTAGGTCTATCTTTGTTAACATACAGCCCCTAACATAATGCCAAGGAGTGTTTTCATGACACTGAGTGGTTAACCTTCAAAAGAAATCTTGCTTCACTTTACTGTTGTTCACAAGTGACATTTACCTTGTGATGTCATGTCTGTAAAGAGATCACCTCCAATTTTCCAGCTATGAAAAGTACAAAAGATCTAAAGTCAGCAACATTTTTTTCCAGGAAATTATCCAGGTTAGCTGACAGTTCAGACCCCAATTTATTGGTTAATTCAGATCATGCTCAACAAAAGCTGCTTGGAAATACAGAAAAGATTAGTAAAAATTATATTCTTTCCCCCACCCTCATAACTATGATCCTACAGATAAAAATTATTTGAACAGTGTACAGGACCTACATGAAAAATAGGGAGAGTGCTCACAATTTCCATGTAAAATGCTTAAATTGTAAATAATTTAGGGAAAAAATTTCCACTACAGCATTCAATAGACATTTTACCATTGAGTTATGCTATCAGGAATTGAGATCTATCTAATTAAAATGGCTGTTTTCTATAACAGACTGTGCCACAAGGCTTTACTAGAAGACATTTAGGTTGAAGTTATATAGAATAAATGAAAAAAATACTTTTCCTATGTGATATTTAAGCATTTCTATTGAGACAAGCAATAAAGTATATCGAGATGTAGATTTTTTTTTTCTTTCCCTTTGAGAAGGGGGGGAAATAAAGCTTTTCCTTTTTTCCTCTCCTCTCCTCTCCTCTCCTCTCCTCTCCTCTCCTCTCCTCTCCTCTCCTCTCCTCTCCTCTCCTCTCCTCTCCTCTCCCTCTTTTTTTTTTTTTTTTTCTCTTTTTAATTTTGCAGGACTTTTCAATAGCCTAACAGTCCATACAGATCTATGAGCAAAGGGCATGAGTCTTATAAACATGTTAAGCAGCGCCACATTAAAGACATGTCTTGAGCTGTAATTACCCATGGTGACTACAAAGCCCTTTCAGGTCAGAGCACTATCTGAACTAACCTTCCAGTGTTACCAGTTCTCTCATAATGGCTGATATGTAGCCTTGGTTCACATTAGAACTCCCTTCTGTTCTTGTTCTGAAATATTCAAACCTGTTGCAAATTTGATTACTAAAACCAGTTCATTTAGACAAAGAAAGTGCAGATCTGTTGCAATCTGTTAGTCTGGTGTTCCTTTTTTATTTATTTATTTATTTATTATTTTTATTTTATTTTATTTTATTTTATTTTTTCACCAGTTTGTTCTAGTACTGAATGTTTCAGAGGAAGACACGCAGAACCCTATCAATGGGCCACATCTTAAAATTCCTGGTAGGCATCAGGGCACTATGTGTTACATTGTTATTTCATAGAGAGTTTATGACAGATACTTAGATTCAAGTGCTTTTTTATTCTTTGGGAACCAATGCCAATGATGGGTTGATCTCACTCAACTTCAAGCTTCTAGTGTTAAGCTCTTCGCCTAAGATCACCTGGTGTCCTGTAAGGAAAAAACAACAACAACAACAACAACAACAAAACAGATTTATATTTACAGAGTGGATGCCAAAACTGCTCTGAACCTTCAGAAAAAAAAAAAAAAAGGAGAAAAAAAAAGAGAGAGAGAGATTTTATGAATGCTGTCACAGCAATCAAGAAATAACTAATAGAAGGATTTTCAGACTATGCCAAGGACCATAGTATCAAGAGAAGTGAGTGGGTGAGAAGAGAGGGAAAATCTTAGGAGAAAATGCTGAAGGTAGTAAGGTTAAAGGTTAAAGATTTTAAGAGGCTGTTATCAATAACGCTGCTTTCTAAAGGAAAGTATTTGAGACTGTGTGTGAAAGAATGGCTGAAAAATGTCAGTCATATATATGGCACTGCGAAAGAAGGGGAGTCAACATCCAAGGGTGATAGCAGGGCTCACTGGACAGTGACCTCACCATTGAGGACAAAGGCTCGCTGCTCCTGAACGAGGCAAACAGAGCAGGTATGGTGATGGTCTGGTGAGCATCAGACAAGTGTCCAGATGGCCAGACAAATGTTAGTGACAAAGCAGTTCTGGCACCTAGCCAGGAAGCCAGGCTAGACAGGAAAGGCGAGGCCCAGCAGAGTAAGGAGGTGAGGCCCAGAACACTTATGCTCTCACAAATTCACTGTTGCCACAGCAGACCAGTTGGTAGATACATAGCTGTGATACGGCAGAAGAGACTTGAACAAAGGGAGCTAAAATGCTGGGAAGAGGGAAGAGGCTGTAGAAGTTTTAGTGTAGCCGGAGTCCCAACAATAGTTTCCAAAAAAAGGCTTGTGTAGCAGAGTCTTACCAATCTTAAAACTGTTGGTGGTAATATCTCACTCTGATGATTATTGTTCTATAATTTAAAAATAAAATAAAATAATAAAAATAAAATATTTCAGCATATGTAGTCATGACTTTTCAGACTACATACGCTGAAATACTTTATTGTCAGTCATGATGAAGCAAGTGTGAATGAGGATAAATCACACTAACACAGTAAAGATCAATCTTTTAGTGCCAGTCTGCAGCTATGTGAAACGACATATGCAAGTCTTCTGCTCTGGAATTAATATAATCATACCTGGGGTATATTTATTCATGAAAGGCATCTACCTTTGAACAAACATCAATTTTTGCTGATACCATGTAGACAGAAAAGTTCATGCTTTGAACTGTGAGATTATCTTTTTCTGTTGCTTCATTTAGGGTAAATGAAGTAGATCCAAAGGGTTAGCTTATCTTTCTCTATATAGAGGATGTTTGAAAGAACAGTGCGTTTACTGCCCATACAAACTTTTTATTTATTTATGTATTTATTTATTTATTTATTAATATGTATATATTAAACAGAAGCCTGAAAAAAAAATCGTCTCTTGATACATCCAAGATTTTAGGTACATATTCTTGAACAACTATCAAATATTTTTGAAAACAGCTGGGGATGTAGTAATACAGTATATCTAGTTCTGTAAAGGTGAAATTGGTGAATTAGGTATTAAAGAATTTTCCAAAGTATAAACATTTTTTTGTTCTCTTAATCAAACAAAATCATTACTTCATCAATGAGTTTAAAATCTAAATCAGCTCACTTCTAAACAGCTTCTACAATAATGTCAGGAACATTTTTCTTCACAGTGTTAAGGTCCATTGATTTTCATCATTTCTATTCATTTCTCTGAATATCTAGACTGGAATATATGCTGTCATTTACCATGTTTCCAAAGTAAGATTTATCGGTGCTTCACTGTGAAAAAGTCCTTTTTGCATACCAAAGTATATCAGGCATAGTAATTCAAGTTATGGTCAATTGAAACAAATTGTGCATTTTAAACAGACTTCTACAAGTGCTGAATTCAAACATAGTCACAAGTTTTCCATATCTTAATTTGCATTTTTTTGTTTCAGGCAATAAAATGATGAAAAGAGAATTCTCCAACAATCTGTAAAATTCTGAAGATATTTAATATTAATCAATAGTATAATCTCTGAGTTACATTTTAAGTAATATTGGCCCTTTATGGGGTTTTTATTACTTTGAAAAATAAAATCATTTTTAGAAAAAGTCACTGCTTCTGACTGTCATTTAGAATACCAGTGACACTGCATCTTCTAACAACTACTAACCAGAAAGCTCGAAGAAGTGAAATAAGCAAAAACAAAATAACAGAAAAATTGAGGTGGAAAGAGGATCCAATCCCACCCCTGCTCAAAGTAGGATCACCTAGGGGGTGACGTCAGGGCCACATCATGATGGGTTATTAATATCTTCAAGAAAGGAGGCTCCACAGACTCTCTGGGCAACCTGTTCCAATGCTTGATCCCCCTGACAGTAAAAATGTTTAGATCAAATTTCTTGTATTTCAGTTTGTGCCTTTTGACTGTTGTCACTGAGGAGACTGTGACTCTTGTCACATCAAGAGGAGTCTAGTTCTTCCTTCTTTTCTCCCCACCATCAGGTATTTATATGAATTGATAAGATGTCCCTGAGGCTGCTCTTCTCCAGGCTGAACAACTCCAGCTCTCAGCCTTTCTGTGTATGTCAGATGCTCCAGTCCCTCTGTGGCTCTTTGCTGGACTTCTCTCATTATGTCCCTGTCTGTCTTGTACTGGGGAGGCCAGAACTGGATCCAGCACTCCAGATGTGTCTCACCAGGGCTGAGCAGAGGGAAAGGCTGACCTCCCTTGGTCTGCTGACAACCATTTGCTTAATACAGCCCCAGATTCTGTTGACCTTTGCTGCACATTGCTGGTTCATATTCAACCTATTGTCCACCAGAACAATGAAGTAAAGCTGTTTTCTATCCAGTCCCTAATGTACTGGTGCATGGGATTATTCCTCCCCAGGGAGGGAATAATTCTCTTCCAGTTCAGGAACCTATCCTGATTGCCTTATTGACAGTGGCCTTGGGATGATATCAGCTAGTTCCCTCATTCCTCAAGGACAATGACCACAAACAGCAGAAAGATTACTGATTTATCAGTAATAAGACATCAGCATAAGAGAGACATCTTTTTTGATTTTGCAACATATTTTAATATGCTAAATTACAGGATCCTGGTTAAGGTTGATCCAAGCAGTGCTTAAGCCATATTGCATTCCTTTTAACAAAATCTGACATAAATCTAAGAAATGCGTGAAAAATGCAGACAGTGCTGTGTATTTTAATGTGAATAAAAACTTGTCTTCATTTGCTGGTGCCATCATTCATGCTGTGTTGAATTCACTGATCATAAAATATCTTCTACAGTAAATTGGTCAAACTTCTTTTAAGACTCTAAACAACAAGGAATCCAAAAAGGGGTTTGCAGATGACACTGAGCTGAGTAATGCAGTTGGTACCAAAGAAGGAAGAGGTGCCATTCAAAGGGACCTGGACAAGCTGGAGAAGTGGGCCCATGTGAACCACATGAGGTTCCACCAGTCCAAGTGCAAGGTACTGCACTTGGGTTAGAGCAATACCGGACATGAGTACAGACTGGGAGAAGAATTCATTAAGAGCAGCCCTGCAGAAAAAGACTTGGGGGTTCTGGTGGACCAAAGACTAGACATGAGTCAGCAGTGTGCACTTGCAGCCCAGAAGGCCAACTGTGTCCTGAGCTGCATCAGAAGACGTGTGACCAGCAGGTTGAGGGAGGTGATTGTCCCCTTCTACTCTGTACTCATGAGGCCCCACCTGGAATACTGCATCCAGGTCTGTGTCCCCCAGTACAAGAAAGATAAGATGTGGGCCTGTTAGAATGAGGAAGAGGGCTACAAAGATGATCAGGGGGCTGGAGCACCTCTCCTATGAAGAAAGGCTGAGAGAGCTGGGGATGTGCAGTGTGAAGAAGAGATGGCTCCACGCAGACCTCATTGTGGCCTTTCAGTACTTAAAAGGGGTCTTATAAAAAGGATGGAGAAGGACTCCTTACTTGGGTAGATAATGATAGGACAAGTGGGAATAGTTTTAAATTAAAAGAGGTTACATTTAGATTAGATATTAGGAGGAAAGTCTTCACCGTAAGGGTACTGAGGCACTGGAACAGGTTTCCAAGAGAGGTTGTGGATGGCCCATATCTGGAGGTGTTCAAGGCCAGGTTGGATGGGGCCTTGACCAACCTGATCTAGTGGGTGGCAGGGGGGTTGGAGTGAGATGATCTTTAAGGTCCCTTCCAACCCAAGTCATTCTATGATTCTATGATTATTCTATACTGCTGAACTGAACGTTATTTACTTTTAATCATTTATCAATTAAACTTTAATCAATTTTATGATTTGAAAACGTTCAATACTAAACATCACTATTGCAGCTCTGTTGAGCTGAAGTCTTGCAAAATTTACTGCTGAATTACATTTGAATGACACAATTCAATGATGTGCTGGTATTTGGCAAAAGTAGATAGTTATACAAGATATCATCAAATATTTATATATTATTACAGTAATCACAAATTCCTTTTTGCAATTGGTGTATGTGTAAAGGTGTTTTTGACATGGTAACCAAGAAATTTCTAAATCTTCTATTAATGTAAATTGAAAGTTTGTCCTCAGAAAACATGAATTTCTACTTCCTCTGCGTACATAACTGTAAAAAAGAATGCAATTTACATTCCAAATTCCTTTTTTTTTTTTTTTGAATGCAGTGCATATAATGTTTAACACAAGTTCTTTACTAGCCTTGAAAAGTCTTGTCTTATATAGTCCAAGGAAAAGAAACGAAGCGTTGTTTATTATGATGAACAGTACCAGAATCTACATTTTACAAGGAACGTAAATTATTTTATTATTATTTTTAAAATAGCGTTTACTTGGTTTTATAATTATGAAGAAAAGCTAAAACAAACAAAAATAGATACATACATAAATAAATAGATAAATAAATAATCTCTCCATAAGACAACTTTTGCCAAAACTCAAGAGACTTGATATCTATAGAGGAAAAGGATCTGGGGGTGCTAATTGATACACTTGGTTTTAGTTATAATACAGCACAAAAGTCAGATTCAGTGATGATATCACTTCCACACAGTTCTTGCCTATCACAGATCTTTGGGAAGCGGGGACCAAAATGCTTACTTGTGAAAACTGAAGTTCATTTGACAAAAAATTGAAATGTCAGAATCAACTTGTTTTCTTTCCTCTTGGTTAAGAATGAATCAAAAGTCATCTTGATATAAAAGCTGTAAAATACACTGTGAAATTCTCTGTGAAAACAGTATGAATATTTTGGATAACCATGTGACAGGATTATCAGATCTCTTCAATGCATGTGAAAAGTATGCACATGTTTAAGAAGAGGGAAACAAACAAACAAAACCCCTGGCTGGCAGGAAGCAGTTTCTGAAAGTCAAATTTAATTGTTCTGTGTAGGTTAAGCTGGTAGCATTCTGTAGTGGGTTTACATGGCAAGGTTTTAGTAGCAGGGAGATGCAGGGGTGGCTTCTGTGAGAAGAATCCAGAAGCTGCCCCGTGTTAGATAAGAGCCAGTTTCAGTGGGCTCCAAAGGGACCCACCACTGCCCAGAGCTGAGCCAGTAAGTGATGTTGTTTGCACCTCTGTGAGAGCATATTTAAGGGGAAAAAAAAAAAAAAAAAGCTGTACAACAGCAGCTGGGAAAGTGAGGAGTGAGAAAACAGCCTTGCAGACACCAAGGTCAGTGCAGAAGGAAGGCAAGAGTTGCTCCAGGTGCTGGAGCTGAAGTTCCCCTTGGCCTGTGGAGAGGACCATGGTGAAGCAGGCTGACCCCCTGCAGCCCATGGGTCCCATGGTAGAGAAGGCTTCCACACTGCAGCCCATGGAAGAGACCACAGTGGAGCAGGTGGATCTGGTCTGAAGGAGGCTGTGGCCTGTGGAGAACCCCTGCTTGAGCAGATTCCAGGCCAGACCTGGAGAGGAGCCCACGCAGGAGCAGGTGACCTGGCAGGAGTTGCTGCCTGTGGGGGACCCAGGTTGGAACAGTTTGCTCCTGACAGATGGACCACATGGTACAGACCGATGTTGGAGCAGTTCTTGAAGAGCTGCTGTCTGTGGGAAGCCTGTGGAATCAGTTTGGGAAGGACGGCATCCCGTGGGAGGGACCCCACGTAGGAGCAGGGGAAGAGAGTGACCGAGAAGGAGCGGTGGAGACGAAGTGTTAGGGACTGACTGCAACCCCCATTCCCTCATTCGGTTGCACCACTTGGGGAGAAGAGGTGGAAGAGGGTGGGTGGGGGAAGGGTGTTTTTTGGTTTCTTTCCATTGTTTCTAACTTCTCTATCTTGTTAGTAATAGGCAATAAATTTTACTACTTTCCCTCCTCTGAGTCCATTTTGCCCATGACAATAATTAAGTGATCTCTCTGTCCTTCTCTCAACCCTTGAACCCTTTTCATTCTATTTTCTCCCCCTTTCCCTTTTGAGGAGGGGGAGTGAGAGTGTGGTGGAGCTCAGCTGCCTACCTGAGTAAAACCACTGCAAATTCACAACAAAATCACACCTTCTTAAAAACGAAATAAGGAAGAACTGTGAATTATACACAATATATGTCCTCTAAATCATAGGAAACATTTAGGTTCTTGATACAGCTGCAGTGCTGAGTAAACTACCTGAAAGGCTGAAAGTACTATACTTTCAGGGCTCTAATCAGGATTCAACTCTTAAGGAAGGAGAGAGCCAGGAAACCTGACAGCTTCAGCTGGAATGCATATGCTTTTGCCATACTTTTCAGGGCCAGACGCCCCAGTTAGGGAACCTACATAAACTGCTACTGCTGCTTCATGAAATTGTCTGTCCTATTATTTTCACTTCTTGTCCTTGCTATAGTCAAAACCAACCAACCAAACAAACAAAAACACCACCACCACCACCAACAACAAAGAAACATACATTCAAAGCTTAGGAAAGAAGTTGTAGAAGCTGAAGGATATGTGGAGGTGAGTTTGGGAAAGCTTTAAAACATTACAAAAAGCACATTTGGATGAACACAAAACCCAGTGAATCCAAATCCTACTCTTATTCTACTAGATTTTCTAAGCTGTATGGATTCTTTGGATACCTTGGGCAGGGCATATCAACAGCTTTGAGTAAATTAGCTACTGGATTTACAACTTGCTGGTGCAGGAGTTTTCTACCAGATACCCTAAGAATCAGTCTATCACTGATTTTCTTATTTCCACATATAGTTTTTTAGATTTGTAAAGTTAATTTTGATTTTTATGCTGTATGTTTCTTTATAATAAGAAATTATGGTCCAATTTATTGATGGTCAATAAGCAGTTTAAGAAATGTAGAAGTAAAGATGTATAAAGCTGTAGACGTGAACAATTAAAACAGATGGAGTCATTTTATTTAAATATAGGTATTTTCACAGTTTAAGCTACTATTATTTACAAACTTATTGAGTCATTAGACCAATACAAGTAAAACTCTACAGCTATAAATGTTTATAGCTTCACCTTTCTGTTTCACTAAACATTGCTACTAAGTGTAGCCCCATTAATAAGTATCAAATGAGGGCGTCACCTGTTTTAAGTTTTGCTGGAATAGTGTTTTGTGAAAAGTTGATGACTAGGTATTGATTTCATTATTTTTCAATAATTATGATGGTCTTAGAAGGAAAAATGGATTTCACATCAAGGTCAAATTCTACATCTTGTGGACTACTAAAAAGGCCCTTGTAGCATTTTTTTGAAATATGGTATATGAGAATTTTACTGAATGTCATGCTGAAATCTGAATAGATTTAAAGCTTTCAGCACACTATGATATTTGAACTCTTCATAAAGGCTGATAGTTCAAGATATTTGAACATTAATGCTCAGGCAAATCAAGAATAGACTAGAGAAAAAGTAGAAGTGGTCTCAACATATGTCTGAGAAATTTCTTGCCCTTTCAGACTCAGAGGTATATTACAGACTAGTAGGCAAGACTGAAACTTCAATGATCTTTCATGGCTTGAGAGAGAAACATACATCCAAATGCATTTTATCATTTCTGTGGAATATGAGGGTTTTCACCTTAAGAAGTAAAGACGAAAAGAACTGGAATACTGGAAAAGAACTATTCTCTAGAGAAGAGAAGGCTAAGAGGTGACCTCATTGCTCTACAACTTCTTGAGGAGGGAAAGTGGAGAGGGAGGTACTGATCTCTTCTCTCTGATAACCGATGACAGGATGTTCAGGAATGGCACAAAGCTGTGCCAGGGGATGTTCAAACTAGATATAAGGAATAATTCTTTACTGTGAGGGTGGTCCAACACTGTAGCAGTCTTCTTAGCAGGGTGGTTGATGCCCCATGCACGTCAGTGTTCAAAAGACATTTGGACAATGCCCTCAGTAATATGCTTTAACTTTTGGTTAGCCCTGAATAAATCAGGCATTTGGACTAGATGATCTTTGAAGGTCCATTCCAATTGAACTGTTGTATTCCATTCCATTCCATTCCATTCCATTCCATTCCAATCCATTTTAAACATTTCGGTAAGATGCCCCAAAAAGTAAAAATCATTGTTATTTCTCCCTTAAAGCAATCTTTTCAAGTTCTGATTATTTCTTAAGCCATTTTTTTTCTTCCTTTCCCTTTATATTGTGGTTCTATTATCTCTTTTGACACTGACCAGAGGAAGGTTACCACTGTTATTTTGCCAGTTGACATGTCAAGATCCAGTAAAGCTATTTCACAATTAAAAAACTGCTAAATGTTTGTATGTTTGATGAGAACAGAAGAACAACTATACAATTAAACTTTCTAGGCTGATATCTCATCTCAAACAGCTGTCAATATTCAGGGAAAGAACACAGCTGGGCAAGCCTGTATCAGTGTCTACCCATCATCCCATCATTCAGGGGTAGGAGGGCTTGGGTGGGGTGGGGTGGGGAGCTCCTGAAGTCAAACTAATGGACAACCTGAATAGCCAGTTGTGTCTGTGTATTCGATAATTCTTGATGAACATTTCTTCTACCAATTTGTTTGGCTGAAGTCATTTAAACTATAGTTTAATTTCACTAAATAGAGAATTATGTCATAAAAAGACACTGGAATACACAATATATGTGTCCTCCTTTCCACACAAGACTAATACATACATTTGTATGCACTTGTTTTCAGATTCTCAGCTGGCATAAGGCAATGCAATTCTAGTGACATCAGTAGTTTAAAACCTCACATTTTAATGAGAAATTTATGTACTGTAGATCTTGCTCTATAGTATTACACATAATTGTTTTGTGTGTGTGTTTGTGTTTTTCTTCCTGTTTTGGAAGATCTATTTTAAATGCCTACCATTTAGTTAAAATATCTTCATATAGTCTAGTTGTCTTGTACTCTTGAATATTTCAGAGACATTTGTAATGATCAGCATTTTGCATTTCAACAATTTTGTTTCACTTCATCCTCAAGTGATTCTTTCAGTCAAACACAGAAACAGACAGCTTGGAACTGTAGAGAAAGCCAGGATGTTTATGATACCTTAAGTATTTTCTGAAGCTTATTTTGACCTAGATCTATCTGAGAAAACTCTTATTTGGATATCTTTCTTTGTATATCATTCTGCTGTAAAGTTTTGGATGATCAGATAGAGGAGTTTCAGAGTACCAGCAAAAACTTCAGCTACTTTTTTTTTTTTTGACTGAATATGTAATATTGAAGAATACTTAAGAAAATTCTGCACCATGAAATAGAAGTTTGCTTATGTACAAAAAATATAACATATTAATGTCAATTTAATAGAAATAGATGCTTCACAGATTTAATATGATGAATGTTGACCAATGTTTTTTACAGTAATGACAGGACTTTTTCATAGCATTATATATATAATGTATAATATATATAGTATCATATATTTAATATAATTAATGCAGCAGTACAGCTACCAGACAAATAGATCATGTGTCACTTTTCCTCTGTTGCTGAAAATATCAGTAAAATTTGAAAAGCAAAACATTATTAAATAGCAAAGAGTAAGTATGACGAGCTGAGAGTCAGCGATCAAAAGAGGTAACACACTTAAGACACGTTTATACAGAGAATATTTCTCACTCACTGGTATTAATAATATTTAAAACAAGATCAGTTGTGTTACTGAAGTCCAGTATAGCTTTCTCTGGTCAAATGGAGAGCAGAAAAACTGCCATCAAGACAAGACAAAAATACACTCTCTTATCAAGCCCATCTTATGATATGTTCAAATATATTACACTTACATCAGACCAATTTGTTGGTTGATCTTCTAGTAGCTGACAATCACGCTCATTGTTTGTTTATTTATTTATTTATTTATTTATTTATTTATTTCTGTACCTAATGAATGTATGGGGGAGGCTTACCTTAACATTTTCTCTTAACAAAACGTTTGAACAAATATAGTTCCATCATGATTTGAGGAAAAATAATTCCTTTATCCAGTTGATTTGGCTTCCTATCAAAAGTTGTTTTTACACTCATATTTTGATTCAGGAATAATAAATACAATTATCTAAGAAAGATTTGGTAGATTTACATTTCATACTGAAATTGGAAAGACGCCTGGGAAGCTAGATCTTCTTATAACTACCTATGGCCCACCTCCCAGAATAACAAAGGAAACTTTTCCATACAGATCATTCTTTCTTTCATTAAGCTTGAATTTCTTTTCTTAATTAAAAGGCCGACACAAATATTTAGAGTGCATGATCCTCACTTACAAGGTTTCCTATACATTCTACTGACAATGTATATGATGTTTAAACCTTTCTAAAACTCAGTCTGAAGACATGAATAAAATGTATGTACTTAAATAAGAATCACACTTTGCATGCTTTAACTTTTGCAAACTCTGAAATCATCCCCCCCATCCCCCCCCCCCCCCTTTTTTTTTTTGTTCCCTGTGAAATGGTGATATTTGGTTCTGTTCCTATTCATGGTATTCAGCTTTGAGGCGGTTTTTATGTCTTTTTCCAGCTGTATTATTCTAAAAATAAGATACCCAGTAAGTAAAGCTAGAAAGGTTTTTCATGAAAACATTAAAAATACAAAGGTAGTTTGGCTCAGAGGAGTGGAAAATTATATAGGTTCAAGTGGCTTTCAGCTTTTAGACCTATAGCTTATTTCTATATTTTTTAATACTGACAACATATTCATTTCATTGAATGATGACATCCTTTTGAAAAAGTGATAAGAAGAGTCATGGAACATTTGAGTAAGCTGTTCTGATTTGTGGTTGCAGCTCCAGATGCCTGCAGTGTAACTGCCAAGCAGAATTACTATATCTGCTGTTTATTACACTCCAAATGATTGACCTATGTAGAATCCTCCTTACCTTGAGCCCAACAAACTGCTGACATAGTTCTAATTTCAAGTAAAACAGTGACTTTGGAGCCAGCTCAATGCTGTTAGTCAAACTTGCATCAAATATATTCCCTACTTCCATTAGCACTGTCACTTGAAAGTAACTGACTGGAACATAAAATAATTGTATTTTCTTGCTTTCTCTGCAGATTGTCCAATCACCCTCCCCCCAATAGATCAATGATGGGGTAAATTTGCATGCACAGACCCAAAGCTATTTAAGACCATAGAACAAAATATATTTTTGTCTGAAGAACATTAATAAATAACATTTGAGATTTCACTTTTCATTTAAAATGGTTTCAGAATAACTGATTAGACCATATTATAGTCTGTTTTTTTTTTTCAACAGCGAATATATCAATGTTTTCACTTCATGTAACTCATAAATTCTAATAAAGAAGAATAAGATAGAGATAGAGATAGAGATGGAGATAGAGATAGCAAGAGATAGAGATAGAGATGATAGAGATAGATAGAGATGATAGAGATAGAGATAGATAGAGATAGAGATAGAGATGATATAGAGATAGAGATAGAGATGATGAGATAGAGATAGAGATAGAGATAGAGATAGAGATGATAGAGATAGAGATTAGAGATAGAGATAGAGATAGAGATAGAGATAGAGAGAGAGATAGAGAGAGAGATTAGAGAGAGAGAGAGAGAGAGAGAGATGGAGATGGAGATAGAGATGATAGAGATAGAGATACAGATAGAAATGGAGATAGAGATGATAGAGAGAGAGAGAGAGAGAGAGAGGTAGAGGTAGAGGTAGAGATGAGAGATAGAGATAGAGATAGAGATAGAGATCGAGATAGAGATAGAGATAGAGATAGAGATAGATGGAGATGGAGATGGAGATGGAGATGGAGAGAGAGAGAGAGAGAGGTAGAGGTAGAGGTAGAGGTAGAGGTAGAGGTAGAGGTAGAGATGAGAGATAGAGATAGAGATAGAGACAGAGATAGATGGAGATGGAGATGGAGATGGAGATAGAGATAGATAGAGATAGAGATAGAGAGAGATAGAGATAGAGATAGAGAGAGAGAGAGAGAGAGAGATTAGAGAGAGAGAGAGAGATGGAGATGGAGATGGAGATAGAGATGATAGAGATACAGATAGAGATGGAGATAGAGATAGAGATGATAGATAGAGATAGAGATAGAAATAGAGATAGAGAGAGAGAGAGAGAGAGAGAGAGAGGTAGAGGTAGAGGTAGAGATGAGAGATAGAGATAGAGATAGAGAAAGAGATAGAGATAGATGGAGATGGAGATGGAGATGGAGATTGAGATAGAGATAGATAGAGATAGAGATAGAAATAGAGAGAGATAGAGATAGAGGTAGAGACAGAGATAGAGATGATAGAGATAGAGATAGAGATAGAGATAGAGAGAGAGAGAGAGATAGAGATAGAGATAGAGATACAGATACAGATAGAGATGGAGATGGAGATGGAGATGGAGATAGAGATGATGATAGATAGAGATAGAGATAGAAATAGAGATAGAGATAGAGATGGATAGAAATAGAGATAGAGAGATAGAGATGATAGAGATAGATAGAGATAAGGATAGGGATATGATAGAGATAGGGATAGAAATTAGAGAGAGAGAGAGATAGAGAGAGAGAGATGAGAGAGAAGGTGGGTAGAGATAGAAATGAGGGAGAAAGAGAGACTGAGGGAGGGAGGGAGGGAGATTGGGGGGGGGGAGAGAGAGAGAGAGAGAGAGTTCCCTTTCAAGGTGGATGGTAAAGACAATGAAAATTGCTTTGAGGTTGTTCAGGGGAGATCGACTCGAAATATGGCTGATGGGATCTCAACAAAGAGACATGGGGACATTAATTTGATATTTTTAAGGATTTTACTGAGAAACATGGAAAAAAAAAGATTTTTTTTTTCAGCTAGAACATGAATGGGAATAAAAAATCATAACATTTTACTGGTCATGTCTTATTTTTTTGTGATGCATTGCTACCAATGACTAAATTAGTATGATCTCTTTAGTGGGTCTACTATTCCATATTCACAGCAAAACGTAGATGTTACATAGAGCTTCAAACATTTTGTCTAAGAATTCTAATAATATTATCTTGGAAAGGTGAATTTCTCCCTTACATAGATTAACACAGTCAAGGTTATCAAATCACGTAGGAAAGGACAGGCTCAAATCTATTAGACTACAAATCCTCATAAAGTTTCTTTTCATTTGGGTGGCTGCTTTCACCTCTGGAACTTAGTCCTGAGGGAAGCTTGGATGAAAGCAGACTGTTTATCTTCTCACTCTTTCTGTATATGCTTGCACTTTTATCTTATGTGCACTGTCTTTGAATTCCCTGAGTTTTTTTATTTGTTTCTTTCTTTCTCTGTGTTGCTTATCATTCACCATCCATGTCCTAGAAAGATTTTGAGGTAAAGTTGTGGGAAGTCAAGCTTTGTGGTAAAATTTTAAACTTTTGTCATTTGCATGGCATTTTACAGTCTCTTGAAATACATTGTGTTGGAAGAAATGTTAGAAACAATTAAAATGTAAATAAAGCTATCAGGGTGGGAAGAAAATGAAGAGTAAAAAGACATGGGGGGAAAAAAAAAAAGGAGGAAACATAAATGTTAATGTTGATTCTAAGTAAATCCATGGAAGTTTAGGAACCTTACTATTGCTATTGATTTTACATAGAATGCTCTGGAATACTATAGCAGTGGGGAAGAAGTAAACATGAGTGTCATCAAGAAAAAAGGTGAGAATAACTGGAAAAGAATCAACATGACAGACAGCAGTCAAAATCTAGCAAAAGATAAGGAAAAGAATGGCAGGCGCTAGAATGGCAGGTACTAGAAATAGAAATAATTTGGGGGAATTTGAAAGAAAAAAGGTAAATAAGTAGAGAAAGAAAGGTGACTAGAAAAGAAAGAAAACAGTCGATAAAGATGAAATCATCTTAGAATCATAGATCATAGAACGGTTTAGGTTGGAAAGGGCCTTAAAGATCACCTAATTCCAACCCCTCAATGGCAGGGAGAAGCTATGGATGCCCCATCCCTGGAAGTGTTGAAGGACAGGTTATATGGGGCCTTGAGCAATGTGGTCTAGTGGAAGGTGTCCCTGCCCATGGCAGGGGGGTGGAATCAGAAGATCTTTAAGGTGACTTCCAACCCAAACCATTATATGAATTTATGATTCTGTGCAGGTACTTACATTAATAATTTATGCTTTTAAAATTAATAGCTTTAGACCAACAAACTAAGGCAGGGCTCAACTATTTACTATATTGAATTTATACAAAGAGTTGTAAAACTTTAAGTTTCCTACAGAAATCCACAGTTTTTAATTGATTTTAAGAACTATATCTGAAAACCTTGCAGATTCCAGTTGTTCTTATACAATTAAGAGTCTGATTCTTCAAGACTTTGGGGGCAATACTTTTCTGTGTAACAGAAAAATAATTATATTGTGCTTTCTCTCCATGCACAATACCATAAAACAAACAAAGGAACATTATTTGAATTATACATCTACAGAGTTAAACACAGCATCTATTTTGTACAGCATGGCCAAACAATTGCATGGGAACTGTGTTGTTTCCAGCATCTTGCTTCTATAGTAGCTTCTGTAGCAGAAGGTGGTAACCCTTCTTCTATGTGTCTGACTAGGCTTCAGTCCCCACCTCTTTCCTTAAAGGTGAGAGAATATTAGTTCAGCACAGTCTGTCTGTCTATTTTTTGAATATCACTTTAGATAATAGATTAGATGACATACTCTAGTGCAGTATTACAATATTTGTTTGAGTCTCTATTTCCAGCCCCCCATCCTTTTTTTTTTTTTTAATAGAACATGATCAACTCCCTCTCTCCATTATTCTCTCCTGTTCTATTTGTATATTTGAACAAGGCTTGAAGGGGGGTAAGGAGGGTGGCGGGAACAACCACAGCTAAACAAAGTATTGTGTAGTTTAGCTATCTCTTTGAAATGATCACTAACTCTTTTTCCAAGATTGAGAAGCTCTTTCCAAGAGGTCACCAAGACTGTACCAAGCCACCTATAGTATCTCTTAGTCTGTGGAGAAGAGCTAAATCTACACCTGGTGAACACTGGTACTAAAGAGTCATCTTAGAGTAGCTGTACATCCATAGTGATCTTATGATCATGATTACTAGTTTAAGCATGGTTGTAGAGTTGCATGAGATGTAGTGAATTTACTCTGTCCCTAATATCACATATTGCTTATAAGTCAAAATGCAGGAAATATACTGGGGAAAAAAAAAAAAAAAAAAAAAAAAAGGAAAATGGAATCTGCCACTAAAATAAAATAAAAATAAAAAATAATAATAAAAACTGCATTATATTGAATTTACAGGACCCCAAAGGACCACATTATCCCTTCTACAAGGATTTTATTTTTTTTATTTATTTTATTCTTTTCCTTGTATTCCAGGACTACTACTTTCATTTGGCTGGCAGGAGCCTTCTGCCTGTGATTTTGCTTCCTCTTGATACTTCTGTTAATTTGCTCAAAGCTGTCAGAATTGCTCACTTTGAGGTTACACTGTATAAACATTCATGTCAACAATTCCTTCCTCATAACTTACCATCCTGAGATCTTCTGTCATGTCTTTTCTTTGCTTCAGCCCTAACTCTCACAGCTCCAAGACAGGAGAGTTATAGGCTTTGCTGTTAAACCCAGAGCATGCTTTATGGTATAATCAGCGTTTCAACATTTAATGTTTCTTTTTTTTATTTTTATTTTATTTTTTTTTGCAGAAAATTCAAATGCTTCCTCAATGCTCTACAGATTCCTGCAGTGCCAGGATTTTCCCCGTGAAACAACGTTCAGAAGAATCCGTTGAGTTTCTTCCAAAAATACTAATAAATTGTATATATTATTTCTGTACGTAAATGAACAACTTTCTATATCAATAAAATAATGTTTGTAGAATGTTGTGGTTTAAACCCAGCAGACAGCTAAGCCCCACACAGCCACTTGCTCACTCCCCAACAGTGGGTTGTAGAAGAGAATTAGAAAAGTAATAGTGAGAAAACTTGTGGGTTGAGACAAAGACAGTTTAAGAGAGAAAGCAGAAGTTGCATGCACAAACGAAGCAAAACAAGAAATTCATTCACTACTTCCCATTGGCAGGCAGATGTTTGGCCATCTTCAGGAAAGTAGGATCTGTCATGTGTAACAGTTACTTGGGAAGGCAAACACTGCCACTCTGAACTTACTCTTCCTCCTCCTCCTTTCCCCTAGCTTTTATTGTTGAGCATGATGTCATATGATATGGAATATCACCTTAGTCCACTTGGGTCAGCTGTCCTGGCTTTGTCACCTACCAGCACCTTGTGCATCCCCAGTCCCACCTCACTGAAGGGACACTATGAGAAACAGAAAAGACTTTGAATCTTTGTAAACACTGGTCAGGAACAAATAAAACATCAATGTGTTATCAACACAGTTTTCAACAAAAAATCCAAACCATAGCACAACACAAGCTACTGTGAAGAAAGTTAACTGTAACCCAGCCCAAACCAGTATATGGAATCAAACATTTCTTTCATGGATCCTGGGCTGAAAATTGCTGCAGTCTCTATCAGAAGAAAACACAATAATAATAAAATAAAAAAATCAATTAAAAGATGTATATCTTCACATATGTGATTTTATATTCCAATGATCTATTGTTCAAAAAAAAAAAAAAAAGATAAGGAAAAAATCAAACACAAAGCAAAATAAATAAAACCAGAACAAAGCAAAAACCACACTTTCTTAAGAATCTATGCAAAAATATACAAAAAAAGATGCTACAGTCAAATACAGGAGATTCATCTGGTCCTTTTTTTTTTTTTTTTTTTTTTTTTTATGGTTAGGAAACAGCCATTCTGTATTTGGATTTTCCTCAAACTATCTTAGTAGTTTAGTGCCATTATACTTTTTAACAACCTATTCAATGAAAAGATAAAACACATTATTAACATTCCTTTAGTTTCCCCAACTTTCATTTTCTCTGTGGTTCAGCTTTTCCACAGAAGCATCTTTCACCCCCATAATTGGTAATTCCACATGACTTTACTAGTGTGTATATTTATCAGCAGGACCATGTGATATGAATCTTAAAGACAGCTGTAGGTATTCCTTTTACTTTTGTGTAAACATTTTGTGTTTTTTTTTTCATACTTTCTCATGAATAAGGTCTTTGTCGTTAATAATCACACATCTTTAATTCATGATGATTTGATCTGCCAAAACCAGAAAAAAAAAGTGTTAATTTGTAGCTTATTACTAGCCACTCAAAACTTAGCATTTAATTTCCAGTTTAAAAACCAAAAAAAATATGCATACACAGAGAAACATCTTTTCTCACTGTACTAAATAAAGTGTAACGAAAAATCTGTCCAGAACCATTATTTCACACACTCATTCTTGTCTCTCTGTCTCCTTTAATGTTTAATATAAATTAAGCATTATATTTCATGATTATAATGATTTTGAACAAAAGAAACAAAGTACTGAAATATTTTCCTACTTGTGAATTTTACTAGCAAAATAAAAATACACAGTAAGTACTGAGAAGTAGATTTTTTTTTTTTTTCCCTTAGGGCAAAATGTTATCATAATGCTTTACTCCATTTTATTCTTATGGGACTATTATTCAAGAATAGTAATAGTAATAAAACAGGTGGATGATACGTTGATTCAAACATATCATGAGGTAAGTTGTTTATACTGTCACTGTAACAGCTGATCATTTTAAACAAATTGTTTCTGTGGTTATAACAGTAAAACAAATAATAAAATACACATTCAAATTAAGAATTAAAAAAAAAAAAAAGGAAGGAAAAAATAGAGAAATCATTTTACTAACCCACAGAACTAAATGTTTTTGGCTTCCTTACCAATGAAGAGTAAAACCCTATTACTGTGAACAAATGAGCCATGAGACATCATCATTAACAAAACGATAAAATAACAAATTCAGGTTTCGATGAAAACAGGAGAAAGAATTTCCTTTTATAATGTGTGCTTGATTTAGAAACGTGCCAGAATTAAGGAAAGTAAACAGTTAGGTTCTCCCTCCATTTATCAAAACATGCCTCTTACTCATTACAATGGCAGCTAACGCAGTTTTTTATAACAAAAACATCATAGGAAGTTTCCAGTCTCCATATGTAAAATACTCAAAAAATGTTCTCAAAATACCAGATAAAATAAAATAAATAAAATAAAGTAAAATAAAATAAAATAAAACAAAATAAAATAATAAAATAAAATAAAATAAAAAATAAACCCTAAATCTTGGAGAGTAAAGGAAATGAACACATTTTTATTACATCCTATCTTGGGTTTACAAACAGCATATACCAGCATATGATCTAATATATATGATCCACATTCTCAAAAACATTGGGATGAGATAATTACCAACCTCACCGAACTGTTTAACCTCTGTGCTTTTTCTTTTGTGGTATCACAGTGATTTGCCTATTACATGGGACTGACAGGATGAAAACTGTTACATGCTCCAACCAGACATTGGAGAGAAGTAGGTATTATCTGCTGTGTGTCTCAATGTCTCCTGTTTGCCCAGCACCATTTGTCCTGCATCTATTAGATTCACAAGTATCTTAAGGCCCAATCAAACAGGTAGGATCTTAGTATGAATTGTACAACTGCAAGCTCACAAAAATTATGCTTCAGGGAATTATAAGAAATTGTCAGCAGATCCATGTATAAACCAAAGGTCATAATTATTTTAAATTTAATTTGTAACCCTCCAATACCAATTTTGGAAAAAGACAGTTGCAGCAACTTAATCTGAAAGAAGCAAATGGACTGGAAGACATTCAGAGTTATGACTGATTCAACACAAATAACAGCAATAGATGCAGAAGGAATAGAAAGGAAGGAGGAAGAAAGCAGGGAAGGAAAGGAGAGGGAAGAAAGAGGGAAGGGAGAAAGGGATGGAGAGAGGGAGAGAGAGGAGGAGAGGAGGAAAGGTGAGGGAAGGAAGATGGGGACATTATTGGTCTAAATGCTTAAAATTAGAGGGTACATCTTTCAATAACAAAACATAGAAATATATGTTGTTTTCAATTAAATGGTATAAGGCTAAGTATTCTGACTTCTTTGAAGGAAGTGTCATTAACAAATGTTTTGCTTGACCTGTTAATGTAATCTAGCCAGCATCCAACCAAAAATCCATTGTTATGGAGCTGGACTGGCTAGATCATTTTGTCAAGGTGTAACCAGCTTAAAGCTGTTCTTGCATAAGCATATTTTTCCTAAATATGTTACCTCTTTGCTTCCCGAAACTCACTGTGCAGCATTACATGATTTTATTATTCAATGAGATGCCAGTATTCCAAAAGCTATAGATTGTACTCACACAGCAATAAGGACACTTTCATTAATATTCAGATTAATGACAATATCCTTTTGCAAATGTCCGAATGATACATGCAATTATAAAGAATACATTAATTTTATGAACATCTGTGTAAAATGTATTAAATCATGCCAGTCCTGATATTTTGCCAGCTTCTTGCTTTTGTGAATGATTAAAGGATTGAAATATGAAAAGACTTTCTACTTCTGGTAAACATCTAAGTCTTTTAAACTACAACAAAGAGATGAGCAGTGTAGCTTACTCTGGAAATATGTAAGCTGATCCAGATCTGAAAGTATTGAAATTGATCCCTTGAAGTGTACTTTGTGCTAGAGAGTACCGTAATAATTTATTATAGGAAATTATTACTCTGTACAAGACAGACAAGCATGGTAGATTACACGTGTTATACGACACTCTTTGAATTAATCTTGCTTTCTTTTGACAGGCACTGAACTAACTTTTAGTACTCTATGGGGAGGAAAAAAACGAACCTTCTCTTACAGCAGTCTTGGAATAGGGACAAAGGAGCAATGTTTCTAGTCTTAACAATCAGTTATCTGGATGTGCAATGTCAGCCTTGGTAAACTGGAAGATCATCACCTTATACAGCAACTCTTAACTTTTAGCCCCATTTATGAAGAATTTGTGTTGCTGCTGTCAGTATGTGTGTTTTATTTTGTATGTACACCTGCTTAACCTATAGGTGCTTGTTGCCATTTTATGGACACTGGGACATGCCTCTGCATGTCCCTGAAAGATATTGTATGGGATATGGAAGAGAAGCCTGTCTTTCTGCTGGAACATGTGGAAGCCAGGTGGGATTCCTGAGGGAACCTCTAAGGGAATTAGTTGTCATTTTTTAAGCCATTAAATTCTCTGATATGTTACTTAGAGTCAGAATTTATTCCTTTAACTCCAACGTGGCAGATTAGATTATTAGAAACGGATTCACATGTCTCTGCACTGCCTTACAAAAAGACAAGCCTGTAGGTCCTAACTTCATTTAAATGAGTTGTTCTGTAGAGCTCAACAACAGTCCTTAATATGAAGGCTTTAAAGCAAGTTGCTTCCCAGTTAAGTAAAAGTACTACTAAAAATAAAAATAATTCTGTCACTGGCAGGTCTCAGAAAAAATAAAAAAAAAAAAGAAAAAAATAGAAAAGAAAATAAATAAATAAAATAAATAAATAAATAAAAATAGAAAAGAAATAGAAAAAAAAGAAAAAAAAGAAAGAAGAAAAAAATAGAAAAAAAGAAAAAAAAAGAAGAAATAGAAAAGAAAATAGAAAAATGAAAGATCTTCCTTAATCCTCAGAAATATTCTCCAAAAGGATATATTTTGAGAATTCACTTTTCTGCTTTCCAAGAGTATGCTTCAGCAATAGTTTCAATCACAATTATAAAGAACTGAAGCTAAACTGTTATTTTGGTTCATTTTGTTTTTCAAATGACACATTCACTGTCTTCTGGCATATAATTTTATACCAACTGTATTGTAATATTTTAAACAAGTTTGTTACATATTAATGCCTTTTTCTTTATTTCACATCTTTTGTTTAATTCTTCTCTCCCTCAGAAGTAATAATGTTGGCACAATAGAGTGTGTAATAGCTCTGCCTATCATGAAACCTCTTAGTATATAGATTGTAAACTAGGAGACAGTAATGGATCCTTTGGAACTTTAGTGTCAGAAAGATTGCTGCACATGCACATTAAATTTATGTGCTGAAAGGTCTTGTGATTTTATGTTGAATAATATCCCCTTTCTTATGCAGTAGCTGCTTTTCTTAACAAGATGGTTTTTGTATTTTTCCTATCACAGACTCATTTTTAAAATGCCATCTTTGAGTTACTGGGATACAGAAGAGAATTTGAAACTGCTAATTTCTAATGTTGTTCCTATATACACAGCTTAACAACTGACAATTGCACTGGCTTTAAATTCCTGAAAGACTATTTATTCTAAATCTTAAAAATATTCTAAGTTACACAGAAATTGAAATAGATTTTAATACAATATTAACAAAAGTATCTGAGATCTGAAGTTCACAGTATATATATATAAATGTATACATAAATATATATATGTATATATATATGCATATGTATATATTATAGATGTATGCATATATATGCAGCTAAATATATATATATATATATTAATATTTTAGATGTACCTTGCTTCTTTCTTGCTGTAGTCCAGATGTTTTAATATTTAAAAACAGATAGGTACAAAACAAAACCCTGTACTCCAACCATCTGGTAGAACAAACTTCAAACATTTAAGCAAGCATAGTAATATCACACAGTGTAACAGAAAAAGCTGAAAAGAATCTTGACCCTTTGAAAAATACCTTTCTGTATTCTATATATATTCTATATGTATTCTATATTATAGAATATATATTTTATATATTCTATATTCTGCATTATATATATTATTATATATTATATATTATATATTATATATTATATATTATATATTATTATATATTATAAATTATATATTATAGAATATAATTCTAGATATTCTATATTCTATAATTCAGCCATCACTGAAGTAAATGATAAAACTGGTATTGAATTTAGTGGGACTTTCTCTTATTGCATATTTTATTGACAATGCCACTATAGAGATGTGGAGATAAAATTTCAGGAGAAAATGTATCTATTATATAGACAGATGATGTATGTGTTTTCAGCTGTAGAAATTAGTATAAATACATAGGACAACTTATCAAAATACATCTCTTAATAGCTAAATGGAAGGTTTTTTGTTTTGTTTTGTTTTGTTTCTTGGTGTGTTTTTTTTTGTTGTTGTTTGTTTATTTTAGTTTGTTTGCTTTTTTTATTGTAAAGAGACATAGTTGCCCATCATGTCAACATGCTCACCGCGTTCCTAGTATATGTGTTTTTTCACAAACAAGTGGACACTCCTGGAAAGTATTATCTCCAATGTCACTCTAACCTATAATGACTTGTTAAATGTTAGTCCTAACACATTGCCATCACTTCTCACAATATTTTGTGGCATTAAGAAATTAAAAAATAGTATTCACAAAAGTAAATTTCAATTCAGGGAAAACAATCTTCCTACGTTTGGTTAGTAATCTGTAAAGATAAATTGGTTTCTTCCACAAGAGAGTTGAAACAGAAGTCTTTGAATTTCGCTGTTACATATAGTCATTACATTTATCTCCACACATCTGGGAGTATTAACAGATTATTATTTTTTTAAGATCAGAAGATATTGCACCCCATCGCGTGACAGTCAGTATTTTTATTTATTTTTTTTTCAGCCCTGAAACCTACTAACTTATACTGCTACCGCAAAATCTGTTCCTGAACACAGAATTATCATAGAAATTGGGGTTTATTTTTCCTTTCCCCAACTTAATATCTGCAACAGGAAACCTTATGGTACTAATTTAGAAACCAGACAGGAATTCTACTTACATGAAAAGAATTCTACCTATATGAATCTCCCAGTTTCTAGTTATACTGGCTTTGAGACATGAATATATCAATAAAGACGTTGAAGATACTGGAACATTACATTGTGGACAAAAAGTAGAGAGGTAAAACAACTGATAATCCTAATATTGGAAGGGAATGAAATTCTGATCTTTACAGATAGAAAAAGTGATGTAGCTACAAGGCCTCAACCCCAGTAACTGATATATGTGTGCACAAATTTGGTGAGGTTAATGGGGAGAAAGACAAATCTTTCATAAAACTCCTGAGTATGTACATGCTTGGCTATACTTCCTCAGGATAAATGTAAGAGTAAAATCTCAACACCAGCAAAGCTGACATTGATTAGGTCATGTAAACTGAAAATACCACAACTTTAAGTTACATGTGCTTCATGATTAAGCAGAATGCATACGCAATGTTCTATGAACTCTCCAAAAATATTTTTGTATTTTATAGGAGTAGTAGTTGAATTTTTGTGAAATATCAGGAAAAAAAATGAAACAGGCTCCGATTGCCCTCAAGTAGAGTGAAAGTTATGCCAGATTAAAGAAGCTTCATTGTAGACTTCATGTAGACTTTTTCTATGCTACACTATTTATACTGAAATTCTTCTTCTTGTACAAGCGAAGATTGTTGAAACAAAAGAATGGTGTGCAAACAGGGTTTTTAGTGTTTCCTGAACTGTCTTAGTCTGCTGTTTCCTGAGGCTAACGTGAACAAAAAAAGAATTTTTTAGGTACATCTGTGGAAGCATCTACAATATCTGAATATTAACTACAGGCAATAATAGTAATAATAATAAAAAAATCAGAAAACATAACCAGAAGATGAATCATACCATATTTAATTGAAAGACAATTTAAATTTAAGTGTGAATACAAATAAAAAGAAGGTGCTCCTATAGAAGTGTATTAAGCTGTCTCACATAATTCTTTAACAATTTGAGTGTAAACAGTACTCCTTCTGCGCACCTTATTAAAAAGGAGATATCCCCAAATCCTATTAGAAAGAAATTCTAGTTAGCATTTGTTTGAAGAATATGGAATAGCAGTTATTAAACTTTATTTTTGTTTAGATTCTAGGTAGAAGAGAAGCACTGTCTTGCAGGATACATTTATACACTTAATCTGAAAATATATGAACACATAAAGCTATGGGCACATATAAACCTATTCTCTTTTTTGATTCTGATCAGAGCGAGAGGTCTAAGCCCTTGTAGTTTAAGAATCAAATTTAGACCACAATGTCTGATTCAAAATTTTTCTTTAAGAGAGAACTGCTACATGTCTGGGACTTCCAGAGAAATCTGAAGATGCTTTTAGGATTGTTTGGAAAGACTTACTGTACTTGCATAATCCCTGTATTAAACCAGAAGATTATAAGATATGGAGCAGTATTAGCTCATAATTATTACTCTTTTAATCACTAGTATATAATCATGAGTGTTTAAATGAAGCTCTGATAAGACTGACATTAATATTTCCATAATCATTATTACATCTCTTTAACTTGTTCTTTTTAGTAATTTCATTATGAATCCAGCTACTATACGTAGTAATATTGAAAAGGCTTGATTATGCATCAAAATAGTCATGAATATGGTCCTACTATATTAGGAAGCATAAAGTTGTGGTTGGTGAACTTGGTTCAACACTGGCAACTTGTGGACAGCACAGCCAGTAGTCACAATTCTTGGTTTTCACAATCTGAAAGATGTCTTTTTAATATTTGGAAAGAAAAAAAAATGTTTTTTTTTTTTTTAATTACTTTTGCATATTTAAAATAGATGGATCCTAAGATTCAAACCCTGTCATTTCATAACATAACTTTACAGGTCAGACTTACTAAATATTCCAGCACAAAGATATTTACAAAACCCTGAATGCAAATGAAAGCAATAAGCTGTTATATGTCGTAATATTAAAGTTGTAATGTAGAGGTTTGTAAAAGGTGGAAGAATCATCCAAACTCAAAGCCTAGTATTGAATTCATTAAGTGATTTTCTTTCACAAACTTATGTGATTCTTCAGAAATTTCCATTAGTTACCAGTTGAGTACCTCTCACACCAGCCAAAAATAAAATGGAAGTTTGAAATAGCAATATTTACCAAGAGTGGAAGTCAGATTTAGTACCTGTAATATTTGTGCTTCTAAAATGTGCACTTCTAAACTTTTAAATTTCCCTCTATTGAAAAAGAGCTAAAATTTTATCAATGTTGTGCTTAGTTGACTTCATGTAATCTACAGAAAGAAAGAAGGCGTTGCCATAGCTGTAATAAACATGAACCATTCAGCCCAGCAGTAATAGTCACAATGAATTGTTCACAAACTATTCAAGAGAAACATATTTCAGTACCAAGTCTGAAAATAACCTTTAAACCCTAAATTACCTATGAACATTTTGTCAGTAGATGAAGGTGTTACTTAAGATATAGTTAGATATAGACTGATAAAATGCAAGCACATTTTGTAATTTTAAGCTATGAGACTTAAGTTACAAGTGAGTTACTAGTGAAACTGGGTGACTGACTGGATCTTCACAATTAAGTATTTAACTGATTGTTACAGGAGCCCTCCAGGTTGGACTCTCAAAACGTACAAGAAATTTCCTCCAGGATAAATCCTGATGTGTGCAGTCCAGCTTGTATTTCTAAATGTGTTGATTGACATCCTGGGCAGTGTCTCAAAGTGTCTGTGCTGCAGAGGTGATCAGTTTATGCACAGATAAGGTATTTGTAAATAGTCGACAGAAGCTGTTCCTGCAGAATAGGTCATGAAAGAGTCTGTTGTTTTTAGTTAAGGTATTTAAGAGATGCTTCACATATAGTTAACTTGTACCAATACCAATGAATTATGAATATTTGGTGGTGGATGTGTAGGACCATGGCTAGCTCAATTACAAAAAATGAGAATAGTGATTCAAGTAAATTCTGTCATTTTAGCTGAAGATGTCACTGCAGAAACCCTTGCAACAGAAACTGAGATCACCAGCAGATACCTACTGACTGTCCTTTAGGTGAGATTTGATTCCCTGTGTGAGTGTTAGCTTATGACAAGATCCCAATGTTTTTCCCCTTTTAACCAAGTGGCTTAAGAGAAATTACTAAACTCGGAAGTGATAATTCCTACCTTTAAGCAGGGAATTTGATAAATACCTTAATACACTTTGGTACTGCACCAACACTATGTAATATTGTTTGGTTGCAGTGCTTTGAAGGAATTGTATCTGTTCTCAAAGAACTTTTGGTTCTTTTACAGAGTTTGGAAGGGACCTACAGAGGTCATACAACCCTCTTCATTCATGGCTGTTGTTTTCTTACATTCCAAATGGTAGAATGTAACGGAAGAAAAAATGTTACTATGTTTGCTATGTTGCCTCACATCGCTCTTTTCTGTATGGCTCTGCTGAACAATGAAGATAAGGAAGGCAAAGAGTTCATATGTACTTCTGACTGCCAGTGAGACAGATTTATTAGAGAAATCTCCTGAGAGACCAATTAATATCACCAGGGTTGTCAAAGTATGTGTACCATGAAGAATACAGGCAACCCATCAACACACTGTAAAGGTAAGGTCACTGAACACAAGAACACAAGGGGACAAATTTAGTCAGAAATGCGGTAAAGCCCAGAGTAAAATCTGAACATTAATTAAGTGAATTGTGAAGCACTCACAATAGCAAAATAGTGCTTAGTGTAGAACTGCATTCTCTATGTCACGAATGATAAAGAAAGATGCATTATTTTTGCTAAAGAAGTCCCATAGATACACAAAGAAAAGAAAAAGCAGGGTTAAATATTATCCTGAAAAGGCTTGATGTTACCTATCTGTGAGAGTGATCCTGGTTCAGAAATGCAATTGTTAATTTTTAATTTATCTGATTCAAGTGAGCCTTCATTGCTTTATATTACAAAGGAAGATATTGTCAAATACAAATATGTCCAATATTTAATTTTGATCCCTGGGGCACTCTGCTGGTCAGCCAATGCTACCTAAATATGAACTGTATTCATCGTTGTCCTAGGTTTGAAAACTAGGGTATTGAGATTTGAAATTTGAGGTCAAGATATGATTTGTATACATAAACAATACATTGTAGGACCAGAAACTTTTGTAGGAAGAATTACATGACCTGGTAGACAAGACTGCAGTGATGACTACAGTTGACTACAGATGACTACAGATGACTACAGTTGATGCAGTTGACTACAAAATGCAAAATAAAATGTGACTTATGATTTAGTGTTTTGCATCAGTAACAGTCATTGCACAAAAGGCTTAAATTTGACTTGAGTGTACATTTACTGTGCCATAGCTGTCATTCTTCTGTCTCTCAAGTTATAATAGATTTTTTTTGCCACACTGGAATGTTGTAAGAAAAATGCATTAATGAAAAATTTTAATTTCTGGTGGTTTTGTTTGTTTGTTTGTTCTTTTTGTTTTCAGTTTGGGGTATATATAGACAATATTGATTGGCCTTCATGAGCCAATATATTAATAATAATAAATAAATTATTTTATGAATTATTATCATCATCATCATCGTCATTACAGTAGGGATTCTAGATTTCAGCAATATGGCACCTAAGCATTTAAAATCAAAACTGCTTATCACACCACTGTGGCCTTCAGACGTGTATCTGTGTGCAAGATACAGTGTTGTGACACACTATGACTTTTCAAAAAGCAAAGCTTTTTGAAGCAAAGTCTCACCGATACACATCACATTATCTACTTACTAACTTGGCGGCTATTCTTTCAACACTGTTCTATAAATCCTGTATCTTAATTATTTTAGATGTCAAACACCCTTCCTTTCTTAAAAGGTACCTTAAGCTTTAAAGGAAAATTATTTCCCATTATTTTCATTTTCTGAAGTTTCAGTCTGATTATCTTTTCCTTTTTTTTTTTTTTTTTTCCCCCCCAGTGGACTTATCATTGTTTCATGCACCTGAAATTCTTAAATCTTTTATATATGTATGTGTCTATGTGGGTATGCCCATGTGGATATGTTTGTGTATCACAGAGTTTGTCTTGTACTTATATTTAAAATAAAATCATTGAGGGAAAACGGTAACAAATGAATAAATGAATAAATAAGTAACACTTATAAAATTGTCAATTTTAATTTGATATTAAAATATAAATAATTTTTAGATATTGAGAATTTAACACAGGCGTGCAATATATATATAGTCAAACAGCTAGGGAATACCTGTTGATAACAAAGAGCTAATTACATTATTGCTTTCATAGAATCATTAAGGTTGGAAAAGACCAAGATCATCTAGTCCAACCATCCACTTACCACCAATATTGCCCACTAAACCATATCCCTAAGTACCACATCTACCTTTTCCTTAAACACCTCCAGGGACATTGACTCCACCACTTCCTTGGGCAACCTGTTCCAATGAACTTCTTTAAATGGTTACCAAATAAATTTGTTGAAGAAAATTAAAAATTTCTCTAGCTGAAGAATCTTGTTAATGTAAAAATGGATGAAAAAGAAAAGAAAAGAAAAGAAAAGAAAAGAAAAGAAAAGAAAAGAAAAGAAAAGAAAAGAAAAGAAAAGAAAAGAAAAGAAAAGAAAAGAAAAGGGAGGGAGGGAGGGAGGGAGGGAGGGAGGGAGGAAGGAAAGAAGGAAGGAAGGAAGGAGGGAAGGAAGGAAGGAAGGAAGGAAGGAAGGAAGGAAGGAAGGAAGGAAAGGAGGCTAAACTAAATCTTATAACATACATTGAAATAAGATTATTATCTAACAGTTTTCAGAGGAGAAAAATTTTGGGCAAAGGCTGTAACATAAATAAACATGTCCTATGGTAAGCATTAGCGCAGATGGGTGTATGAGCACGTAAAGTCATCAGAGATGTTCAGTGGCCTCTACAATGAAGACTAAGCACTCTCCAAAGCATGTATATCTACTTTAATAATACTGTAGTTTTTTGGAGAACATATAATACTGTAGTTTTTTGGAGAACATGTAGTAAGGTATCTGGTGAAAATACTCACATTTCTGCAAAACTGAAATATATATTATTGACTTGTGGTATCATATAATATAAACATAGAATGGCTTGGGTTGGAAGGGATGTTAGAGACATCCAATTCCAACCCTCCTGCCATGGGCAGGGACATCTTCCAATAGACTAGGTTGCACTAAGTCCTATACAACTCTTCATTCAACATTTCCAGGGATGGGGTATCCACAGGTTCTCTGGACAACCTGTGCCTCACTACCCTCTGAGTAAAGAATTTCTTCTGAATATTGAATCTAAATCTATCTACATTTTTTTTTTTCAGTCTAAAGACATTACTCCTTGTCCTACCACTACACTCCCTGATAAAGAGTCCCTGTATAACTTTCCTGTAGGCCCCTTCTTGGTACTGAAAGACTGCAATGAGATCTTGGAGCCTTCTCTTTCCCAGGCCAAACAAACCCAATTCTTATGCTTTCCTTATAGGAAAGGTGATCCAGCCCTCTGATCATCTTTGTGGCTCTTTCTAGTAGGTCTATGTGCTGGGGACCTCAGGGCTGAACACAATACTCCGGATAGGGTCTCACAAGAGCAAAGTAGAGGGGAAAATCACCTCCCTCAGACTGCTGGCCACGCTTCTTTTGATGCAGCCCAGGATACGGTTGGCTTTTTGGGCTGCAAGAGGACGTTGCTCGATCATGTTGAGCTTCTTGTCAACCAACACCCCCAAGTCCTTCTTATGAGGGCTGCTTTCAATCCAGCCTATTTTGTTCTTGGGATTGCCCCAGCCCAGATGCAGAATTTTGCACTGGGCCTTCTTGAATCTCACGAAGTCTGCACAGGCCCCACCTGGAGTGCTTTCAGATATCAACCATTTGCATCATTCAACTTTTTTTCTTGGGGGAGATATATTGCTGTTCATCAGAAATTTCTTTTTCACAAAATATCAAAAGAGGTGGTTGTGGTTGTGGTTTCCCTCACAAAATAGTGAGGGAAAAATTACAAGACATGGTGTCAGTATCCATTTGTTTCTCCTTCCTCTGAAAATGAAGCACAAACCTAAAAGGGATGTCTCAGGTTGTATGTCTTTGTTTAAGGGAAAACAAAAGATAGCTAAAACCAAGCAAAGTTTCCTACTGAATGAACAGTGTGCCATTTCTACTTGCTGTAACTTCTAGAGATAACTGCTGGAGGCCAGTATGTGGACAAGTAAATCTGGACTTGAAGTTAGACTGAGATGAACCCCAGTCAGCAAACTACAGAAAATACAGGTTATTTGTCAGAACTCACAGAGGGGAACAGAAGTCTGACTGACTGACTGTCCGCAGAAAAATGAAGACTAGATAAGGTGTTAAAGGGGAATCTCTTTCAGATTGTGATTGGTCCAAATAAGTGAAAGAATCAATAAATATTTCTTAGTTTTAATAAACTTGCTCTTGATTTTTTTCAATCTTGCTTCAAAAGGAAACTCTCACAGTACCAAATCGGTTATGATTCAAGGCCCCTGCCCCCCAAGAAAAGCAAACTACTGCTTTTGGGAACGGAAGTCCATAGGGAGCAATGATATCTCTGTCCCATGAGACTTGTTTGATCTTCCTTTTCACCCTTATTTTCCATTTTATTGTATTTTCAGTTATTTTTAATGGTTTTTTTTTGTTTGTTTGTTTGTAATCTGCTTTAACCTATGATTCTTCCTTTTTTTTTTTTTAATTTTTTTTCATTTCTATTGTCTATATCTGACATGATCATTTCTAGAAGCTGTACTTTGAAAGACAAAAAACATGGTAATGTTGAAAGTCCTGTTAACTTTTCAGATACCATAGCATTTAAGCAGTAGTAAAAATTTTCTCTAGCAATACTCCAACTTGTCCTTAATTCACACTGAAGCCATTATTTATCTTTCTGAAATAAGTGTGATCACCCTGTCAACAAAGAATTTGTATATTAAACTAAATATGTTAGTAATTCTCTGGAAAACTATGCATCACTACTCCTCAAAATGAGATCAAGTAAGATATTAGTGATATTAGTGCAATATCAATACCATCCTCTGCAAACTTGCTGAGGGTACACTCTACCATCATCCAGATCACTAATGTTGAACAGGACTGGATCCAGTACTGACTCCTGGGGCACACTGCTAGTTACTGGCCTCCAACTAGGCTTTGCATCACTGACCGCCACCCTCTGCACAGAGCCATTCAGTCAATTCTCAATCCACCTCAATGCCTGGATATCCAGCCCATACAGCAACAGTTTATCTATGAGGATCTTACGGAAGACTGTGTCAAATGCCTTACTGAAGTCCAGGTAGACAATATCCACTGCTCTGCCCTCATCTACCATGTCAGCAGCAGTTTGTCAAGTAGCAGTTTATCAAGTTAACCAAGCAAGACTTCCCCTTGGTGAATCCATGCTGATCACTTCTGGTGACTTTGTTGTCCTTGTGTGGCTGGAAATGTTTTCCAGAATTTGTTGCTCTACCACCTTCCTGGTATCGAGATGAGGCTAACTGACACTGAAATATTTCAGAAATATTTTGCAGCTCAGAAACTGTAGTGTCTGGCTGGAATGGAGTGAACATTCTTCATGGTAGCACAAGTGATGCTGTGTTTTGAATTTGTGACTAAAAGTATTGTGTCTGTATGACACATCAGTGTTTTGACTACTGATGAACAGTGTTTACACACCATCAAGGCCTTCTTTGTTTCTCACTTTGCCACCCCAGCCTGGGGACAGGAAAGAAAGTTGGAGGTGACACACCCCAGGGAACTGACATAAACTGACCAAAGAGATATTCTAAGTCATCTAAGGTCATGCTCAGCAATAAAATCTGGGAGTTTTATCTTCCATGGTAGCTATTGCTTGGAGACTGGCTGGGCATCAGTCTGCTGTGAGTAGGTGATGAGTAATTGTTTTAGCACAGAGTTATCTATTGCATGGTTATCTACTTTAATGAAAAAGGGATATATAAGATGGGTGAAAAACTAACAATAAAATGACTCTAACACTTGGAAAAACGCATATGAGCTCACAAACCCAGAATCTAAGAATGCCACCTCAAGAACTAGCTGAAGTAATGTTCTTTATAATTGTTTCCTTTCTAGTGGAGTTGTCACGCTCTTGTTTTTTGTAAGTTTATTCCTTGTCTTGTTGAAAGAAACATACTCTTTGTAAAATACACTTGAAAATCTGTGTGGTGCTATGATAAAAATATTAAAAATAAAATAAGCTAAATGAGGACAATTGAATAACTGTGTGCATCCTTTCCAGATATCTCATATGTCATTTCAAGTCAAGACAAAAGCCTATAAATCCCTATCTTCTCCCAAAACAAACAAGAGACCTGTGTTCAGAAACCCAGACCTGAGGCACGTATTATAATAAAGATGAGTTGATAGCTAATTTTCTGTTGTCATTATATTTATAATGAGTTTTATAATGCATAAACTTTATTTCAAAACACTCCTTAATTTCATAAAGATTTAAATAAATTCTGCCAGTTATTTTAGATGATTCACATGAAAAAACAAGAGACAGTTTATTATTTTGAAATGTTTAAAGAATTGGTCTTCACCATTTTAAAATAAAATGGTAACTGTATCTCCTGAAGTTGTAATCCCCAGACCCTCTTGTGTGGAAGACATAGTAAACAGTAGTAATATTAATTGAACTGAATAATGTAGAGGCTGAATATCATTAATTGATTAAAGTGTTCAGTTATTCTGGTATGAATCTGGAGCAAAAGAAAATATGAATTATATATATATATTTATTATTAAATTTTATTTATAATCAATACCTCATTCTGACAAATAAATAAATAAAGGGCCATATTCATCCTCACTTCAGCTTCTTAGACCATGAATAAGTAGAAAAGTTAATAATTTTACATTTGCTGTGCAAAGATTCAAGAACAGCTTTATAGAAGGCATATTAAAACCTGCAAAGCAAAATCTGCACTGAAATATTCTTCTAAGCCAAGAAATACTGCAAATGACACAACCTAAATCTTTAAAAATAAAAAAGGGCTTCTCTGACTCACAATGGATGTTAAAAGATATGCTTCTTTTCAAAACTGATAGTACTTTAGTCCGCCTTAAAAAGAAGTTGAATAATTTTCCAGTTTAATGAGTGAAAACTGTTATTTGTCTGTCCGAATTTAGAAACTCCACCAAAAAGAACCATTAAAAAATCTAACCTTGTTACAAACTGCAGAAGAAAAGGGATATTTCTACAGCTTGATTAGATTCAGCACTTCACATACATCTTCCAAAACTCTTCATTTTCATAGGCTCATCATCTAAATTGAACGATAGAAAAGGATCAAATAATCTTTGCCATACTTCTGCACTTCTAGCTATTTATCTTACTAATCAAAAGACTAAAATATTCAAATGATCATTCAAAAAATATAAAGCTTGTTCTTCTGTTTAATTTTCATTTTATTGTGTAGCTTCAGTTGTCTTCTTATCCTTGTCCTGGTTTCAGGTAGGACAGAGTTAATTTTCCTCCTAGTAGCTGGCAGGGTGCTATGTTTTGGATTAGGATGAGAAGAGCGCTGATAACATGCTGATGTTTTAATTGTTGTAGAGCAGTGCTTGCACCAAGCCAAGGACTTTTCAGCTTCTCGCTCTGTCCTGCCAGGGAGCAGGCTAGGGGTGCAGCAGGAGCTGGGAGGGGACAGACCCAGGACAGCTGACCCAAACTGGCCAAATGGGTATTCCATACCATCTGACGTCATGCTGAACAATATATAGGGGTGGCTAGTCGGGGTGGGGGGTGGGGGCCGGCTGCTCGGGGATAGGCTGGGCATCGGTCAACGGGTGGTGAGCTATTGCATTGTGCATCACTTATTTCGTACACATTATTATTATTAATACTATTATTATTATTATTATTATTGTTATTATTTTTCCTCTCTTAATAAACTGTCTTTATCTCAACTCACAGGCTTCACTTTCCCGTTTCTCTCCCCCATCCCAGAGAGGGAGGGGGGAGGGTGAGCGAACGGCTGTGTGGTGTTTAGCTGCCAGCCGGGCTAAACCACAACAATCCTACATTTATTTAACCCTTTTAGCACTGAAATAAGACTATGAGATTCTGAATGCACTTTGAATAATATTGTGTACTGTCATTATTCTGCCATTGTTGTCTATGAATGAATTGGTGTAGGACACTTTTTGCATGCAAATAGAGTGTCATGCTGGACTGGAATTTAATGGAAGAATGGCTAATATTATTTATTATTCATATAATGGCATTTTTAGACCATGGCTCTGTACAAAAAAAAAAAAAAAAAAAAAAAGTGTTTCTTGAAAAAAAGTCACAATCCAAAATACAAGTGAATAAATGTGGTGGTTTTACTCAGGTGGGCAGCCGAGCTATACCTCAGCCACTCTTTCACTCTCCCTCCTCAAAGGAGAAGTGGGAGAAAATACGATGCAAAGAGCTCAAGGGTTGAGATAAAGACGGAGAAAGATTGCTCAACAGTTATCGGGAAGGGCAAAACAGACCCAGAGTAGGGAGCCAGTAAGATTTATTGCCCATTACTAACCAGATAGAGAAGTAAGAAACAAAGTAAAGAAACCAAAAATACCCTCTGCCATCCACCCTCTTCCACCTCCTACCCTTGAGTGGTGCAGGGGAATGGGGGAATGGGGGTTGCGGTCAGTCTATAGCACTTTGTCTCCACTGCTCCCTCTCGGTCACTCTCTTCCCCTGCTCCATGTGGGGTCCCTCCCATGGGATGCAGTCCTTCCCAAACTGATCCTGCTTGGTCTTCCCACAGGCAGCAGCTCTTCAAGAACTTCTCCAAATATGGCTCCATACCACCGGGTCCATTCATCAGGAGCACACTGCTCCAACCTGGGTCCCCCACAGGCAGCAGCTCCTACCTGATCCCCTGCTCCTGCATGGTCTCCTCTCCACGGGCTACAGGTCTGGCCCAGAATCTGCTCTGGTGGGGGTCCTCCACAGGCCACAGCCTCCTTCCATGCAGGTCCACCTGTTCCACCGTGGTCTCCTCCATGGGCTGCAGTGTGAAAACCTACTCCACTGTGGTGTACCATGGGCTGCAGGGGGACAGCCTGCTTCACCATGGTCCTCACCACAGGCCACAAGGGAACTTCAGCTCCCGTGCCTGGAGAACCTGCTGCCCTCCTCCGTCCTCACTGACCTTGGTTTTTGCAAGGCTGTTTCTCACTCCTTTCTCTCCCAGCTGCTGTTCCACAGCAGGTTTTTTTCCCTTTCTTAAATATGCTCTCACAGAGGCGCAAACAACATTGCTTGTTGGCCCGGCGCTGGCCAGAGGTGGAGCCCTTGTCTAACATGGGGCAGCATCTGGATTCTTCTCACAGAAGCTGCCCCTATGGCTTCCTGTTACCAAAACCTTGCCACGTAAACCCACTACAATACAATGCTGAGAAAAAATAATCTTACAAAGAAGGAAGTCAATTGTAACTTTTGATTCTTGTTGTAGAACAGAAAATCTGTAATCAATCAGAAATACCATTTAAATTCATTATACCCCGTTTGAATGTTATTGTCTATGTCACTATTATATTCCTCCTGTCTTCAGCATAAAAGATATGAAGGACATACAGGTAAGATGTCACTCCAGCAACCAGAAATGAATGATGTGGTACAGGTAGAGTCCTCCTCTACTCTTCGAGATATGTGAAACATGTTGCCTTAATAAACATGGAATATGCATTATTTGAAATCTTACACATATATGCCCTTTGTCATAACTGTATGCTCTGTGATACTAATGGAATAGTTTCTGCAGGTTCTCATAAAATATATATCTCATATATATATATATATAAAATGAGCCATAAAAGAGGAAGAATTTCCTCATTAATAGCTATCTTAAGAACTTTATGAATCTTTATTTTACCCCCAAATCTACAGAAATATTTGCAATACAAAAGCAAGATAAATATTTATTGCATTAGAGTATTCAAAGCTCAACAAGGCACAGTATGCATTTTCAATAGAAAAGAAGCATTAAGTTTTCATCAGCTATTGACTAAATGAGACAATCTAATTTGTAAATACCATGGTTCTAAAAACCTTCTGTACCTACTCAGTTTCAAATCATGTAAATCCAGAGACAATTGTTTTATTTTGTATACCAGTAATTTAGAATCATTAACTTTTTTTTTTCTAACAGAAAAAAATACATTTCCAGAAAATGGCCAGTATGGAGATTTTCTGTGACCTTTCTGATTTAGTATTAAACTTCTGGCACAGAAGGAAATCTTATGATCATTAAAATGAACTTTTGGTTTAAGCTACCACTGTTTCCTGGGTCTAAATAAATTGTCAGAATAGTGAAAACAATGATATAGGGCCCTGTCTTTACTTCTGGTTTCAGCCAATATTCTAGAAGAAATACAGGGCTAGATCAAAATAAAAGTTAGTTGTGATAATTTTCAAATGACAATTGTAACTGGGACTTTTGGTCTTTTATATTGTTCCCCTATCCTTTTTATATTTTAAATATGTCTCTTTCCAAATATCTGGTGCATTAAGCCCTTCAAATTAATATTTGCTTGAATTAATATATCCTTGCTGAAATTATTTGACTACCATTTATATACATGGGCATAATATTTTTTTCTTGACTGTAACAATGGAGCAGATTACATCTTTATATATTTTTAAATTTAAATTTAAACTCTTCAACCTTGGTTCCTTGAGATATATATCTTAAATCCACAGATAATCATTGAAATAACTGATCAGGCTTCTAAGGAATAGCTCTTACTAACCTATAGAGAGAGAGATGAACACTCAAAATTTTGTATTGGAATAAAATTTAGGCTGACTTTAAGCACTCATTTCTATTTTTTCTTTTGTTTTGGTTTTAATTTTTAAGTTCATCCTCCACCTTTCTTCTTCTCCACTCTCCTCCTGTTCTTGATCAGTCTTTATCTTTTATTAATTGCAGAGGAAATGAAATTAACAGCTGTTCAGACTAAATGCAGGTCTTTTTTTTTTTTTTAAATAAAATTCAGGTCAAAATAAAACACATAGTGAGCTTTGATGTCTCCAAAAGGAAAGAGAGAGAGAGAAAAAAAAAAAAAGAAGCTTGAAGTTGTACTTAAGGTCTACTTAAATTTTGCGTTATGTTTCTAATACTTATTTAAAAGTGGCCCTACATGAGCATTTGCAATTATTCTAAGTATACTTTTCAACGTACGAGATTTTTTACTGATTTACTTTTTATGTTCAGTTTTTGACCATTTAGTTTTAGTATTATACGACATTTTCTTTATCTCCAGTTATAAATCGTTATGGTTCTGAAAGAACAATTTAATAGTGAATCTAGCAGAGCTAAGTTTTAAACATATAAATAAGCCTATTTTAGTCAACGCATAAACATCATTTTGTTCTTAAATATTTTCCTCCAGACATCAGAATTAATTTTTTACCTAAACCTCTCTGAAAATACTCAATATGATAGTGATTGTAGTGCTAAGAGGAATTAATGATATATATATAAAGAAAAATAAATTCTGAAAAGTTATATGTGACTGAAAAGCCAAAATGACATTTTAAATTATTCATCAGATGAGCAAGAAAGAAGTATATGATATGTCTGAATAATTATGACAGTGAATATATTGACATAAATTTTGTTTTAAAGTTTATATCAGATGATAATTTAAAGGTATGCAACTAATGTTGCAGATTTAAGCTTTGACTCTTCAGGTTTTGTACAATGTACCTCATTCAAATTAATGTGTATTTTCTAATCAAATTAACGTTTGTACTCACATGTATGTGTTTAGAAGGACTGTTCACTAAAAAAGATTCTCTTTCTTTCTTCTAGCACTTGATTTGCTGAAATGCTAGCATCAGCCCAGGAAGGAGAAAGCTTTTCATTCACGCCAATTTAGAATTTTGGTGCTGAAGTGATGTCCTGATGTTTCTCTTGAATTTTCCTGTTCATTTATTGTTTACATTTAAAAATTAACTAGATGATTGAATACTTTAGTCAGCGTATAGCAAGAATATATCCTGTACATGAAGGCTGGCTGACTGTTTTAAAATTTGAAAAAGTAAAGTGGCATAGAGCTGAAAAATTGTCTACAGAACTATGAGCAAGTTATATACAATCATGTAATTTTAATGGAATGATCAAATTTCTCTCAGTTTTTAGCAAAGAGAGTATTTATTAAAACTATAAAACAAAGCACTAATACTCATCAACACAGTTGTTAAGAGGAGACTGTCCTATTTTTTCCTGACAGACTGGAAACCATAGCAACACCTGTTTAGGAGAAGCTGAAGAAATATTTGGAGGTTTGCAATTGTTAAAGCCATTGGACTGTAACAGACATGTATTAATTGTGAGTGAATGTGACAGCATATACAAGATTCCTAAAAGGCAAGAAAACATCAGCATCAGTCAAGGCACTGAACAAGGGATTAATCAAATACTGTGATGTCTGACTTCAAACTCATTTTCATGCTTGTATACTCATCATTTACAAGGTCTGGGGAAAATGTGGAATTTTATTACTAGAATATTGTAGAAATATTTAAAAAAAAAAAAAAGAAATTAAAGAGAAAAAAAAAATCGTCTGACATCTTAAAAGAAAAAAACATCTTACATCTTAAAAATTATCTTGCATCTTAAAACATCTGACATCTTAAAAAACAAAACAAAACAAAACAAAACAAACAAAACATTTAAAAGCAGCCCTAAAAAATTTGAGAGTTCCAATCAAATATAATCACAGTGATTTCATATTGAAAAATTCACGGCAGCATGAAAGTTTCCTTGGATACTGCTGGCAAATTAGCTTTCTGAAAGAGGAAAGTACTCTCTGTTAGTAAGTACTTACAGGGAATTTATTACAGAAAGCTATTTTTAATTTTGTCTATAAGTAAATTATCAGAGAAGAAGCTAAAAATACTCAAACGGACAGCAAATATTTTAGTACAGATTTTAAATTTTGAAGCTACTGCATGTGCAGGCAGCAATCTATAATTTGCTTCAAGCCTATAAGAATACTTACAGTTTCAGTAAGTATTTCAAAGTATGAATGTTTTCATTCATTATTGAAATGACAGTATACAGGAAACAGGTATCACTGACAAAGTTTGACTGCTTTTTCAAGTCAAAAATGTTTTCAACAGCCTGTTTATGTTATGTTATGCCTTAAAAATGACAAATTTACTTTTGATTACATAATAAACAGATGAACTAAAATAGGTAAAATTAATCATGGTGCAAATAACCTCTGAATAAGATCTGCACTTCCAAAATCCATGTTAAGAGTAAATGTCCCTGCTTAAAATAAGCATTGTGTTAGTGAACAGGAGAGAAGAGGAGTGTTACAGAGACATGCAAACTAGTCTGGAATTTGGGAAACTGGTATCAGTTCTATGTTCTGCCATAGACATCTTGTGGGATAAGTTCCCTAATGATAATCTGCCAATACCAAGTTCAAAGATTAGTATCCAGGTCATCACAACTAAATTTGCAGCCTTCGGTCGCTTGGTGTGTAGATGGAGTAAAGATCCGCACATTTTGTTCCAAGATAACTGAGCAATTGCTTTGAGGAATTGAATATAATGCCTGAGAATGACTGCAGACCACAGATCCAGTTTTGCCTGGATTTTAAAGTACTGATGGTAAACTTTTTATTTTCTTGTTTTTTTTTTTTATTTTATTTTTTTTGTTTCTTTTTTCTTTTTCTTTTTTCTCTTTTCTTTTTTCTTTTTTTTTCTCTTTTCTTTTTTCTTTTTCTTTTTTTTCCCTTTTCTTTTTTTTTTTTCTTTTTTAAAATACAAACCAGCCTATAAGAAGTGTCCCCCCCCCCCCCCCCCCCCCAGATATTTTTCTGATATTACACTCATGCATGTGACATTTAAAAGACGGTTATAGTTTTGATGTAAAAACTGATTTTTTGAGGATTAGATTGTACTGGGATCACATAGCAAGGTTATGGTGGTAGGGGAACTGCAGGCCTCTGAGAGAAGAGCCCAGAAGCTGCTGCATGTCAAATAAGAGCCATTTCCTGTTGGCTCCAAAAGGGACCCACTGCTTGCCAGAGCCAAGACAATGATCGATGCTGGTTGTGTGGTTTAAAGTTAAGAGCAGATTTAAGAAAGGGAAAAAAACTCTTACACAACAGCAGCTGGGAGAAAGGAGTGAGAAACAACCCTACAGACACCAACATCAGTGAATGAGGAGGGCAGGAGGTGATCCAGGAGCCAGAGCAAAAGGTTCCATATAGCCTGTGGAGAGGTCCATGATGGAATAGGCTGTCCCCCGGCAGCTCATCGTGTACCACAGTGGAGCAGATGTCCACACTGCAGCCCATGGAGGAGCCTATAGTTAGACAGGTGGATATGTCCTGAAGAAGGCTGCAGCCCATGGAGAGTCCCTGCAAAAACAGATGATCTGGCAGGAGCTTCCGCCCATGGAGGACCCATGTTGGAGCAGTCGATTCCTGAAGGTTGGACCCCATGTTACAGACCCATAATGGAACAGATGCAGCCTGTGGGAAGCCCATATAGGATCAGTTCCAGAAGAAGCAGGGAAAGAAAGTGAGGATCAAGCAGTGGCAGAGATGAAGTGTTTTGTACTGACCACAGTCCCCATTCCCGGTTGCCCTGTGGAACCTGAGGAGAAGGCAGAAGAGGGTGGATAGGGGGCGGTGCTTTTAGTTTGCTTTTAGATTCTTAGTACCCTAGTCTGTTAATAATTATATTAAGCTCCCTATGCTGAGTCTGTTTTGCCCATGACAGTAACTGTTAAGTGATGCCCCTGTCCTTATCTCAATCCTTAAGCCCTTTTCACTGTATTTTCTCTCCCTGTTCTGTTGAGGAAGGTAAGCGAGTGGTGTGGTGGAGTTTATTTGGCCATCAGTGTGAAACCACCACACTGTTGACACATATGGACATCATGTATTTGAATAGTCTATGAAATAGAAATGGATGTCCAGGAAATGTTCTGATATGAAACATAAACCACAGATGTTCTGCTTATTCAAGATGAATATTTAATAATAGGGAGTTTGGGGCAATAAAGGGCAGATAAGAGCAGAAGTGAAATTACAACCTATGCCTTCTTGTAGTATTGTTTAAATACAAAATGAAACAGAACAGAATACATACCTGATTGGAATAATCTTCCAACCTCAACATCTAGTAAAAAGCAAGGGGGAAAGAGAAAGAGAAAGAGAAAGAGAAAGAGAAAGAGAAAGAGAAAGAGAAAGAGAAAGAGAAAGAGAAAGAGAAAGAAAGAGAAAGAAAGAGAAAGAGAAAGAGAAAGAGAAAGAAAGAGAAAGAGAAAGAGAAAGAGAAAGAGAAAGAGAAAGAGAAAGAGAAAGAGAAAGAGAAAGAGAAAGAGAAAGAGAAAGAGAAAGAGAAAAGAAGAAAGAGAAAGAGAAAGAGAGAGAAAGAGAAAGAGAAGGAGAAGGAGAAGGAGAAGGAGAAGGAGAAGGAGAAGGAGAAGGAGAAGGAGAAGGAGAAGGAGAAGGAGAAGGAGAAGGAGAAGGAGAAGGAGAAGGAGAGAGAAAGACAAGAGAATGGGGGAGAGAGGGAGGGAAAGAGGGAAAGGGAAAGCGTTGTCCTTATGGAGGAATTACCTAACAGCCTTATAAATGAGATAACTGAGAGTAAAAGCTGGAAGGTCTTTGTGGCCTTATAAAACTAAAAACATCAATACACCAGATGGCTTTGCAACACATTTTAATAAAAATGTATATAAATTACTCTGGCAGCTCCTAACTGGCATATAAAAAGTCTCTGTACAATCTGGTTCCTCCTCATTAGTCTTTAATCTGCCCCAGATTTAACTAATAAGTACTGCAGAAACTAAATCTGCCAAAATGTTCCTTGAAAAGATGGATATCTATATTTAAGGATGACCTTTCTAAAGAGGAAAAAAAAAAAAAAAAGTAAAAAAACGTTAAAAAAAAAAAAAAAGGGTTTCTGATCAGTTGGCCACACTTTTTAAAAGATGTTTCCACTTATTTTGGACTGGAAGAACGAAGATTTATTTTTTAATCATCCAGAATAAACAAGATCTCATCCTAAATAGTTCTTGGGGTCCAAGCTAGATGTTATCTGATGACTACGATAAGAAATCAATGGCTTTGTTCTTTTTTTTATTACTAAAAGCCAACCATTTCCTGCCACCTAGAAATACAATGAGATAGCTATCAGAACATGAAAAGTAGCTACATGCCGCATAAAAATATGTTTATTATATACTATATATAATGTATATATTTGTACTGCTATAAGGTCTGCCCTTTTCTTCTCTAAACTGAACAACCCAAATCTCTAAGCCTGTATTCATAGGAGCTCTAGCCCTCTGATCATTCTCATGGCCTTTTTCTGGACCCTCTCTAGAAGGTCTGTGTCCTTCCCATGCTGGGGTCCCCAGAGCTGGGCAAAGTACTCCAGGTGGGGCCTCAAAAGGGCAGAGTAGGGGGGGGGACCATCACCTTCCTTGAACACAGTCCAAGATGCAGTCCAAGTTACAACTGGCTTTCTAGGCTGCAAGTGCACACTGTCAGCTCATATTCCATTTTTCGTCCACCAGTACCCCAAGTCCTTCTCCTCAGGACTGCTCTCAATCCAGTCATTGCCCAGCCTGTATCCATGTTTGGGATGGCCCCAACCCAGATGCAGGACCTTGCACTTGGCCTTGTAACTTCATGAGCTTCATGTGGGTCCACCTCCCAAGCCTGTCAAGGTCCCTCTGGATGGCATCCCTTCCACCAAATGTGTCAACTGCACTACACAGCTTGGTGTCATCTGCAAACTTGATGAGGGTGCACTCAATCCTACTGTCCATGTCACCAACAAAGATGTTAAATAATACAGACCCCTGAAGGACACCACTGGTCTCCACTTGGACATCAAGCCATTGACTCTTCGAATGCGACCATCCAGTTGATTCCTTATCCACTGAGTGGTCTATTTGTCAAATCCATGTCTCTCCATTTTTGATACAAAGATGTTGTGTGGTACAGTATCAAATGCTTTGCATGAGTCCAGGTATATGATACCAGTTGCTCTTCAGGTTCTGTGGTATGCTATGCAACTATAACAAATGCCCAAACTGTTAAACTTCTAGCCTTGTCTTTTGCAATGTAAAACTGGTAAGGGAAGAAAAATAAACACAAAAATATCCATTGTCTTATACGCTGCTATATATGGATGTATGTTGATCATTTGAAGAACCCAGCCACTTTGTGACTGGCCACCCACTAGATTTAACTCCATTCACCACAACTCTTTGGGCCCAGCCATCCAGCCAGTTTTTTTACCTAGCAAAGTGTACACCTGTATAAGCCATGAGCAGCCAGTTTCTCCAGGAGAATGCTGTGGGAAACAGTGTCAAAAGTTTTACTGAAGTCTACTCTGATAACATCCACAACCTTTCCCTCATCCACTAGGCAGGTCACCTTGTCATAGGAGATCAGGTTAGTCAAGAAGGACTTGCCTCTCATAAACCCATGATGACTGGGCCTGATCATCTAGTTGCCCTGTATGTGCTGCATGACAGCATTCAAGATGATCTACTCGATGACTTTTCCTTGCACCAAGGTCAGACTGACAGGGCTGTAGATCCTTGGATTCTCCTTCTGGCCTTTCTTGTAGATGGGTGTCACATTTGCTAGCCTCCAGTCACCTGGGAACTTTCCAGATAGCCAGGACTGCTGATAAATGATGAAAAGTGGCGTGGTGACCACTTCCTCCAGCTCCCTCAGTATCCTTGGATAGATCCCATCTGGTCCCATAGACTTGTGTGCATCTAAGTGGTGTAGTAAGTCATTAATCTCTTCTGCTTGGTTATGAGGGATTCATTCTGCTCCCCATTCCTATCTTCCAGCTCAAGGGGCAGAGTACCTAGAGAACAACTGGTCCAACTACTAAAGAGTGAGGCAAAGAAGGCATTACAGACTCCTCATCCTTTATCACTATGTTTCCCCCTGCAGCCAATAAAGGATGGAGACTCTTCCTAATCCTCCTTTTGTTGCTAATGAAGCACTTTTTATTCTCTTTAATGGAAGTAGCCAGATTAAGTTCCAGTTGGGCTTTGCCCCTCCTCATTTTCTCCCTGTGTAGCTACACTATATCTTCGTAGTCCTCTTGAGAGGCCTGCCCCTTCTTCCAGAGGTAATAAACTTTTTTTTTTTTCCCTGCAATTTTTTGTTTCCTGAGTCACAACTTCTTTTCTTCCAAAAAGTCTTCAAACTGAATGTAGAATAGGACAAGGTCCTTTTGTTGTTTTTTTGTTTGTTTGTTTGTTTAGTAAGGAAAATATAATATTTTCCATATTATAAATATAAAATAAGAATTTGTCTGGAGTTTTTCCTGTAGCTATGAAAAGGCAAAAATAAATAAATAAATAATAAAAAAATTTCATTGCTTCATTTAATGAACGTATTCAGTAACACACTCCTCTGTCCTGAAAACAGAGTGGTTTACAATGGACACTTATTCTGATTTTTATGTGTTCCATGTTTTGGATTAGTTTTTGTTTTGCAACAGAATAGTTTTCTGCATTTTTAGCTATGGACAAACAAAATATTTCCAATGGGGCTGAGATTACTTTATATATATATATATATATATATAAAATTCACAAACTATTATGTAATATTTATAAACTTAGTCTTATCTTCTTTTGCAGTCCCCAGAGAAGAGTTTTCAAATTCCCAGTTTTCAGGGGCCTGTTGAACATGATTCTGTTGTTATAAGGATACAATTTATAATTGCCATCTTATATTTTAATTGATATTGTTTGTTTCACTATCCATTAATCAAACTAAAATTAATGTTAACATGAAAATGTTACTAAAAGTTAAACAGATATGATATCAGCATTAAAACATTAGTTGAAGTAAATAATTTTATTTTAGTTGAACTGCCAAAATCTAATATCTATTCTAATAATGTAATGTGTTACACACTTATGCATATAGACCGCCAGATCCACTGTGCATTTTCAAAACTGTTTTCAGCTTTGGAAACTCTACCAAAGGTTTAGGATGTGCTCTTAGGAAGATATCAGTAAACACAGCACAGAGCTATTAGCTAGCAGGGTTATGTTTTTTATTTCTTTACAAATTGTTTAGCTTTTGGGTTTGAGTCACCCTGCCCATTACCAAAACAGTAAAAATTATGTTTATAAATATTACAAATTAATGGGATGTGTCAGACATGCCTCCTGTCACTTTGAAAACTTGCCACATCCAGCTCAATTTATCTTCTATGTTTCTTTCTTTAGAATTCACAAGCTTCAGAATGTATCAGTACAGTTATTTTTTATTTTTTTTTAAGAAAGCTAAAACCTAAACTGACATGTAATTACAGAGGCAGAGATGGATGCAGTGTGATTAAAAACATATCACACATGGAAGAAACAGACCAATTTGGGGACTTCCAAGTCTCTGGTACACCTAGTGAGATACTAAATACACATTAGGGAGAGAAACAGGAAAGTCTAGAGATTAGACTGAGTTCAGTATCCCTGAGTCAGAGACCTGCTACTCTTCCATATGGCAGCCCATCTAATCCTTTCTGTTAGATATCTGATGTTTTCCTTGGCAGACAATAAAAAAAAATGACTCAGTGGATGGATCTGTGCAGTTACATGAACAGGTCTCCATAACTGGTCATGAAACAGCTGGAATAAATAGAGTGACAAAACAGTGAGACATGACAGAAGGAAACAGGGGAAGATGAGTTTGAGCAGATTTGTATTGAAACATAAGAATGAGATTAAGGTAAAAACTACACAGGCAAACATAAAACAAAAAAATTAACACAGAGCTATTCCACAAATAGGAGAAGGGGAAATGGCATGAAGGCAAGTTTATAAGGAATTGTGTTTATTGTGGAAGTGCATCAATAGGCAGTTAGCAGCATGTACACTCTACTTAATACATTCCATTTATGAAAATTCTAGCAAGTTATGTATTTTCAAACACAGTAGAATCTATTTTTTTCAAAAGTAATTGCCACAATAGACACTGGAAGGTGTCTTTAGATAAAGATGTGTTGATTTTTGATTAGTTTTACTTAGAATATGGATAGTATGTGGGTAGTCCTCAGAGAAATTCCATATTTTTCATTTTAAATGTGAAATTGTTTCGGGAAGAGTGAAAAATTACAAGACTGAGGAATAACAATGGTAATTATTTAGAATGCATTCAAATCAAATTCAGTCTTAAAACTTTGTCAAAAGAGACTGGGACATCGACTTATATTTTCAATTGAAGTAGCTTTGTCAGGAAGGAGTAGCAATTACCAAAAACTCATGTAGAGATATCAAACCCTTTCAGTGTATGCGTTGCCACATTCTAGTCAGTCAGGATTATTAAGCAGCTGATATCATTTAAGTCATTGAAACTTAAAATAGAGCATGTGCTTAAGTGCATTGGTTAACTGAGGCTAGAGGACAAAATTGGTTCCCTGGAAAGCCCTATTCAGGGAATTATCCTACGGATTGATTTAGTAAAATATTGCTAATTACTTTGAACTTCCATAACCTGATACCCTCCTGAGGTATGTTGTAATCTTCAATACATGGATAAGAAAATGTCTTTTACCTGAGTAAACACCAACTACTTGATTGACCCAAGATCACAAATTTGAAACTGTAACTCCATAAAATCACATCAACACTATTCCATATGTTAAACTTTTCATCTACTTCATTTGTATTCTCATGCAAAAATATAAACTCTTTTGTGTAATTTTTGCACTTTCACAAGATAATCACAGAATCACAGAATCATTAAGGTTGGAAAAGACCTCCAAGATCATCTGGTCCAACCATCCCCCTGCTGCCAATATCACCCGCTAAACCATGTTCCTAGGTACCACATCCGACCTTTCCTTAAACACCCCCAGGGACGGTGACACCATCACCTCCCTGGGCAACCCATTCCAATGCCGGACTACTCTTTCTGAGAAGAAATGTCTACTAATATCCAACCTGAACCTCCCCTGGAACAACTTGAGGACATTCCCTCATGTCCTATCACTAGTTACCTGTGAGAAGAGGCTGATCCCCAGCTCCCCATTTTCTTTCAGGTAGTTGTAGAGAGCAGTAAGGTCTCCCTTGAGCCTCCTCTTCTCCAAACTAAACAACCCCAGTTCCCTCAGCTGCTCCTCATAGGACTTGTGTTCCAGACCCTTCACCAGCTTCATAGCCCTTCTCTGGACACATTCCAGGGCCTCGATGTCCTTCTTGTAGTGAGGGACCCAAAACCGAACACAGTACTCGAAGTGAGGCCTCACCAGAGCTGAGTACAGGGGAATGATCACCTCCCTCGTCCTGCTGGCTACATTATTCCTGATACAAGCCAGGACACCGTTGGCCTTCTTGGCCACCTGGGTACACTGATGGCTCATGTTCAGGCGAGCATCAACCAGCACCCCCAGATACTTTTCCTCTGTACAGCTTTTCAGCTACTCTTACACTTCTCATAAATGATATGCTGTGGAATAAAATTTATTTACTTTCATGTTTATTTTGGGAATATGAGTTATACATAGGAAGCTGTTCTGAAAATGTTGACCAAGGAACAGCCCAAGTGTACAGACAGGTTTCTTCAAACACATCTATATCATGTGTATAAGATAACAGTACTTGTTAGACACTATGGAGGGTTGACCCCAGCCAGAAGCCAAACACCCACACAGCCTCTCATTCACTCCCCTCTTATTTGGGGTGAAATTGTTGATTTTATTATATGTTATGGAGTATCTCTTTGGTCAGTTTGGGTCAGCTGTATTGGCTGTGCCCCCTCGCAACCTCTTGTTCACTCCCAGCCTTCTGGCTTGGAGGAGAGGAAAATCATGACACTGTGCAAGCACTGTTCAGCAGAATCTAAAGCATCTGTGTGTGGAATCTTTAGCCACAGATGTAAAGCATATCACAATATAGATATCTTTGAAGAAAGTTAACTCCATCCCAGGAAGACTTACCTCAGACACAATAGCCCTAATTTATATTGTATAATATGTTTATAAATATATTGAAAAATAAATACATGCCCCCTGTATTATTTGAAAACGTAACTTCATGCACAATGCATAAATATGCACAGGGATTATTAATCTCTTCTTGCAACTAATTTGCAAACATGTAGTCTGAAGAGTCAGCCATACAGCTAATTAGTTTACTATGGAATTAGTTTACTATGGAAAAAAACAAACAAACAAACAAAAACCATCCTGCCTCAAATAACATAAAACAAAAAAGCCCACTCATTTTTAAATTTTTGCATGTATTTTCCCTCCAAACATATACAAAATCTGACTTGTTCAGATGTGTTACAATATTCATTTTTTGTACCTCATGCTCAAGGTATACAAAGATATTAAAAAAGTAAGAGAATATAGTTGTATAGATACATGGATTTTTTCCCAAGGAAAATACAGTTGAATTTCAATAGAAGTTTGCTTGGAGTTTTTTTTTTTTTTTTACTGTATTCTTATAAAGCTGAGATATTCTTTGATTTTTCATGGTGTTATTTCTATTTTCCTATTTATAAACAGCTGTTGTATTTCTAATTTCTAGACTAGTATTTAAAAATCCCAGAAATAAAAATTGAAGGAAATATTTGCTCTTCAAATTCTTACTTTATAGTTATTTTTATATCAAAGTATTTTCCTTCTCTTTTCCTTTTTGCAAAGTGAAAAAAAAAAAATCAATTCACAGTAGCTAAAAGATTCACTTACTATTAGATTTAATATAATAATATTATTAATAATAATTAGTTATACTACCAAAAGTCTTTGGCACAATAGGCAAAATATTGCAAAAAAAAAAATATCAACTGGAGACATTGTCAGTTATGATTGTATATAGTGAACTTATGTAGAATTTAGAATAGAATTTAATTTCTACCTAAAAATGAATAGAATGGAATGGAATGGAATGGAATGGAATGGAATGGAATAGAATAGAATAGAATAGAAGAGAATTTAGTGTTCTACCATGAATTCTGCTGAGAAAAACAATTCCCGTTTTTATTTCTTTTTTTCATAATTAATAAAAAGGATGACAACAGAATAACAACATTTCTTTAGAAACATTTACAGGATTTTTACTTTGATAAATAAAAAGATACTGATGTTTCTTGTAAAGGATTAGTACTTAACCTGTATCCCGTTTCAAGAACAACCTAATATTATCCAATCACTATAGAGTGTGAATAAGCAACATTGATTTTCAAGTAATCCTGCTTAAAGGAAAGCCCTAGAAAATTTTTGTAGACTACCCATGAACATTCACTCTTTAGTGTCAAGTCTTACTCTTACAAATGTCTTCTGTGAAATAAATTGATCCCCAATATAATAACATCTTCAGCCTCTGCTTTTAAAGACACTATTAAGGAGATAGATACCTTTGTTAGAATATGTTAAAAATGTGTATGCCTAATGTTTATCCTGATTCAGTGTAAGATGCACGTAAGTCCCCAGTCGAAGAATTTATAGAGACTGCAGAATGGGAGACCAAGTAATGAGCCTGAGAGAAAAGGAAAGATTTCAACAGCCTTTAATCTGGACCCTTCTCAAAGATCAGGAGACGAAAGTAATAAATAGAGGATGACAAGTCTCTTTATTTATGTTTTCTGGGTCTAGATCTTTCAGTTTATTTGGCTGCAACAGGCCTTTATTAAACCAACCAAGTGGAATGTTCAGCTTGGTTTGCCATAGTGGAATGGCTGATTTTTGTTTTCAACTTTCCATCTTTTCCAGCATGTCCTTGAAGCTTAACAACATTCATTTCCCAGATGACTTTCTACTCTGTTCCACTCTATTTTGTTGCTGTTACTTTTTTTTATATATATATTTGTTCTTTTATTCCACAAAACATTTTCCTTTATCTGTCTATTATTACAGTTCACAGCAACAAGAATATATTTGATTAAGAAAACATTTTTTTTTTTCACATGATCAGAAAGCTCTATGCTTACTGCTCCTTACTTGGATTTTTCTTTTTTAATTATTATTTTATTATTATTTTTTTTAACTTTAGTTGTACCTGTCAATTCCAATTTTAGGATGATGACAAAATGACGACAACAAAATAGTTGAATATAAAACTATTTAAAATTTTCATTTGAAACAAATTTTACATTTTTTTTCAATAAATACAGAGAAAATGAAAGTTCATCTATAATTCAATTCAAGTAATTACAAGAGTGACCTTGACAATTAAATAGTGAAGGGTCAAATCCATTTCTTAATAAAATTCAATACTAAATCCATTTGTTGGGTTTAAAAATTTTGCAATGTCTTAAACTTATATTGTTGGTAATAATAGTGAGTCTTTCCAGTTCTCTGTAGACTACTTCTAATACCTCGTTCTCTACTGACAGACCACAGTCTAATGTTTTCATTAAAATATATAAATCACAGATGTGATTATCAGCTTTCTTCTGAACTTTTTCAATTAATTTATTTTAAGTAAAAAGTTCCAGTTCAGTGCAACTGCACTTATTCTCTGACATTTATATGTTTTGATAAAATTTAGTTAGGAATATTTTTTGTTTATTTGTTTGTTTTTTTTAAATGGTTATCATAGAAGAAAACATTCTAGTTATCCATGGAATGTGCATGGTATATATATGAGTTGAACCCTGATGTTTTGAATCAAGTAGAGTAGATTATAAGTGGTGCATTTTTATTTCTGATATACTTGGTTGAGGAAAACAAAAACAAACAAACAAAAACTTAAGTCTGAATCTAGAACAAAAACGATGAGGGCATGGTCATATGTTATTTTTGTCATATGTATTTTTTCCAGCCAATTCAAGTAATAAATGAAAGGATTCTAGCTAAAACTAATAAATCTAGTAAACAGTGTCATAATGTTCAACAAAAAATATCAGAAAGAGTGGAGAACAATGATATTCAAAGAATTGCAATATATCCTACAGTTGGAGTAATTTGATACTGAATACATTGGGTGTACTTGTTTATTCCTTCTCTTGCTAGTCACCTATATTTGAGCTTTGGTGAGATCTGAGGAGACAGACCTGTTTATTTTGGTTTCTGTGAATATCCTGTGATTACAATCTGCCCTACTATTTGATATTGGTGAATGGTTAATCTCCTTCTGTTTGTTCAGATTAAACAGATCACACATCAGTTGTGTACACAACTCAACAAACTTCTGTGCTTTAGACAGGAAGACCAAACAAAGCAGTTTTGAAGGGAGCAAGAGAAACTTTTTTTCTAGATAGATTTATAATTAATAGCGTTATGACCAGCGAGGGAAAATAGTTGTGACCTTGAAAAACAATGATAAAAATAACATCCTATTGGAACTAAAACAAAATTTATTTGTATGAAATAAATATTGGTTGTTCCACCAGAATAAAAAATAGTGATTTAGAAAGCCATATACTGACACTGTGCATTAAAAGAGACAGTTAGCAGTATTGAGATGAGATCTGGAATTCACAGTCAAATATAGACAAACAAACACACCAAAAAAAAACCCACAACACTAATATTACTTGAGCTTTGATGGTGAAGTAAGATGAAGAACATACACAGTAAACGACCAAGCTAAGCAAGAGAAATCACAATTATAGGTGAAGTTGTACAAAAGATAATCAAAACAATGTTCAGCAAATGACAATGGGATGGATGTGAGTAGTGATCAAAAATGGTATGTTTAAAATGTTCCAGTTACTCAAAACAGTGATCACAGTGAATATATTACACATGATGATATGATGTACAGTGATTCTACCAATATTTTAAAAATCAAAACAGAGTGCCAGGTTTCCAGACCGATTAAAAGGGTCTTAAATTGGCAGTAAATTCCCCACCACTTTTTTCCCTATCAAAGGGAAAATAAAAAGGATAAAAAAATCCCCGTTTTAAAAGCAAAATACATCACAAGATATAATGAAATATTTTTTAATGTTTCATGCTGATTCATCACTTCTGCAAGTGTAGGTCATGAACAATAGACTTGGAATTGTTCACTATCAGCATAATTTTCAATTATTTGAAGTGCTTACACCAAATTAGATATATAGTTTTTAAATGTCCCTTTTTGATATAATCTTCAGCATGACCTTTACGCACTGATTATGATTACGATTAGCAACATAACCAGTTTATTCAGGCACAGACTTCCTAGGAAGAGATGAAAATACATCTCAGTTACCACCATACCAATAAGAATATTTTATTGTCTGAATAGCCTCTTATCTGGGTCGATGGACAAAATTCCTTTTATTGGACATGAGGGTACACTTGAACAAAATGTATTTCTTTCAAAGAAGAAAGATTAAGAATGGATTGAGACCGGAAGAGAGGTTTCTAGTCTAACCATAGCCACCAATATCAGTGAGAGTTTGTCTCTTAAGATATTGTGCAGTTTTTGTCACTTGTAGTGTTCTCTGTTTGTTAGTTTATTTTGGTTTTGTGCATCCCCCCCCCCCCCCCCCAAATTTACACAGCTTATAATAACATTTCTGTAATTTCAATATTTGCTAAAGTAGGTTAAATCCATATTTTTTTGTCTTCCTATCTATCTATACTAAAAGATCATTTGAGAAAAAAAAAAAAAAAAAAGCCTTCTGTTGACATGGGCTGAAGGGAAAAAGAGTCCAGGCAATTTCAGTGGAAAAAAAAAAAAAATATATATATATATATTTAAAGGCTACTGTTAGTGAGAAGTATATTTGATCTAGAAACTGCTCTGGCAATGTGCCTAACACAGTCACTACTAGGAATTGTTACAAGTCCCTCAGATTTAAAACAGTTATGTGTCCATAATGTCCAGACATTCAGTTCATTCATACTAGTACCCACTTAGAGAAGGAATTGACAAAGGATAAAACAGAGGGTGGTTTTTTGTTTGTTTGTTTGTTTGTTTGTTTGTTTTAATAAGGTTTTTGCTTATATAAGATTTTTGATAACCACCTATAAAATCATAATTTTACTATTGACCAATTATTTAAAGCAGCTACGATACTAAAGAGAAATGAGAAATATTCTTGGATTTTGTTAATTATGATGTTCACCATTTGACATATCAAAGACAGTGCAAAGATAACAAGGACAGCAAAGATATTTCAAAACTTTAAAACATTTTCTTTTTATTAAATTTCTAATGAAGCACCACGAAGCCTTGTTTACCAGGGAAGTGGTTGAGTCACCATCCCTGGAGGTCTTTAAAAGATGTTTAGATTTAGTGCTTAGTGATATGGTTTAGTGAAGGACTTGTTAGTGTTAGGTCAGAGGTTGGAGTCAATGATCTTGGAGGTCTCTTCCAACCTAGATGATTCTGTGATTTTGTAATTTACGCAATGCAAGCAAATTTAAATTAAGGAACGAATGGCATTTTTGTACTGGTTTAGTGTAACAGAGGTTAGTAGAAATTCTTCTGACACAAAGGATTATGACACTATATGTACAACTACTATGAATTTAATGTTGTTATTAAGGTAGAAATTACCGAAAAAGAAATTAATTGATGATTCCAATGAAATAGCAATAATGTAACTACAGTGTTGGATAACCATATACATCTTTAAAACATTTATTTTTATTCTGGGAAAAAGGGGATACATTTGACAACAGTTTGTTTAGAAGCTTTCGCAACATAATTGTTTTAATATGTATTTGGCTTTTAATTTTCCAGGATTGGAGACCGGCTTTATAATTAAGAATAAAAAATGCTAGCAAGAATACTACAAGAAAGTTTCTTTGTTTCTAGTCACAAAGGTCACTAATGTTGTTTAATTATTTTTCTCCAGTAATTCAGAGATTTAATAATTGAAACATTTTATTTATTTATTTATTTATTTAAGAAATAGCAATGTTTAGACCTAGCAATGTTAAGAAGTGTTAACCTAACATCACTCTAATCTGAAAAATCAAAAATAATTACTGATGTTCTAGCAAAGCATAAAATGGTATAAATATAACCTTTATTTTGGGCATCAAATCTAGAGGAAAATACAATAGTTATAAATGAATTATGTCATATAAATGAACCTTTTCCTGAAGTTAAGTAGGAATTAGTTAAAATGTAAATGTTAACTAGATTATGATGCTACTTGTAAAGTTTACATTAAACCTTTTGTAGTTTAACCCAGTACACAGCAAAGCCTCACGCGGCCTGTCTCTCACTCTTCCCCAGTGGGATGAGAAATTATCATTATTTATCAACATATGAAGAGTATGAGGTAATGGAAGTATAACCCATGTTAAATATAATCTTACTAGTATAACAAAAATTTTCAAATGGGGTGGGGTTGGGGCAAGTACAAAGATTAATAAATAATGAAAAAGAAACATGGACTATTCATGGTCAAGCTAACTAAATTACAAACCTAAATCAATAATTAATTCAGTTATTTTCTTACACTTGACATTGCTGAACTCAGGCATAATTTGTGAACTGTTCAGTTTATTCTATGGCAAATTTAAGTGAACATAAACAACATATTCTTTTGTTACAGTTTATTTTGTAAAACTGAATTCTACTCATTGAGTGTCAATGAGTATATAACTGTAGTTCACCTTGTGGGTGAACATGACCCTACTGCCATAGCTTCACAGTACTTACAAGCCACTGCAGTAAGTCACTGTTTTAGTTATGTAAGTCTCCATCTGAGGCTACACTCAGAGGCAGTAGAAAGAAATGGACAATTTCCAGGCATGAGTCACTTGACTTATTTTAAATGTTTGCTTTAGGATGAGTTGAATAAGCTTCTAAATACACATTAATAATGAAGACTTGTTCAAATTAATCTTTCATAGACTGCCTGTGAAAATAAAGGTATAAGAACATTCCCTTAAGACTCTGTGAGTAAGATACTTCTAAATATTAATAATTCTGCTGTAGCAGGTGTCTCAGAAAAGCAGCTGGCATTAAAATTATCATAAAGAATTAAGGTGCCCACATGATTTTCTGAACACTGGATACTTGCCCACTCTGGGAGATCTGTTGGGGAAGAAGAAAAGGAAATTTTCCTTAGTGACAGGTAAGAAGGCTGCGAAATGCTGACTAAAACAGATGCAAAAAGGGAAGGAATATTTCCTTATGACTAGGGTTGCAAAAATATTATTTCCTGAACACAAAACCAAAACGTATGTAAGAAAATGCTTTTTCTGTAGTAGTTTAAAACAATGACACTGCAGTAAAGAGATGATGTTCTGCGATTGCTTTTTGTGTGTGTCTGTTGTGTCTGTGTTTTCTTCTTTTTTTTTTTTTAATTTTATTTCTCAAGTCAAAATTTAGAGCAGGTACTGAATTTATGGAAAAAATCATGCTTAAATAAGCACTTCAGTTACTAAGATTCAATAAGAGAATGTGATACAATGAGTATAAATCAGAAACTGGCATCTCTCCACAATAAAACAGCAACTGCAAAAGAAATCTTAGAATTAATATTTGTCTATTAATATAAGAAAACAATACAATTATGTCAATAGTAATGCAGAAGAAGCAGAAATATACTTGTGATCTTTCTTCGTATTTAGGAAAAGTCAAGATGGTATAGTCATATCATATGATGAAGATGAAATACATCCCTTCCCAAAGTAACTCTGGAGGTTGTTAAGCAGCAACTACTAAATCTAGATATTTTTAAATCACAGAATCACAGAATCACAGAATTGAAGGGGTTGAAAGGGACCTCGAAAGATCATCGGGTCCAACCCCCCTGCCAAAGCAGGTTCCTTTGAGCAGGCTGCCCAGGTAGGTGTCCAGACAGGCCTTGAACATCTCCAGAGACGGAGACCCCTCAATCTCCCTGGGCAGCCTGTTCCAGTGCTCCTCACCATGAAGAAGTTCTTTCTCATGTTGGTGCGGAACTTCCTGTGCTCCATCTTAAGGCCATTACCCCTTGTCCTGTCCCCACAAACCACTGAAAAGAGGTTGGCCAAATCCCTCTGTCTCCCACACCTCAGGTATTTATACACACTGATGAGGTCCCCTCTCAGTCTTCTTTTCTCCAGGCTGAACAGAGCCAAGTCTCTCAGCCTTTCCTCATAGGGAAGATGCTCCAGGCCCCGTATCATCTTTGTGGCCCTCCGCTGGACTCTTTCCAGGATATCCCTGTCTTTTTTGTACCGGGGAGCCCAGAACTGGACACAGTACTCCAGGTAAGGCCTGACCAGGGCAGAGTAGAGGGGGAGGATCACCTCCCTTGACCTGCTGGCCACGCTCCTTTTAATGCACGCCAGGATCCCATTGGCCCTCTTGTCCCTCTTGGCCACGAGGGCACACTGCTGTCATCCACCAGGACCCCCAGGTCCTTCTCCTCAGAGCTCCTCTCCAGCAGGTTGTCCCCCAGCCTGTACTGATACGTCTGGTTGTTCCTTCCCAGGTGCAGGACTCTACACTTGCTCTTATTAAACCTCATTTGGTTTCCTCCTGCCCATCTTTCCAGCCTGTCCAGGTCTCGCTGAATGGCAGCACAGCCTTCTGGCATGTCAGCCACTCCTCCCAGCTTCGTGTCATCGGCATACTTGCTGAGGGCAGACACTATTTTCTTTACTAAGGAAAGCTGATTATGGTGGTAGAACATGCCTTTTGAAAACCTATATAAAACTATTTCTTATGTATATTTCTTATATATCTTTAATTGCTATTTATTTTAACATTAGCATTGTATATCTAGGTTAAGTAAAGTCACCATAATTTTTACTCCTCATCTTCACATAGGTACAATATTTGATACTTTTTCCAATGAAATAGTATTGCCATAAACTTACTTTTTTTATCATTTAAAAACTTTTGTCACTGGACTGGTCATCAAACACAAGTTGTTTCAATGTTCAGAGATGAAGATAATATAGGAATCTTAAAAACTGTTCATTATACTGGTAGGTTTCAATTCTAATACCCCTGAGGTACTTTGTCCTGCAAATTTAGTCTCTTTTTTATATAATATATATATATATATATATATATACTTTTTGCTTTTGATCCATTCTCAATAAACAATACAGCTAAATATTAACTTTATTCTGGGTCAGATCTATTCTTACTGCAATTTTTACCCATATGTCTGCCTTTTTGTTGTTTTTGTTGTTGCTTTTTTTTTTTTTATCAAGTAGCTTTTGATATTTTGTTTAAATTTATTTATTGAGTTTAACTTGATTTATGTTTGTTACTCAGTAATCATTAAGACAATTTTATTTGCCAATAAGCAATTTTTGAACTGCTTGTGGGCTTTCTGAGTACCCTCTATTTACTGGTTATTCTTCCCATGAGATTTACGGACCTTTTCTACAAGTTAGTTTGAAAGTACTTAAGTACTCCCTTTGGAAACAAAATCTAGCAGAATTTTGATAATGATGAGTGATATAATTTTGGACCCTGTCTGCATTCAGGTTCTTCAGACTAAATTGCTTAAATAGTTTTGTTAGTTTATTCAAAGTATTCCTGTTTAATAAAATAAATAAACTATTACTTTGTTTTATTTTAGCTTTTCTGGGGGAAGGAAAAAGAGTCACAAATATCAGGGCTTTGCCATTGTTTACCAAATATAACAGTTTCTATACTGGCATTACTTCCAGTAATACTATCTCTATAAATATTTAAAAGATACTTAGTTCAGTAAAGTCCACATAGCATCTACTTTTCATACAGAGAGGGAAAGCCAGAAGGTACATCCTCAGTAACAAGATCTGTATTAAAAATAAAATAAAATTAAATTAAATTAAATTAAATTAAATAAAAACAGCGCCATAATGAAAATAATGTCAAACCAAGAGAGAACATAAACATCAACAATGTCCTAGGTTCCCCTGTTAGAAAGTGATTTCTAAGTGAAATTCCTGGAAAATGCACTGTGCCACAGAGGATACATTCGAAAACAAATGACCAAAACCACTCTGCCCTGAAAAACTTGATGATCATAGTGCCTAATCTGCTAATGTTTACTAAGTCTCTGCTTCAATGTTGAGATCAGAAAGGTTAAACAAAGTTTTAATGCACAAAAAAAAAAGGAAAGAAAATGAAACTGCTTCAATTACATAGTTGACACTAGAAAACAATGCTTGATTTCTAGCATTTTACCCTTAGCTGCATTCCAGTTGCACTCCACACTACTATAATTCAGTATCCATTTTTAGTGTTCTCTTAAAAAAAGGAGTAGTTGAAATAATTAAATTATTGGAAGGGATTCAACATAGATTCAAGAGATTAATTAAAGGAAAAGAATCACAATTTGTGATGGGCATTCAATTTTTTTAATCAAGAGAAGATTAGGAAGTGATTTAAACACACACACATATATATAACAGTCTATATGGTGAGTAGATCTATCAGATTTTCAGGTGAACAACAGAAATGTTGTAAGTACAAGCAAGATATTATAGGCTGTAGATATAAAACATAATAAGTAATTTTTGAGGCATAGTAGAATTTTCCTGTTTCTAATGAAATAAATAATCAGGTTAGGATTTTTTGCTCTTTCCTTCTCACTTTCCTCCTCGATTTCCCTCCCTCCCACCATTATTTCAATTTTAGTCTTTCTACTTTATAAAAGAATGAGTTTAAGGAAGCCCTGCTGTTTCTTATGCACATGCAGTCAGAATATAACAATAGTCCCTTTGGCTTTAAAAGCAATTAATCAAGTACTTTATTTTCCTTTGTTGTTGTTGCTTTTTGAGTTTTGAAGTATATTGGCTTTCATGTAATTGGGGTGAGTAAGCAAATTTTAGTTCAATGCATAATGCTTCATAATGCTTGTGTTATTTTTATTTCTATTTCAATAATTGAAAATAAAAACACATGAAGCATGTTAGGTTACTGATGGCGATAAATTCACAACTATATATATACAACCATGCATACACACACACACACATACTCATATATTTCAGGGAGGAAAAAAAAAAAAAAAAAAAAAGCAGTATTACGTTATTCTTCCCAGTAGAGAACTTTGTTATACATAAACCAATTAATCAAAACATAATCAAGAAAATTAACAGGAAATGAACTGCTGCTTAGTTTGCCTAAAATTTTATTTTCCTCAGTCAATGTTTCCCCTCTATCCTTTTCATGGAAATGAAATGAAACATATTTCCTTGGGAAGAGGTTTCCTGGATAAGATAAATAATAAGAACAGAACTCAATATAGAGTTTGCAGATAAAGGTTAAAAGACTACACAGAAAGTATTACAAACTGATCTATAAAATAAGTAATTATTAATTAACATTATGTAGACTGTGCAATTCTGCAGTAACTTTAAGTTGCTTTTATCTTAGTGGAGATAAAAACAACAACAACAACGACAACAACAAAACACTATTCTGGAGTAATTATTCTCATAAGCACATAGTTCCATCTGTATTTATTAAAAAAAGGAGTGCAGGAGTGCATATTTACAGAAGCTGATGAGCCATCTTGATTAGACCTGTGTTGTGGTTTAGCCCGGCTGGCAGCCAAACACCACACAGCCGTTCACCCACCCTCCCCCCTCCCTCTCTGGGATGGGGGAGAGAAACGGGAAAGTGAAGTCTGTGAGTTGAGATAAAGACAGTTTATTAAGACAAGGAAAATAATGACAATAATAATAATAATAATAATAATAATAATAATAATAATAGTATTAATAGTAATAATGTGTATGAAATAAGTGATGCACAATGCAATTGCTCACCACCCGTTGACCGATGCCCAGCCTATCCCCGAGCAGCCGGCCCCCGCCTCCACCCCGGCTAGCCACCCGTATATATTGTTCAGCATGACGTCAGATGGTATGGAATACCCATTTGGCCAGTTTGGGTCAGCTGTCCTGGGTCTGTCCCCTCCCAGCTCCTGCTGCATCCCTAGCCTGCTCGCTAGCAGGACAGAGCGAGAAGCTGAAAAGTCCTTGGCTTGGTGCAAGCACTGCTCTACAACAATTAAAACATCAGCATGTTATCAGCGCTCTTCTCATTCTAATCCAAAACATAGCACCCTGCCAGCTACTAGGAGGAAAATTAACTCTGTCCTACCTGAAACCGGGACAACCTGGAATTCCAAAGACACTGCTGCAATCAAAATCAAAAGAAACCAAACCAAAACCCCAAAACTAAATATACTGCCATCTTGGAAAATAGTACTGAAGATCAAACTGAAAAGAAGAAAGCATTTTCACTCTACTAATACTCAACGGTAATCAATAGGCAAGGTCGCCGACAGTCAAGTCAATCACAATTTTAAGATCTCCATTTATGGAGGACTGAACACACCTAAAAACCACGGTTATCAAGGGAATCGGTGGAGAGTAGGGAAAATTTGGTGTTCTGTACGACATACAAAGAGCAAAGAGTCACTTGCTTACCCATTACATAATGCCATTTGAAACACATTGGTTTAGTTGTAAGTATATCTGCACATTACCAGCAGATATGGCACAGGACTTACAGGATATTTGCAGCTTCTTGGTGTAATGGTTGCAGGCTAGGTGCGAGGCCAAAGTGCCATTAGGAACCTGTTTTTTGTCGACTGAATGGCACAGTAGAACTTAGACATTGAAATAGTTCTCTGTGGTTCAGTGACTGAAATTATGTAGGCCTTAATTCAGTTGCCAATGCATAGGCATTTTGTGCCATCTAAGCTCTCCTAGGATATCTAAACCTTCCATGTGGTACTGTCAGATATGATATAGAGCTGGTGGTACACCTGTACAATGCTGATGCACTAGCTTGAAGCTTGGGTAGATCACAGAATCACAGAATCATTAAAGTTGGAAAAGACCTCCAAGATCATCTGGTCCAACCATCCCCCTGCTGCCAATATCACCCGCTAAATCATGTTCCTAGGTACCACATCCGACCTTTCCTTAAACACCCCCAGGGACGGTGACACCATCACCTCCCTGGGCAACCCATTCCAATGCCGGACTACTCTTTCTGAGAAGAAATGTCTACTAATTTCCAACTTGAACCTCCCCTGTCACAACATGAGGCCATTCCCTCTTGTCCTATCACTAGTTATCTGTGAGAAGAGGTTACTTTCTTTCATGTAGTTGTAGAGAGCAATAAGGTCTCCCCTGAGCCTCATCTTCTCCAGACTCAACAATCCCAGTTCCCTCAGCTGCTCCTCATAGGACCTGTGTTCCAGACCCTTCACCAGCTTTGTAGCCCTTCTCTGGACACATTCCAGGGCCTCAGTGTCCTTGTAATGAAGGGCCCAAAACTGAAGACAGTACTCAAGGTGTGGCCTCACCAGAGCAGAATATAAGGGGATGATCACCTCTCTGGTCCTGCTGTCTACATTATTCCTGATACAAGCCAGGCTGCCGTTGGCCTTCTTGGCCACCTGGGCACACTGCTGGCTCATGTTCAGGCAAGCATCAACCAGCAGCCCCAAACCCTTTTCCTCTGCACAGCTTTCCAGCCACTCTGCGCCCAAGCATGTAGTGTTGCATGGGGTTGTTGTGGCCAAAGTGCAGGACCCGGCATTTAGCCATGTTGAACCTCATACCGTTGGCCTCTGCCCATCTACCTATCCTGTCCAGGTCCCTCTGCAGGGCCTTCCTACCCCTTGGCAGATAAACACTTCCCTCCAACTTGGTGTCATTTGCAAATTTACTGAGGGTTCACTCAGTTCCCTCATCCAAGTAATCAATAATGATATTTAAGAGGATGGGCCCCAACACTGATCCCTAGGGAACACCACTGGTGACCGGTCGTCATCTGGATTTCACTCCGTTCACCACTACTCTCTGGTTCTGACCACCCAGCCAGTTTTTAACCCAGCAAAGAGTGTATCTATCCAAGCAATGGGCTTCTGGCTTCTCCAGGAGAATACTATGGGAGACTGTGTCAAAGGCCTTGCTGAAGTCTAGGCAGACTACATCAATGGGCTCTCCCTCATCTACCAGATGGGTCACCCAGTCATAGAAGGAGATGAGGTTGGTCAGGCAGGACTTGGCTTTCACAAACCCATGCTGACTGGGCCTGATTCCCCAGCTATCCCGCATATGCTGTGTGATTGCATTCAAGATGACCTGTTCCATCACCTTTCCTGGCACCAAGGTCAGGCTGACAGGCCTGTAGTTCTCCAGGTCTTCCTTATGACCTTTCTTACAGACGGGCTTCACATTAGCAAGTCTCCAGTCATTCGGGACCTCTCTGGATGACCAAGACCACTAATAGATGATGGAAAGCAGCTCAGCAATCACATCTGCCAACTCCCTGAGCACCCTTGGGTGGATCCCATCTGGCCCCATGGGCTTGTGACAGTCCAAGTGGAGCAGCACTTCTCTAACTGTTTCCACCTGAACTGTGGGGTGCTTCTTCTGCTCCCTGTCCCAGGTAGCCAGCAGACTTCCCTATGGGTGGGGTCCAGCCGACATATGGGGCCCTCTGCTCCCCTCAGAAGGGAGTCGCCTACGACAATTACCCTTATTTTCTTCTTCGTGGAGGCAGTCTTGAGGTGTGGAATTGACTTCCATCTCCTAGACAACTTCCTGGCTGGGCCTTCCCCCACAACATCACCACCCTGTCCCTCAGGCTCCAGGGCCTCAAACCTATTGTGTAAGGGCACCTGGAAATGCAAGGTAGGTAGGGAGGGGCCTTGCCTGTGATGCCAAGCAGGGACCTGTTTTCATTCATCTCCATCTCTCTCAGGTCTCCTCCCTCTGCCCGAAAGCAACAGGGCCGGGGTCCACCACTGTTTGGGTTGTCTCAACCCAGTGCCTTTCTCTCAGGCATGGCTGGGAGTTACTCCACCACTCTAAATCCTCCTCACATTCCCTGATCATCCTTAATCTCTCCACCTCCTCCTTGGGGGGGGGGGGGGGGGGGGGGGGGGGGGGGGGGGGGGGGGGGGGGGGGGGGGGGGGGGGGGGGGGGGGGGGGGGGGGGGGGGAGCTCGTGGCTCCGCCCCAAGGGCTGCTGGGCGCTGAAGGCTCCCTCAGCTGCCCTGAGTGGCCTCAAAGCTGAAACCCTTCTGCCTGCTGAGATCCCTCACTCTGCTGTAGGACCCATCTGCCCTGGAGTCAGTCGCCTCAGTGAGTGACTGTAAAATAGATATTCCAGGAGATTTCACAGGATAGAGATCCTTTGAGTCCAACCTAGCAAGTGAATTCTAGACAGCAGAACTGAGTCAAATGTCTCCACAGGCACATGCAAATATGCAGATACAACACCTAAGCTATTTTATCTTCAAACTGATGTAGAAAAGACATTCATTACCAATTACTTGGTACCAATAATTGGTAAATTATTATCTTACATTTTTTGTTTGTAAAAAAATAAAAATAAAATAATAAAAGTAAAATAAAATAAATAAAATAAAATAAAATAATAAAATAAAATAAAATAAACCCATATAATAATGAATGACAGTCATCTGAAGGTTAAATGGATGATGAAATGGGAAGGGTAAACATTCAGGTCTTAAAAGAATTCCTTAAAAGGATTCCAAGGATGTTTTGGACTGTAATGCACTTTATAGTAATAGTGTTTTCTCTAATATCATGTTTCTCCTTAAGTATATCGAGTAATTTGTTAAAAGAAAAATTTGAAAAATTTTCTCCATGAGTAATACAAAGTTTTTAATACTCGGTGTACAATTAAGTTTCCATTGTAAAACAGCAAAGTAGAGAGCTCTATTAGCAAGTCAAATGTGGGACAAATAATTTATTTCAGAATAAAGGAAAAGAACAGTACATTTTTGTTTGATAATGACAAATTGCATTATAAATGTTGAAAATATGGAATGTTTGTATATTTAAAATATGTATGAATCTAAAATAAAGGTGAAACTGTCATCTTTGGAAACAACATGCAACCACTACCAACGCAAAAATTCAACTTCAGATAGTTTTCCAATTTTTTTTTTTAAACAAGCTCCAATATTATACCCATACCACCACCACCACCAACAAAAAAAGTAATGCCTTGATTTTAGCAAAATCAGCAGTAACATCAGATCTATGCTACTCAAATAAAGTCTGTATCCTGCAGACACCATAGAAAATGACAACAAAATTTTATTTATAAGTTTTCTACACACTCGCACATTTTTGGAATAGCAGCTGAGTTTGTAAAATCTAAAAGCAGCTACTTTAGAATGTCTTGGCTTTCAAAGGAACTCTATGAAGTGAGAATAGTAGCATCTGCTGATCAACAATTAGCCGCTACTCTTACAGAGTACTTTTAATCTGATGACTAATTTAGGACATCTGCAAGATCTAGAACTCCTGGATGGTTCTTAGTCATGTTTCAGATGACAGTGCTGGTACTGTCGCTTGTGATTTACATACTCATATATGCAGTATTTACTATTTTGTGCAATCTCCTCCTTATTAGAAAAATGTTGCTAAATAGCTGTGAGCATGTTTTAGAAAGCAGCCAGATGGGGCGGGGGGGGGGGGGGGGGGGGGGGGGGGGGGGGGAATCTTTACTCATGCTGTTAAAGGATGACAAGAAATTATACACCTGGAAGTGGGAAGTGTGGCTTTCAGAATCTCAGATTGTAGGCATAGACTTTTATCTTTATTTTATGCTGATAAAAAGATAACTAGTTATATAAATGGTCACAAAACAATAATTCAGTTATTACTGCTTGTCCCTGTATTCTGTATACTTTGTTTCTTTATTCTTGCTTCATTCCTCAAAATACAGAACAGTGGGCACGTGTTAAGTGTTCATTAATGAAAGACAAAAGATTATTAGATGATAGAGGAGAATCTGTGTCTACCTGAACATTTTCCACAACAGTTAACCATCTCACCTCAGCAGCTTCACTGATTTCAAAGAGTCTGTTGACATTCTTTTTCAGGGTCAGGAATGCAGGGTTAAGCTAACATTCTAATTTACTTTAAAAACAATATTGAGTGTTTTACTCATAAAAGCTGGCTTTCATTATTAGGTGTGTTTCACAAAGCACTATCAACCTGTTCTGAAACTCATTGGATGACCGCTTATCAATTTAAATCATCAAGTGAGTAGGAAAACTTAGGGGAAAATGCTAAAGACAAGAAAAAAAGTAAGTATTGTCTTGTATGGTGTTTTCAGAGGTTCTTGGGAAACAATATTGCTGGATGGAGCAGGAAATACATGAAGAGTGTGATTTCCAAAGAGGTGCAGGCAAATGGAGAAGAAGAAAAAAACAAACAAGAAAACAACAACAACAACAAAACTAAGGTTTAATATGGATATTTCTTGCAGAACAGAGGAAGCCAAGATTCCTTACCTCATGAGCAAACAGGCCAGTTCAGCGGCACTCCCTTATTCTGAATTGATAGTTAGCAATAATAGCAAATTTTTTTTTGGTTGAAAATACAGGTATGAATGCTTCTTTAAATATATTTATACTTTACATATCTTTACATGCTTTATTATTTATATACTACATACTTTATATATCACAAAAAAGTATAGTAGGCATAGTTAACTACCCTTTATCTGTGACAAAGACAAACAAATCCAAAACAACAACAACAAAAAAGTTACAAAGGACAAAAAAAGTTACAGGAAGGCTAGAAGAGCCTTCTAGAAGAGTTTGAAAGCCCAAGCAGTAAGCAGATATGGAGATGTATTGAAATGGATTCTACATGAGTGCCTTTTGTCTGTTTCTCTATATAAACATGCATGAAAAATGATTGGGAACACATAGGGTGAACTGCAGTTAGTGTGGGGTTTGTGTCTCAGGAACATGGTAAGTGAGAAGACATGCTGGAATGAAAATGGTTGTGAAATGATTGGGTATGAAATGCACGAATTAATCAAAGTGGAACAAAATATTAAGCGACAACCAAAGCATTTATAAAAATGACCATGTTGCTATCCCAGAACGAAACAATATCACTTATTTTATTGATATATTTTAAGTATTAAGACTTTGACTTAGATAAATACATAGGAACAATTTCACACATCACCCTTCTTTTGGGGCAAAAAAGAAAAAAAGAGCCCCAGAAACCCAGTATGTCAAATCTGGTGTTGAAATAAGTTAATATAGAGGTAATACACCTCATAGAACTTAATTTTGAACTTGCAGTAATATTGATCTCCTGAAATTGTTTGCTTCAGTGAATTGACTCCTGTGCAAGAATGAAACAAGGTCTTAAGGAGTTTTGAGATTATTAACAAATGAGATTAAAAAGAAGTCACATACCTCAAGTGATACAAAAGGATATTTTTTTCCGTAGGGCAAGATGAGTTCATAATGTCAAAACTCCAAGAAAAAAAGTTTTCCTTATCGTCGGTATTAGATTGAGGGCTAGTTGATTTGAAGTTTTCCTTACCCAAAATGGGGAAGAAAAAAAAAAAAAAGAGAGAACAAAAAAAAAGACTTTAAAATTTTTTTAGCATAATTCCGTGTATAAACTAGGACTAAAATTTCATAACCAAAGTGTTTTGTTAAAAAGACCAGAACAAATTACAATGAAAATCAGATTCTACTTCACTTTTTACTAGAGGAGGTTCAAGCTGGATATTAGGGAATGGTTCTTCATGTTGAGGGTGGTCATGCACTAGAACAGGCTACCAGGGGAAGTGGTCACGGCACCAAGCCTACCAGATTTAAAGAAGTATTTGGACAATTCTCTTGGACATATGGTTTGATTTTGGGGAGGTTGTGTGGGAAGCCAGGAGTTGGGCTCAATGATCCTTGTGTGTCGCTTCCAACTCAGGATATTCTATGATTCTATGTCTTACTTTGGCTTTTTGAGGTAAAGTGTATGTCCATCTCTTCCTTGTTTCTTGTGCAAGTCAGAAAGATCCTGTACTTGGAAATGGAGTTACAATTCTATGATTTTCCCACCTGAATATCTGGTAAATTAGACCTAAACAAAAATGTGATCCTATCAAAAAGGTGATTTTTAATGAACAGTTTGTATAACAATATGCTTTTCTGTTCTCATTGCACAAGAGAGAAGAAACAATTTCACTAAAAACTAGCTTTTCTTGCCTTTTTTATTATTATTTTTTTGGGGGGTGTACATTCTAACATTTGGAATTGTTAAGATTAGGGTTGTTATACATCTCAGATGTTAGAATCCAGTTATATATTTCTTTATAGCATTTAAGACAAATGCTCTAAAATTAAATTCAATTAAATTTTAAACTAAATTAAATTAAAGACTGAAATTAAATTTGACAAAATAGTTTAGAAGGTAGTTAGAATTCAGCTCACTTTTAAGGTTTCATACTTTTGTTTTTAGTTTACCTACAAGCTTTAAGCAATCTCTAGTATAACAGCTCAAATACTCTGGGTTTTATTTCCAACAGCTAGAAGTTTGCTACTTGTGAACTTGCTAATTTGCCATTAGTCTTTCCTGAAAAATCTTAAAGCTATTACTTCCCATATTAATCAAATTAGCTTTGAGCAGGAAGAACAAGGTTCAATAAGGCTAATATTGTTAAATATAACTTTAAGATGAATTTTATGTATCTGTTAACGAACTTGCAACCTTCAAAATCACTGTCCTGTTGTATCTTATCCACAGGGCCCCCACAGCTTTGTAGAAACTTCAGTTTAATATTAATATTTTCCAGGTGCACATGAAGTTTTTCTGTATGTAACTAGAAATATTACAGTTTTGTTATGGCTCTATTACTCTCATTCTGAGTCTGTGTGGAGACATCAGACGTGGGAAACACCAATAGTTCACTTCAACAGGCATCCTACTTCAATATTGCAATTAAAAATAGGTATCTAGCAATTTTTCATAATTACTTGTTCAAAACATCAGAAAAACAAGATGAGAATAGCACATTGAAAATCATCTAAACCTCACCCAAATCCAAAAAAAAGCAGTCATTCCTTAGCAAAGACCTTGGAAATGTCACTGCACCTAATTTTTCATACTACTCATGTGTGAAAACATTTTCTAAGAACATAAATTGCATTTCCAAATAAATCTATCTAGCAATGCTTACCACAGTTATTATAATAATAACTATTACTAATAATATTGTAATATTAAAGTAATATTATTCTAATGTCTTTAATTTTCAGGCTATTTAAGACTATAAATTTCTGGACCTTAGAGGTACCACAGCTGGATCAATTTTTCTGCATGAAAGGTTACTCACAGTAAGACTCTACTCTCACTAGATCTCAGAAATACCCATATGTAAGCACTAAATTGGCTGAAGGTATAAAAAAATCTCTCTCTTGTGGTATATTAAACTGAAACACTTCATTTTAATTAAAAAGTAGATTTAATGTCAAATGTAGGACAGAGTAACAAAGAGATCTGTCTTGTTTTTAAAAGTGTTTGAACTGAAGTGTTAAAACCAAAATAAGACATATGTGGAATCTGAAATTAGGAATAACTAAAGGTAAATGACAGATAAATTACAATAGTGGATATCCCATGAGGGCAAAGAAAATATAAAAGAGCAGAGCAGCAGAACTATTGTAAATGGATTTTTTTAAAGTTTTAATTTAAATCTAGAACATATTTTTTTTGAGTCCTTAGAGTAACAAAATGCCTTTTGTTTTTATAAATGACAGCACAGCTCTATCTCTGCTTCCTGAAAATATTAATTGCTGATAACGCTAAAGGAAACTTTGTAACATATTGTAAAGAATAGCCTATAAGAAGTCTTTTGGCATGTGCTTTTTTGTAGTGACCAGTCTGAAGGGGGCAGTCTATCTCCCCATCTATTTGGCTTGGTTTCTTTCGTCGGTGTTTTGTTTATTATTATTATCATTAGTATTAGTATTAGTATTAGTATTATTTGTATTATTTGTATTAATATTAATAATTTTTGTTTGTTTGTTTTTTCCTTCCTTCCTTGTGACTTAGAATCATAAGATATCCAGAGTTGGAAAGGACCCACAAGAATCACTCCCAGCTCCACACAGGACTGCCTAAAAATCAAGCCATATGTCCAAGAGAATTGTTCAAATACTTCTTGAACTCCAGCAGGCTTTGTGTCATGTCTGCTGCCCTGGGGAGCCTGTTGCAGTGCTCGACCACCCTGTAAGTGTGGTTTTCCGAATGTCCAGCCTGAACCTCCCCTGCCACAGCTTCATGCACTTCCCTTGAGTCTTTTTGCTGGTCACCACAGAGAAGAGATCAGTGCCTGCCCCTCCACTCCCTTGTGTTGAGTATGTTGACTCATACTCAACTTGCCATCAACCAAAACTCTCAGATCCCCTTCCACAGGACTTCTCTCCAGCCTCTTGGCCCCCTGTCTGTACATATATCCAGAATTTCCCCTTCCCAGGTACAGTATCTGACAGTTGCTCCTGTTAAACTTCACATCCTTGGTGACTGCCCAACCCTCCAATTTTTCAAGATCTTTCTGCAAGGTCCCTCTACCCTTGAGTGAGTCAACAGCTCCTCCTTAGTGTCATCTGCAAACTTATTTAGTATACCTTCAAGTCTCACATCCAAGTCATTTATGAAAACATTAAAGAGAAATGGCCCTAAAATAGAGGCCTGCAGGACCCCAATACTGACTGGCTGCCAGGCTGATGTAATCCCATTTACTATTGAGCCCTTTAACCCTTAAGTACATGACTTAGAGTCTTGTACAATGACAGTGTGGTTCTAGGTGAGAGATCTGTATTCTGTGCTTCTTCCATGATGAGTGAATTCAGATTCTCACACTGAAATATTAAAGAACAGAATGATTTTTAAAGTAAGATTTTTAAATGTTTACATATCATTGAATGATAGACTGGCTTAGGTTGGAAGGGACCTTAAAGATCATCTAGTTCCAACCCCCCTTCTATAGGCAGGGATGCCACCCACTATATCAGGTTGCTCAGGGCCTCATCTAACCTGGTCTTGAACACCTCCAGTTATGGGGCAACCACAGCTTCTCTGGGCAACCTGTTTCAGCGCCTTACCACCCTCTGAGTGAAAAATTTCCTCCTAACCTCTAATCTAAATCTCCCCTCTTATAGTTTAAAATGATTCCCCTTTGTCCTGTAAATATCTGATTGAGCAAAGAGTCGCTCTCCATCTATTTTATAAGAACATATTTTATAAGTACTGAAAAGCCGCAATGAGGTCACCCTGGAGCCATCTCTTCTTTAGGCTGAACATCCCCAGCTCTCTCAGCCTTTCTTTGCAGAAGTGCTCCAGCCCCTTGATAATCTTTGTGGCCCTCCTCTGGACTCGCTCTAACAGCTCCACATCCTTCTTGTGCTGGGGGCCCCAGACTGGATGCAGTACTCCAGGTGGGGCCTCACAAGGGCAGAGTAGAGGGGGACAATCATCTCCCTCAACCTGCTGGTCACTCCTCTGTAATGCAGCCCAAGATGCAGTTGGCCCTCTAGGCTTCAAGCGTGCACTGCTGGCTCATGTCTAGCTTTTCGTCTACTAAATCTCTTCCTACAACTTCCTACATATCTCTTCTTGCAACATTATTTTAGCTTTAAAATCTACCTTAAAAACTGGCTTTCAAACTGAAACAAAGTCTGGAAAGGAAGAAGACAATAACAAATATTATATCTTTAAATAAGTTTCTGCAAGAGCTGTTCAGAAAATAAATAAGATTGTACATCGATTGTTACATTAGGTTGCATTTAATTTTATCATCTGGCAGTAGTCTGTTTATGTGTTTATGTTTTACATTTCTGTAAGCCCACTGGCTTTGTTCTCAGAGTACCCAAGTACTTCAAACAAAGTCAATAGTAAGGGGTAAGTGACTTTGGAAGCCTCTGGTGAAGATGATGCTAAGGAGGACAATACGATGGTGGAGGATGCATGTAGATTCCAGAGGAAGATTTTTCAAAGGCATCTGTATTTCTCTGTCTTTAGGAAGGGCAAGGTGGTGATGTAGGGGGACAGGTTTATAAGGCACCCTAAAAGGTATGTACAAGCTAGGAGACAAAGTCAGGTAAGCCAGTAGCCAAAATGCTTTTGTTCTGCTACAGCACTTGTCAGACAACAGATATAATGGAACAGATATCTTGTAGACTAGTATCAGTTATAACAAATTCTCTGGCAACAGTGAGACTGTTTAGAATAGTATTTAGAATTGAAAAATATCAAAACAAAATCAAGAGAATATAACTTGTGGTTTGAAAAAAAAGCTAGTGAAAAATGTTATAACTAGTGTGACCTATTTTAGAGTGCTCTAATCTTGTTTGTTGATTAAAAATGGGCAGACAATACTACTGGGCTTCATCTTATACTTTAAGTGATATTGAAAGATCTACAGAATAAAAATTTGTTTAATTGTTCCAAGACCTAAAGAGTTTAGGGCAAATCCAAACAGCGGGTTGGAAACCATCGTGCAATTAGAAAAAATATGATCTGATTGCTATCACACAAACATGGTTGGATGGATCACATAACTGGAACATTGGAATAGAGTGCTACAAAGTCAAAGTCTTCAGAAGAGATAGATGGGGGGGGGGGGGGGGGATGCCCTCTACCTTAGGGAAGGGATTGCATGTGAAGAGATGCCTGTCAGAAACAGCCACAGACAGGCTGAGAGCTTGTGGATGAAAGTTAAGGAAGACACCAATAAAGGACACCTTGTGGTTGGGGTCTGCTACAGGCTGCCTGATCAAGGAGAGCCTGTGGATGAGGCCTTCTTGCTTCAGCTACAACAAGTGTAATGCTCCTACACTCTCACCCTGATGGGGGACTTCAGCCACCCAGATGTCTGCTCAAAAAGCAACACAGCAGGCTATAAGCAATCCAGGAGATTCTGAGAGTGTGTTGAGGATAACTTCCTGTTCCAGGTATTAGACAAACCAACCAAAGGAGGAGCTTTACTTGACTTGGAGGTCATCAATGCAGAAGAACTCATTAAAGATGTCAAGACTGGAGGCAGTCTTGGGTGCAGTGACTATGCCCTGGTTGAGTTTGTGATCTCAAGGAATACAGGTCTGGCAAAGAGCAAAGTCAGAACCCCGAACTTGTAACGAGCGAACTTTGAGATATTTAAAGACCTAGTGGATGAAATCTCCTGGAACACTGTCTTTAGGGGGAAAAGGAGCTGAACAGAGCTGGCAACTGTTTAAGGATGCTTTCCTTAGAGCAAAAGAGCTCTCCACCCCTCTGCGTAAGAAAGCAAGCAGGGAGGGCAGGCAACCAAGATGGCTGAGCAAGGACCTGATGGTCAAATTTAGGTGCAAGAAGGAAATGCACAGGCAGTGGAAGCAGAGACATGGAGCCTGGGAAGAGTACAGGGATGCAGTCTGGATGCACAGGGATGGAATCAGGAAAGCCAAGGCACAGACGGAACCAAGCTTGGCAAGGGATTACAGGCTGGGAGAACTCATTGGGAGCAGCCTTGAAGAGAAGGACTTGGGGGTTCTTGTGGGCAAAAAGCTTGACATGAGCCAGCAGTGTGCACTTGCAGCCCAGAGGGCCAACTGCATCCTGGGCTGCATCAACAGAGGAGTGGCCAGCAGGTCAAGGGAGATGATTGTCCCCCTCTGCTGTGCCCATGTGAGGCCCCACCTGGAGTACTGCATCCAGGTCTGGGGCCCCCAGCACAAGAAGGATGTGGAACTGTTAGAACAGGTCCAGAGGAGGGCCACAAAGATGACCACCTCTTCTATGGATGATGGATCACCTCTCCTATGAAGAAAGGCTGAGAGTGATGGGGCTGTTCATCCTACAGAAGAGAAGACTCCAGGGAGATTTTTTTGGTGGCCTTTCATTACTTAAATCAGGCTTATAGATGGAGAGTGACTTTTTGCTTGGTTAGACAATGTCAGGACAACTGGTAATTATTTTAACCCAAAAGAGGGGAGATTCAGATTAGATGTTAGGAGAGTTCTTCACTTAGAGCACGGTGAGGCACTGGAACAGGTTGCCTGGAGAAATAGTGGGTGTCTCATCCCTGGAGGTGTTCAAGACCAGGTTGAACAGGGTTTTGGGCAGCCTGATCTAGTGGGTGGCATCCCTGCCTATGGCAGGGGGTTAGAACTACATGGCCTTTAAGATACCTTCCAACCCAAGATGTTCTATGATTCATTCTATGTTTCTATGAAGGGGGCAGGGAGACCCTTCTCCTCTCAATATAGAATATAGCCTGAGCTCATGTCCACAGTACTGAGAAAGCTGTGCTCCTTAATTCAAGAACAGCAAATGTGTATAGGGTTTGGCTAAGTTGGAGTTAAATTTATTTATTTATAGCAGCCTGCATGTTGCTGTATTTTAAATTTATATCCAAAACAGTGCTGATAACTCACTAATGCTTTAAGTATTGCTGAACATTGCTTGCACAGCATCAAGGCTTTCTCTGCTTCTCACTCTGCCACCTCCATCCAAGTAATTGACTCAATCAGCTGACATCACAATACCAAAGGGATATTCTATATCATGTAACGTCATGCTCAGCAATAAACTGGGGGAGTTTTTCCAAAGCAACCATTACTCAGTAACTAGCTGGGCATCAGTTTTTTGATGGTGGGTGATTGTTTCTGCATCAGTTGCTTTTTTTTTTCCTTTTTTTTTTTTTTTCCTTTTTTCCCCTTCACTTATCGAATTGTCTTTATCTTAACCCATTAGTTTTTGTTCTTCTTCTTGTCATTGTTTTTTCTCACTTTTGCTCTTCCAATTCTCTTCCCCATCTCACTGGAGGCAGAAGTGAGTGTGTGACTGAGAGGGGTCTTACCCGCCAGACAAGGTCAACCCTTCACAAAATACCAGACCTCAAGGGAGAAACAATAGTAGGCTCAGCTGGCTGGGAGAAAGACGTTAAGTCCTGAAAGGGTGAGTATGGAAAAGCTCATAAGTATAAAAGAGTTACACGTGTTAGAATCCCAGAGCGTAAAATTATAGAAGCATAAAAAATATAGACTGAGGCAAGAATTAAAAGCCTGGAGAGGGGACATTGGCATAGGAAACAAAGGTTGAAGGAATCTGTGATTTAACCTGCAATCATCTGGGACAATTAGTTCAGAAGAGAAAAACATCCAAGCTGGAGAGAAGGGAGAGGAATTTACTGAATTCCATTCTTGAGCTCTCGGGAGAAACTTTTGAAAAGTTGGTGAGATTTTTCACAGCTAAATTTTCCCTGTCTAATCTTCCCTCCCTTGAGTCGATAGCTATTTCTATTCCCATGGATTCCTCTACTAGCTCACGTAGTACAGATGTATGTTATGCATCTGATCATCTTTATGATCCATCAGTGTCAAGAAGATAGAAAGCCCATAGTTGCTTGTTTGCTTTCTAAAAAGTGAAACCTTTGCAAGAAGAGCATTTTGATTTTAAAGTCAAGCACTTGGAGGTCTATAGGGCATTAATTCAACACCCTTGTACATAAACACTATGAATAAGTCTTAATGATGCAGTCATCATTTTTGCCATATAGCCTGTATATTAGCCAGTTCTGGGGATAGAGCTACATCAAATATCAGTCCGGGTTACATTGTTTATATAGTTATCCCTCCAAGCTCCAAATGGTTGTATTATCACAAAGGAACTGCCTGAACCCTTCAGAATTGCTAGCATTTAATTCACACAACTTGTTCATATTCAGAAACCACAACTGAGCCTTCACCCATCTGCTTGGTGAATGAATCATAGAATGTCTAGTTGGAAGGGATCCACAATGATCATCAAGTCCAACTCCATGATGAAGGGAAGGCAGTAGACATAATCTTTCTTGATTTTAGTAAGGCCTTTGATGCTGTCCCTCACAGCATCTTTCTGGACAAATTCTCCAATGATAAGATAAATAGGTTCATTCTGTGCTGGGTGATGAACTTGCACAATTATACAGTTCAAAGGATTGTTGTGAATGGGGCTACATCTAGCTGGCAGCTGGTCACTAGCAGTGTTCTCCAGGGCTCACTTTTAGGACCAGTTCTGTTCACCAGTTTCTGTTTTTATCAATGATATAGATGCAGGAGTGGAAAAAATATTCAGCAATTTTGCTGATAATCTTAAACTGTGACGTTGTATTGGGCTTACATGGCAGGGTTTTGGCAGCAGGGTTCTGCAGAGGTGGCAGGACTCTGGAATCTGGATTCTGAGAGATGAGTCCAGAAGCTGCCCCATATTAGATTAGAACCAGTCTCAGATGACTCTAAAAGGGACCTGCTGCTGGCCACAGCTGAGCCAGTGAGTGATACTGGTTGTGTCTCTGCAAAGACATACTTAAGAAAGGGAAAAAAATGCTATACTATAGCAGCTGGGAGAGAAAAGCGAGGAAATAGCACAAAGCTGTGCCACGGGAGGATCATCCTGGACATTAGGAAAAAAAAATATTTACTGTGAGGGTGATCTAATGCTATAACAGGCTTCCTAGAGAGATGGTTGATGCCCCAAGCCTGTCAGTGTTCAAGAGATGTTTGGACAATGTCCTCAGTAATATGCTTTAACATTTGGTTAGCCCTGAAGTGGTCAGGCAATTGGACTAGAAGATCTTTGAAAGTCCCTTCTAACTGAGCTGTTCTTTTCTGTTCTGTTCTATTCTGTTCTATTCTATTCTATTCTATTCTAGTAATACTGCAGTGGTCTAGCTGTTTCTTCATTCTTTATATAAAGTTCCTCTGCTGTACACTTTGTATACATGCTGAAACACCACTGTTTCTCTACATTTCTGAAACTAAAATTATACCAGTTTTAAATAAGTGGGTTAAAACTATTTTCCTAATTTCCATAGAACCATGAAATTAAATTGAGATGTTATGTGATTAACTGATTAATTGATTTAGTGCTGTTTCTGATATCTAATTACATTTAGTAATGGTTTGCCTATACAATTAATAATTGACAGCTTATATCAGCTCTAATAGGATTAGGTGTGCAAGTACTGCACACCGAATCTTATTATGATCTCGCGATTAAAAGCATGAGCTCTGAGCTCAATTGTGGTATAAATTAATATTTTTGCACATTCTGTGATGTCAAAGTTCTTTCATTTGCTTACAGAAGAAAGCATATCCATGAGAAATTCATACAACCAAGGTGCTTTTTTTTCCCCTTTTCAATTTGTTAAACCAATCCTTGATTTGTTGTTGCTATGGTTTTAATTAAGTTTATAGGAGGCGATGAAGTAACAGTATCATCTGAGTTCTATCTACATGGTAGATTAGGTGGCATTTTCATGATCCCTAATCTGTTCTGAGAACTTTATTATATGTACTACTGCATATGGAAACAAACAGGGTACATTCTGTCTGAGTTTACAGTAAATATTTCCCAAACATTTGTTTCGTAAATCTTGACTAAGTTTGAGTTACAGAAATGCAAATTTTGCCAGCATTGGACTAATTTTTTTTTTATTTTTTATTTTTGTAGAATTCCAATGACTTCATCCATATAAAAAATTGAATTTGTAAAGTTACTAGCTTTTAATAAATGCTGTCCTCTGCCTTATTTTTCTTTGCAGCATATATGTTAAAAGCAGTAATTTATAATACATATTGCTATAATATTTCACAACACTCTGGCAAAAAAAAAAAAAAAAGAAGAGCATTCTAATTATTAATTCTTCCTGTTAAGTACAGCTGACGTAATAGAAATTAAAAGCCTGCCTATATATGTTTTTCTAGATGTATACAAATTTTGCATAACTTGCTGTAGACAGGTAAGTATTTTGTAGGTATGTATACATACACAAATATATTTATGCACACACGTAGAAAAAGTATTATGTGAAAATCAGTTCCATGTAGGGCTACAACAATGTATTCTTTCATACAACAGTATGCATGGAGTCTGACATAAAATCTCTTTTTAAATATTTACAGGTTTCCATGTAGGAATAGGGTTAGAATTCCTATAGGGAATCTCTCAAAGAGAAATCTATCACTACGCAAATATTTGAAAATTGCAAAAGTTATATTTTTCCTACAAATATTGGTCTTTCTTTCAAAGGAGTACCTTGCTTGGAATAAGTACATGTAGAATAACTTCTGAAAAGTAAGTTGTTTAGTGATGAAAGTTGTTATAATCTAGTGAAGGTGCCTTAATCCTGGATTTGTTTTTAGGTTTGTCCCTGCCTGAAAAATTAGTGCTGTTCATAAATACTCATTCCAGTTGGAATCTAAACTGTTTGAAGCACATAGGAAGTACAGAGGTATTTGTATTTGGTCATGAGCACTGATCATCAAGAAATTGCTCTGAATGGGGGAATATTTTAGTTGCATAAAGATAGAACTTGGTAAACTTCATCTTGTTCAGCCATCCCTTAATGCAAACAAGCCTGACAGAGGTCTGGTTCATTCACTGTTCAGTTCATACTGATCAAGATCAAATAAAACAAGTCTTTCATAACAATTAGTTCCAACTTACTTAGGCAGTAACCTGTTAAAATACATTTTTCTTCATTCACACAGTTGGAATTATATTAGAAGTTGAAGGCATTTATGAAAAAAAAAAAAAAAAAGGAAAGCAGTTAAAAAGCAGTTAAAATTCTTACAAAATTTTTATTCATATGAGGCGTTGCATTCTGCAGTGTCTCTCCTCTCCCTCTCTCCCTCTCTCTCTCTTTTTTTTTTTTTTTCCTTCTTTTTTATTTTCCACTGGTGCTGGTGAAATTAACATCAGGAAGTTATCTTCCTATATTTTTCTATTATTTCTGTTACTGAATAAAATTTAACGATATGATACAATACGTTGATATGATAGAAGGAAGGGATGACATCCAAAGGGGCCTGGACAGGCTGAACAAGTGGGCCTATGTGAACCTAACGAGGTTCAACAAGTATAAATGCAGAGTGCTGCACCTGGGCTGGGGCAATCTCAGATGTGAGTACAGACTGGGAGAAGAACTCATTGAGAGCACCTCTGCAGAGAAGGTCTTGGGGGTTCTGGTGGATGAAAAGCTCGACATCAGTTGGCAGTGCACGCTTGCAGCCCAGAAGGCCAGCTGCATCCTGGGCTGCATCGAGGAGTGTCCAGCAGGTTGAGGGAGATGATTATCCCCCTCTACTCTGCCCTTGTGAAGCCCCACCTGGAGTACTGCATCCAGGTCTGGGGCTTCCAGCACAAGAGAGCTGTTAGAGCGAGTCCAGAGGAGGGCCACAAAGATGATCAAGTGGCTGGAGCACCTCAGCTACGAAGAAAGGCAGGGAGAGATGGGGATGTTCAGTCTGGAGAAGAGAAGGCTCCAGGGAGACCTAATTGCAGCCTTTCAGTACTTAAAGGGGTCTTATAAAAAGGATGGAGAAGGACTCTACTTGGGTAGATGATGATAGGACAAGGGGGAATGGTTTTAAACTAAAAGAGGGGAGATTCATTTGAGAGGTCAGGAGGAAATTCTTCACTCAGAGGGTGGTGAGGCAGTGTCACAGGTTGCCCAGAGAGGCTGTGGTTGCCCCATGACTGGAGGTGTTCAAGACCAGGTTAGATGAGGCCCTTAGCAACTCGATCTAGTGGGTGATGTCCCTGCCTATAGCGGGGGGTTGGAACTAGATGGTCCTTGAGGTCCCTTCCAACCTGAACCATTCTATGATTCTATGATTAACTCTTGGACAGAATGAAAACCATATACATATAAGTCGGTAATATTTTTATGTTTTAGAAAATAACAATTCTGAACATAAAATATGCCTTTATAATATTCTTATGCATAGCTCTGCTAATTATTTATCTTTAACAATGCTGGTACTGCAAATTTTATACCACCTGTAGCTGGCAAAAGATATTTCATGCTCTCTTCACATACGAGTTAACTCATAACTTGCAACCACTCTGACTACTAGTTTCATACTTCATAGACTAAAATCTATATATGGATGCTAACTGACATGCTCTGCACCCTAACTTTTCACTGTATTCTCCACTATCTGTAATATTTATCAAAAGGTCTATAATCAGTATGATGCAATGTGAATGTAGCTAAAGCAAGGCTTAAAAATGGAAAACATCAGCTTAGTTCTGGTAAGCCCGTTCTTACACTTCTTAGCTGAAACTTTTACACTGAAGTATGCAAATTATCATTTGCTTAAAACAAAACAGAAGTCTTCAATAACTTTATTCATAAGCCAAATAGTTTTACTTCTGTGGAATATTAAGTGTCCACATTTGTAGGTGGAAAGGGACAGTGTATGGCACCAATTATCCTCACAAATTTTGTCTAAAATTTATGTGTGTGCAGGTGGTATACCTTACAAGTTCTTGTTTCTTGTTTAATAACAATTTCTTTGGCTTTGATTTTAAGAAGCCTCTTCTATTCAACTGTTCAACTGACACAGCTTGATGCAGTACCTCATAAAGGAATACATCAACCTGAAAAGCATGACGCATTTTGAAAGCTGTTGTTTGAAATCCTGTATTGTACGCCTGTTGTGGTTGTCATTTTCTTTAAGTCTGCTAGTTGAAGACAATTGCCCAATGCTTTTAAACTTAGACTTTACACTATATTACACACTCCTGTGAGCAGCAACTGCATTCTTCATTGTGCTTGTTAAAATTACTTTTATTTCTAAAATGCATAAAACTTTTGGCAGTGTGCTCACTGAGAATCTGACCCCACAAGAAACTCCTTCATTTAAGTGCTTAATGGTCAACCTTTCTACTTTAGCTGTTTTATTGACTTTTTTTTTTTTTTAATAATTGAGAAATATTGTACATGGATTGTGTGATATTTGGGTCAATGTCTATCCATAAAGGTATCTATCAGAAATTATCTATCAAAAAGTATTTTCGATTTAGAAGAAAAATGAGACAGATAGTCTGTCTATATTTTTGGATTTAGCATTTCCCTATATTTCTGACTGATGGAATGATTCAACACAAATTTATCAGTTTGAATCTATTTGTAAAGAAAGTTTGTTACTTCTTCCAACATTTGTCTCCTTAAAGTCTGATTCACAATTTAATAAAGACAGTTGTGTGTTTTTTTTAAGTGAATTAGCCTGTGATAACAAAAACATTTTTTACTGTATGAAGCGTTCTGTAAAAAATCAGTGTTACAATAAAAATACTTTTTTGTTGCAAAAGCTTTTCTTAATAACATAACAAAACACACTCCAGTGTTAATATCATAGTTGGTTCTCCTTAGCTTAAACAAGCGTCTAAGTTACATCACAGAATATTAACTACTTCACAGAATTTGCTCAGTGTCTTGCAAATCTGCCTTGTTAAAATTAGAAATCAGCTGGAATTATTCAAATCAAGGATCTTGTGACTTTCTGGACAGGAAAGAATTTGACCAAGGAAAATAGAGGACATTTAAAAAAATAAAAATAAAAGGTCAAGGTATATTTTGGCTCTCAAAACACAGAAAAAATATGGAAATAGGAAATAGCTCTCTTTTTCAGAGTTAACAAGCTAGATTTTTCAATTAAAACAAACAAACAAAAAACATTACCAAAAAAAAAATAATAATCCTTGACTGGTCTTTTTCTGCCAGAACAGTACAGGAAGGTGAATTGTAAACATTTGTTTCATGTGACTCATCTTTTTTTTCTTCATGAAGATTTAATGTCTTCAGTGAAAATATTTCAGCTAAAATGGGACAGATGGATATCTTAAGGGACTTGCATTCCTAGAACATAATTTCAGAACAATGCATGATTATCTTTGGAAAATTAAAGAAGGTAGATAAGTTTGAAGACTGCAGAGCAGCAAACACAGTCATTATCTACAAAGGGGAACAAAAGAAGAGGCAGATAAAATAGTTAATTTACCTTAATTTCCTACAAAATTATTGGAACAAAAAATTGAAGTCCTAGATGCATCCAAATAAAAGTAAAGAAATGATAAAAACATATAATGGATTCTGTTGACTTTATATATATATATATATTTTATTTTATTTTTAATCAGGGAGAAGAAAAAGGTACTGCATAGAATTACATGCTGGTGGTACAAAACTGGAGGTAAAACACTATCCAGAAAATAGCTCCGTTTTTGGGCTTGCATTTCTGTCAGCACCTTAAGTGACTATCTGATTTCAAACAGTGTTGTTAATAATGACTTTTAAGTGCAGAAGTTGTTTTTGAGCATATTAGTAAGGTGGGAAAGGGTATTTAATATTTTGAGAAAACCTATACTGAAGAAATTACTTAAGAAAAGTGGGTTAATATTAAAAAGTCAAATGTCAGAAATACTTGGAAAGAAATAATAAATGGTACCTCTGCAATTTAGAGATGTAGTATTGCTAGATACCAGTATTTTAGAACAAGATTTCAATGCTATATTTCTGAATATAGATAAGTAGTGCCATATTGCAATAGTATGTTATCATCTTGAAACATTGTCTAAATTCCAACAGCTGAATTCAGTTCACCTATTATTAAATGTTTTCAGTGATTGTACATATATCTACAAAAGTAATCTCAGGGTCCTTTAGCCATCATAGGCTTCTTCAGAGGATGTCCAAGACAGGTGAGCTGAATCAGTCTATGAAAATGATTACTTCTTTTCATTAACTACAAAGGGCAAGTAAGGCAACCAGCTTGGATTCAGATGATTTTATTTCAGATGTCATATATTTCTTTCTTCATGTTTCAGGTGTGAAACAATCCAGAGGTCATTTGTATGACAATTGCTTGATATTAGGAGAAAGTCCAAAAGACAGATGCAAGTATTATGTGATGCCCAGAAAACACAACCTACAAGTAAACATTGGAACAATTGCCACCGTTTGCTCTACAAAGGAAGAGAAAATGATAATAGCCTTTACAAACATAATAGGCTACTTTAACAGAAGGAGAACAACATATTTTCAACATAGAGAAGTGAACAGGACAAAGTTATTGGTTTTGAATTAAAATAGACAAGAAGGAAAACTAGTGGTCAAGAGAATATTACAATACTGGAACTGAGAGGTGGTGTAAACAATGGAATCTTCAGAAAGAGGGATTTAAAAAAAAAAAAAAAAAGAGAGATGATACAAGGTATGCCAAAAATAACATGGACTATATTGGAGGCAGATAGATTACGTATCATTTTTAGATCCTGTGCAGTCTTTTTTTTAAAGTTTTCCAAAACTGCAACTATTATCTAATGCTGAAGTGGATAGTGAAGGGTTGATATCTGACTTCTGCCTCTGTTCTTGAAGGGACAACAGTCAAGTAGCCTGTTATGTAAGTTTTTATTACCAGACTAGCATGTGACATATGAGGAGGAAGAAATTCTAGTAGGAGAAACTCTTCTAATTGTTTACAGCATATTTTGACTGATATCACAAAACAAAAAAAATCAAGTTAAATAATCTAAAATAAGAATATATTTTTTTACAGAAGACCCATTTTATATTACTATAGATGCGTCTAAACAGGAGATGATACAGTTTTATACACAAAAGATAACTGCCTAGACTAGCAATACAGTACTTATTTGTGATTTTCTTTACTGAAATTCCAGCTAGTGAAATAGAAATAAGAATGCTACAAAAAGAGTTTTGAAAACATTTCGTTCTTACACAGTAAGTTGGACAGGCAGCAAATGAGGCCAAAAGGGCCAAATAATTGAAAAAGAGGCTACTGCTGTAGGATAAACAAGGTTAAAATTGGAAAGCACATGGGATGCCGTTATTATAATATCATTAAGTTTGAAATGCTGATGGGGTTCTGTAGAGAGGTCAGCAAACACAAAGATATTGCACTTTAAGAAAAGCTGACTTGGAGGAAATGTGAAACAGGTTGAATAAAAATGGCTGAAATTCAATAATTCATGAAAAATCAAGAGTGGGAAAGGTAGAATCTATTCTTGGTATGTTATGTTGGGGGGAAGGGGGAAAGGAAAAAGCCATGTAAGCATAAATAAATACATAAAGTTATAAGAGCAGCAAAAACAATGTGGTCAAAGAAGAAGGTTTATGTCCCTGTGTGACTTAGAACTGCATAGGAGATAAAGAAATTACAGAAAATGAAGAGGAGCTTTAAAAGTTTTAATAATAGTGAAACAAAAATAAAGCAAGAAAAAGTTACAAATGCAAACTTCAGGACACATTTAGAAGAAATCTAAACTGTTCTTTAAGCAGGCAAGAACAAATTGAAGTTTCATTCAAATCAATGTAAAGACAGAATAATGTTTCTGAAGTCACTAAACTCACTACAAATTTACATCAGACAGTAGGACAACTACAATGGGTCTTGTATGTTATACACAGCCAATTACCATTTTAATTAGGGCCAGAGATATATAAGAGCTGACTTTTTATGAAGCTGTAACAGATCAACTATCCTGTATAATTATTATTGCTGATTTTTCAGCACAATGGCTAAAACCACAGAGATTATGCTGTAATTGAATTGTTCATATATTTCTTACTTTTATCTCTTCTTTTTTTTTCTTGTAGTTCTTTATTTTATTTTATTTTATTTTATTTATTTTATTTTTTTATTTTATTTTATTTCACCTCGGAAGGAAGAGAAAACGAGTCACTCTTCATGGCAAATAACATATGAAAAAGACTTCAATCCCATAGTCCTATTTGAAGTATCCCGCATTTATCTCAAGGTCTGTTATAGATTTGTTTTGTTATCTTGGTATCTGTCTAGCTGAGATTTAGGCTGAGATTTATGGCATTTCTATTGTAGAATTAAGACTGAACTGAAATATACAATCACAGAAACAGCAGACAAAAATGATTTTAAAACAGTAAATGTTAAAAAAGAAAAAAAAATCAGTAACAAGAATATGGCTGACTCAGCCCTTCATCCTTCAATGGTTATGAAAAAACAGTGAATATGAACCTGATACAAGAACTGTTGGGATTTTGAAATAAGGCTGCAAAAACAAACAGGATATATATATACATATATGAATATATATAAATAGAAATATATATTTATATAGAAAATATAAATTATAAATTTTTATATATATATAAGAATATATATTTATATATATATATTCTTTAATTTTCACAGATTTCAGAAAAACTTGTGGCATCTGGAGGGGAAAAAATGACTGATGGTGTCTTAAATTAACTTTTCTTCTTACAGTGGATAAGTGTTTGTTGCTCCCTTGCCTCACAGAGAATGAATGTATCTGTTCAGCTTGGTTGACCCCAACCCCAAGCCTCTCACAGACAGTATGTATCTAATTCAATATCTTTGAGAATGAAAGATGCTATATTTAAAAGAAAAATAAAATAAAAATGTTTATTATTGCATGTTTCATCATCTGAGGGAAAAAAATATAAAATGAATTACTACAGAAAATTTGCAGTTGATCATATAAGATTTAATATAGATTTTCCTTTAGTGAGAGAGAGAGAGAAAGGAGATAAGGTTACAGGTCATAAGGTTGTTGTCATGCCCTGTTGATGATCTACCATGTCATGGTTGATCCCTGCTATATTCTCAGTTCAGTAGGTAGCATTAGTGTTTATTTAGATGAATCTATTCTTGTTCTTACTGATGATATCAGCTTGCCTGATGACTTTGACTGTCATAAAAATGTAAGAGCCACTCAATAGACTACAGATATGTCTCTGGACATTTGGAAATATCATCTGGAAGACAACTTGAATTTATGTGTATTTAACTGTACATATGTATGCAAGCATTCCCTTTTTTGTGTTATTATTTCTTTCTATAGCATCTTTTGATATCAGCTCTGGCTGATTCAAAGAGTGTGCAGTTGAATATATTGATAATGGAAATTTCTATCACAAAAGTACATTTCCCATTACTTATCTTAGCTTCTTTTTAAAGAATAATGTCCTTTCACTGATTAAACAAAAATAAACAAGCAAGCAAATAAATAAATAAGATGCTGGGTAAACTACTATTGGCATTTTTCGCATAAATTTTTAACCTAAACTTGGAAGCCTGCCTTTCTTAGGAAGCATAGTTATTTAGGAAGCATAGTTATTTACAAAGACTGTCCAAACTCTTCCAAAGACAGAAATCACTGAACAAAAGAGTATTTCTTTCCTAGCAAACATTTTAGTTAGCAGTCAGATTAGAAAGGCCACTGCACAGATCCTGAGCTACGAGTATGCAGCACCACCTTGTATTTGGAGCCGGTCTGGTTCCGTCTCTCCCAATGTCACAAACCCCCCTGAAAACATTGGCCACTTTGGTGCCTTGCAGCATGATGATGTTGACAAGGAGGCCTTGTGATTATCTTTCTGCATAAAACAATGTATTTACATGGTGCTGTATGGGTTATCTGTGCCCACATGGTAGCAGTGTGGGACTGCAGGGGCAAGGCCCACCACAGGGCACTGCTGGACCCAGCAGCCAAGATGGTGGCAACTCTGGGGAAACACATTTAAGAAAAAGCAGAAAACACTCTCTCAAGGGCAGGGAAAAGAGGGCTCCTGCATCTAAGGACAGCATGGCTGGGACAGGTACCCAACCCACAACTACAGTAATTGCCCCAGTAGTCAAAAGGAAATACTGGAAGCAGAGATCAACGGATCTGTGTCAGCAACGAAAGCTCTGGGGAAGGAGAAATAAGGTAGAGGAAACTTGTGGTTATGGCATTTGTCTTCCCAAGCAACCATTATATTTGGAGAGTCTTGTCTTCCCGGGAGGCAGGTGGACACCTCCCCAACAATGAGAAGTAGTGAACAAATTTGTCTTATGGCTAAGCACAACATTACATGATGTGGAAATTTGAGTCCCAGATGTGTCCCCTCACAGCCTCTTGCCTACCCCCAGCCTCCTGTCAGCGAGGGAAGGGCAGGGCAGAGACAAAACCTTGAAGCTGTTGACCTGTTTTGGCTAAAATAGAGGCGGTGGTGTGTTTTGTTGTTGTTGATTATTTGTTTTTGGCTGGTATGTTACCATGTTTTGGATTTAGGAGAAAAATAATGTTGATAACAATAACACACTGATGTTTTAGTTGTTGCAGAACAGTACTTACACTGAGTCAAAGACTTTTCAGCTTCTCATACCACCCTGTTGGTGTGGAGGCTGGGGATGCACAAGAAACTGGGAGGGGACAGAACCAGGACAGCTGACCCAAACTGGCCAAAGGGGCCGTATCCATAGCATACAATATCATGCTGAACAATAAGAAGGGGTGAGTTGCCTGGAGGGGAGGGCAGCCACTGCTTGGAGACTGGCTGGGCATCAGTCAGCAGGTGTTGATCAATTGCATTGTGCATTACTTCCTTTCCATATTACTACTACTACTACTACTAATTTCCCTTCCTTTTCTGTCTTTATCTCAACACATAAAATTGACCTTTTTTCTGATTCTCTCCACCTTCCCACTGTGGGGGAAGTGAGCAAAGGGCTGTTGTGTGCTTAGCTGCCTGCCAGGTTAAAGCTGTGTCATCACAGTTTAGCAGCAGCCAAAACATATGTGTGTTTTCATCACTCTTTTAGCCACTAATACAAAGTACAGCACCATACAGGCAGCTGTGAAAGAAGTTGATTACATCCCAGCCAGACTCAGTACAGTTACTTGTTCCCTTCTTTTCCCTATTGCTCAAAGGGACTTAGCAAATCACTCACAGTGTAGTAACTTCCCTTGTATTACATGCAGGATTTAGTATGGTGAGTCTTTCTCTGAGATTTAGTACATAAAGCAGCTTCCTTACCTAACAGAGAATACTGCCAATTCAAGACTGAGGCTTTCATGTAATGATGTCCTAGGTTCCTCTATTCTCAGAGAATAAAACCTCATAATCTGAGCACTAAAGCTGCCAAGTAGTACAGGAAGGTGTGAGCATTTATTTTTTTCTTTTCTTCAATATGCTTCACGTCTTTATGAAACTTCACATAGAATGACTTCACTTTGCATTTCACTTATAATTGTCAACTTTTTTTTTCAAAATATTTAAATAAGAATAAGGTTAATATGGGAAAAAAATAAGTGATTATTTTCAGGGCCACTCAGGAGGACTACAAAGTTGTCAGGAGGCTGTGCAGGGACAAAATTAGAAAGGCCAAAGCCCAAGTGGAGCTCAATCTGGCAATTATTAAAGACAATAAAAAAATGTTTTTATAAATGCATAAACAACAACAAAAAAAAGGACTTAGGAGAATCTTCATCCTTTATTGGATGTGGGGGGAAACATAGGGACAAGAGATGAGGAAAAGGCTGAGGTTCTTAGCACCTTCTTTGTTTCAGTCTTTAGCAGTGAGACCAGTTGTTCCCTGGGTACTCAGCTCCCTGAGCTGTTAGATAGTGACAGGGAGAAGAATGAAGCCCTCATAAACCATGGGGAAATGGTTCGTAAACCACTTAGACATGTGCAAGTCTAAGGGGCCAGATGAGACCCACCCGAGGGTACTGAGGGAGCTGGTGGAAGTGCTCACCAAGCTGCTTTCCATCATATATCAGTAGTCCTGGCTATCAAGGGAAGTCACAGTCAATGGGAGGCTAGCAAATGTGACTCCCATCTACAAGAAAGGACAGAAGAAGGATCGGGGAAAATACAGGCTTGTCAGTCTGACCACAGTGAGGGGAAAACTCATTAACGTGAGTGCCATCATGTAGCACTTACAGGACAATTAGATGATCAGGCCCAGTCAGCATGGTTTTATGAGAGGCAGGTCCTGCTTGACTAACCTGATCTTCTACAACAAGGTGACACACTCGGTGGACAAGGGAAAGGGTGTAGATGCATTCTACCTAGACTTCACTAAGTCTTTTGACAACATTTCCCACAGTATTCTTCTGAAGAAATTGGCTGCTTAAGGCTTGGATGGGTGTATGCTTCATTCGGTTAAAAACTGCCTGGGTGGCCAGGCCCAATGCGTCGTGGTAAATAGAGCTAAAAATAGTTGGAGGCCAGTTACTAGTGGTGTCCCCCAGGGCTTTCTCTTCAATATCTTCATCAACAATCTGGATGAGGGGATTGAGTGCACCCTAAATATGTTTGCAGACTCCCCAAGTAAGGGGGATTTCATTAAGTGCAATTTAAGAACTCGAATTTGGTTAAAAGTAGAAGCATTTCACGTAAAATACCTCTGTCCAGTCTTAGGAGTTAGTATACTCTATGTATTGATTGCTTTCTTTAAATTTTACATATTTTTATTTCATGAACCTGTTCTTTTTTACTCAGAATTACTTTAATTTGGATCTTCATTACCTTATCTAACAAGTTCCCTAAGAAACATGAAGCCAGTGAATTTATGAGTTGGAAGTTACATGAATTGCTACTTCAGATTTTTAAAGGGATTATCAAATAATAGCAAGAGAATGTCAGGTTGAAATATTTTAAAATAATTCTGGAAAATATATAGTTTTAGTCTTAATCTTCTTTAGGATGCTTATGTTCCTCATTTCTTTGTCCTCACTTGCTTATAGATGACTTCTTAACCTTAGTTTATTTTCTTCTTTTGCCATCTGTTTGTTTGTGTTGTTTCTTTAAAAAGTATTTTATCACCCTGGAAACTCAAGTATTATAATGCCTTGGCCAGCTATAATACAAGTTTCAGCATATTTCATGCCAATTGCTCTCTACTTAAAGAATATCAGTTAGCAAAGATACTTGTCTCATTCTTTTAAGGGTAGCCATACTATGACCCTCAGCAAGAAGATGATGATTATGAGCATATAGTAAAACAATTTAATATCTTACTTATTACAAAGTCTTTCTTATTACAGCTATGATTAAGTCCTGCTGGATGATCAGGCAATAAATCATTTGACCATGTAGGATTCATAGTCCTGTAATTTATCTTTTCATGTGTTTTCAGATCAAACTGTGTAATACTTTCTAACTGAAGGTAAGAGAGTAGATAAATTACAAATGTCCTTGAGGGAGCATAGCTGGGGAAAATTTTATTCATATAATTCAACTTACAGTCTTTACCCACCTTTCCACTTTTTCTTTGTATTGCCTGTAAGGGTAAAAAAAAGCAGCATGCTTTTTGGAATTAAACTTTTAAGGAATTATGTGAGTTAGACTATTTTCTATTCACATCCACATGAGATTAGGTAAAATAATAAATAATTATAATAATAATAATAATAATAAACAATAATAATAATAAAATAAGCCCTGTTATTTTATGTTCCTGTGTTAGAAAGATGACAATACTGTGTGTGGAACAAATATACCCCAGAGAGCAATAGGATCTGAATTATTTTATTATTTATTTCATATATTTGTCTACATGAGTCTTTCCAGCAAAGCTTTGCCTTCTGGGCTCCAGTTTCTAGTACAATAAATTAGTAGCACTTTCTAGCCTCTATGCACATTTAGGTATTTGTATATGCAGAATGTTATATCAGTGCTAGATGTTAAAACAAATTTTTGTTTTGGTGCAATATCACGGAGGATGATTCTTTTACTCCACCTGAAGTAATTAATATTTTTGTAGCCTGAGGGCTGGAAGAATAATTCATGATTATGTTATTAGAGGATGTGGCATGCTGTGTAAGGTACTTAATTTCTTTATCCATGCAAATTGTGAATGTACTATAGAAAAAATAAAACTATGAAAGAGGTTGAAAGGAGGCCCACCTCAAGTGTATGGACATAAATGCATGTAACCAGGGAAACAGACAGGAGGAACTAGAGCTCCTTGTGCAGTTGCAGATCTGTGGTACTGTTGGAATAACTGTTGTACCTAACATGGTAGGACAGCATACACAGCTCGAGTGCTGCTCCATCCAGTTAGATGGGTAGGAAAGAGAAGCTGGAAATTTTCCCTCTATGCTTAGTGTGAGATGTTGTGTGGGATGTGTAAAAGGCTGGGTAAGAACTTGTGGGTCAAGATCAGACAAAATGCCTGTAAAGGAACTCAAGAAAGCTGGCAGATCTTTCAGGACAGTGTCATCCAAGTTCATGAAAAATTCATCCCTGTATTCAGGATAACGAGAAACATATCAGGAGACAGATTTGGCTAAGTGGGGAGCAGTGTTTATGTGCATGCACTTGAGGCAGGATTCCTTTCAACCTCTTTTATTGGTTTATTGTTGGTTTGTTTGATTGTTTGCTTTATTATAGATTTGGCAAGGCTAGCCTGGATTGTTTAGGGTGTATCTTTGTTTTTCAGCATTGACATCAGCAGTGCTGATTCTGTCAATGGTTCCTCATCCCACTTATTAATGGAAATTAAAGAGATGCAGAGAGCTTAGTCTCTTAAAACAGGAAACAGTTCATTTTTAATAGTTTTCGTAACTTTAGAAAACAGTACTGAGAAGGAGATGAATAAATTAAGATCTCTAATCTGTATGGTAAAATACATCGTCTTAATGAGTCACATTCCTCTGTTCATAAACCCTACCATGTTAGACAAATCTATTGCAAGGAAAACATTTATTCCTTGACAGCCTGGTTAAGTTCTGTAGTCATATTATTTCGTGTTACACTGCACATGCACTAATGTCTGTTGTTATTAATTGCTTAACCTTTCTACACCAGGAACCCAAGTAATTTACAGAATCAAAAGTTAATTGTAGAGCTAAACTGTTTTGTTGTTGGTGGCGGTTTTGTTTTGGTATGTTTTTTTTGTTGTTTTGTTTTGTTTGTTTGTTTGGGGGGGTTGTTTCTTTGTTTTTGTGTGTGTTTGTGTGATCAAATGCTGACCATCAAAAGAAAGAAAGCAAAAGCAAGTTTCCACTTAAAAGTAGTTTAGGCATCTAATGCAGAAGAAAGTTACGTGTTATGTTAAAAGTACTTCAAATCTTCCCTACACATATACAGCATCTCAGCTATACAGCTACTCCAGAGATTTCAATTAGTATTACAGCAGTTAAGCTCATCTAATGATACTAAAACTTCAAGATTTTTTATTTAAATGCATATGGGTTGTAAATAAGTGAAAGACATTACAGAAGACACAGGTTGGATGTGTATATTGTTATTTGTGCCACTTTGCTGACATGCATGGATGCATGAGTTTGCTTTCAGTCCTTGAGGGACTGTTCAGAAATTGGATTGCTGACTAATTCTCTACATGGCCCCAGTTACCTAGGAGTTTGGAGTATCTTCTAATTATTTGAAGATGAATTTCACAGTAAATCTTGAAAAGTACCACCTGGCTCATTTTTTTTATGTTTAACAGTATCTCAAGAAGCTGAAAAGGACAAACAAAAAGTCAAGAATTTGAGAAAGAAGAGTCCACTACACAATTACTGCAAACATCAAGTCACAGAATTATTCTAAAGGGGTATTTTAGCCATTAACTGTTAAATATATAGCTATGACTGTGGGCTGCAGTTCCTGTTTGTTGTTAAACCAGATCAAACTCAATATGTATGAATCAGAGCTCAAGAACAGGAACAAAAATTTTACTTTTTACCCTCTATCTACCAACTCATCAATAAATAAATACATACATACATACATAAATAATGAAAACAAACAAAATCTCAGCAACATCAAGCCAAGTCAGCACTGAAATTGTAGGGTTTCTAGTTTCTCACTATTTAATTTAATGAGTTTAGTTTTTCAGCTTTAATAGTTGCCAAATCAGGTCCAAGATACCTGAGGACAGACATTAGCCTATCTTCCTGAATATCTTAGCCCTGAACTCCACAGCACCAGTTGTCTTGTCCTAAGGGACAAGTAAGAATTTATCAACTTTCTTGCTCTCTTTTTTTTTTTTTTTCCTTACTTCCATTGTAAGAATTAAGTGAAGAATTAATGAAGTCCTCACTGGAGTTAAGCAGAACACCCTTACATGCTACTCTGAATGTATGTATTTTTCCACCAACTGCTTCTTCTGAGGCCACACTTTATATTCATTGCACACATACTCTTTTGCAAACAGTTCAGGTTTAATGTTGGCCAGTTCTGATTCTGAGAAAAATGTGGTCCCTGAGAAACAGCAATATACCCAGAACTCATTCTTGTTTATCCCACTGGTTCCCTGTTATCCAACAATTTAATATTTCCTTTCTTTATTCCAGATTATGAAAAAAAAAAAAAATAATGAGTGAAGATGTAGCAAAACTAATACAATATGAAGAATAGAGGATCATAGAAATGAAATATGCTGTAGTGAAATATACACACTGCTACTCACTAACCTTTTGTTGCTGCTTCCTTCGGTTCTTATTAAAATTGCCTGATAGAAAATTAATCTATTTAAAATGTAACTTTATAAAGCATTTTCTGAAGCAGATCATATCCTCAGCTGGTGTAAATCAAGGTAGCTCCATTCACTTCAGATGAACTTCTAAATAAACATTTGTAAGGTGACTTCTCTTGCGAAGTCTCTATGAATATTTTAGAATACAGAGTGTGCTGTGTTTTTATATGAGCAGAAACTGTATGCAATACAAATGTATTTTCAGTAGCAGGCTTGGATTCTCCAACATACAAAGGAAAAAAAATTAGATGTTTACAGATGTATTTTAGTAATATTGTGCTTATTCTTAATTCATTATGTTAGTTATCAAATGGTCTCAAAGTGTATCTCCTTTTATTTTGAATTTCCAGTTTAAGCAGGGTTTTTACCACGAATTTATTCTTGCTAACATAGTATTACACACCAGGTGATATGAGATTATCTAATTTTCATAACTATTAAAATAGTTTGTAATTGACATTCTGCATTTTATTTCCTGAAACCCTAGAGCTATATATATGTATGGTATAATAATTGGAATGGTTTGCTAAATTCAAAATATTTAGGTTGTGTACTACAGAGCTTAGACTTTAAAATGACAGTCTACACTCAGCATTTTATTTGAAATTCAATATTTTAACACTGTTCGTCTGCTCAAGAAATCTACAGATTCCTTTTTATATCCTTATACTTAATCTTTAGGTGTTAATATTTTTTGCTGATATATTTTTTTTTGCTGATATTTTGTTGATATTTTGGAAAGGGAAGGGAAGGGAAGGGAAGGGAAGGGAAGGGAAGGGAAGGGAAGGGAAGGGAAGGGAAGGGAAGGGAAGGGAAGGGAAGGGAAGGGAAGGGAAGGGAAGGGAAGGGAAGGGAAGGGAAGGGAAGGGAAGGGAAGGGAAGGGAAGGGAAGGGAAGGGAAGGGAAGGGAAGGGAAGGGAAGGGAAGGGAAGGGAAGGGAAAGGAAGGGAAAGGAAGGGAAAGGAAGGAGGGAGGGAGGGAGGGAGGGAGGGAAGAAGGAAGGACGAAGGAAGGAAGGAACGAAGGAAGGAAGGAAGGAAGGAAGAAAGGACAGACGAAGGAAGGAAGGAAGGAAGGAAGGAAGGAAGGAAGGAAGGAAAACCATGGTACAGACCCATGTTGGAGCAGTTATTGAAGAGCTGCTTCCTGTGGGAAGGCCATGCAGGACTAGTTCAGGAAGGACGGCATCCTGTAGGAGGCACCCCATGTTGGAGGAGGGGCAGAGAGTGACCATGAAAGAGTGGCAGAGACAAAGCATTAGGGACTGACCACAGCCTCCATTCCCTGTCCCCCTGTGCCACTCGGGGGGAGGACATAGAAGAGGGTGGATGGGGGGGAAGGTGTTTTTGGTTTGCTTTTAGTTTCTCACTGTTCTAGTCTGCTAGTGATAGGCAATAAATTATGTTAATCTCTCTATACTGAGTCTGTTTTGCCCATGACAATAATTGTTGAGTGATCTCCCTGTCCTTATCTCAACCCTTTTCATCATATTTTCTCCCCTTTTCCCTTTGAGGAGGGGCAGTGAGAGGGGTTGTGGTGGAGTTTAGCTGCCCAGCAGGGTAAAACCACCACACCCGCAGTGACCTAAAAAGAGATGTTTCTTAGGCTATCCATCTAAACTCTCTGAAGTCAGAAGCCACCCATGGGTTCACATATCTCAGGATACACAGACCCAGTTTCAGCTGGACTCAGTAATTTTTGGCAATAGAATTCTGGATGCTTTCTGTCCACGCTATATGAATATAATCCTATCTAAATATAATCTTTTACACAATGCCTAAATAGCAGTTTGTCAAGGGAAAATACAGGCATTTTATTTCAAATGAGAAAAGTTCTATTTTGAGTTAAACATGCAGTGTCCGCAAAGTGTGTTTGAAAGCCATGTGTTAATGTATTGCCTCATGTTAGTTCCTGCTGAAATAACTAGTTATAGATGCAGTTCTTGTCTTGTTATTGTCCATGTGTCTGAATTGCTACAACACACATTACATCTGAAGACCACTTGAAAAATTCATGGAGTGAGCAAATGGTTGCCTGTTTGTTGAGAAGGACAATGAGATATTCACAATTATCCGCAGTCATTTGCCATTTAATTCCAATACAAAGTAAAAGTGTTAACCTTAAAATAGAATCTCATTAAAAGTTCTGAATGTCTTGTGTAATTTTAGAGCAGCTACAGTCAGGTAAAAGTCACAGAAATCATCAAAGTCCTTCACTTATTTCTCAGGTTCCTTATGCTAAAATAGTAGTAGATTTTCCAGGGTTGTCAAATTCAGCAAAATAATTTGTTTTCTTTTGTTTTGTTTCAATTAAAAAAAAAAAAAAATCAGAAGTGTGGGGGGGAAGCAATATAATAAACTGAAAATAAATTTTCAAAAAATCTGTAATGCATAAAATACTTATATATTTACATACATATATTTACAATGTAAATATCAGAACTTCATTTAATTTCCTTTTTTATTTTTTTTTTACTTGTCAAAATTTATTTAATTTGTCAAAAGCAGTGATTCAAAATATACCAACAAATACAATTAAAACACACTATATTTATCTATATGATGGATATTAAACCATTTAGGTATCCACATTAACAGTGTGTACTTTAAAATGGGCAAGAAAGAAATAAATACTACATAAAGGCATAACAAAAGATAAATCCTAAAATTGTGACTTATACTGAAGAGCCAAAAGGGACACAAAAGTGTGGAAATAAAAGAAATAAACCCCAAAGTTATATTTTTTGCTCTAATCTGCCAAATTTTGAAAGTCTAAAATCTAAATATAAATTATGCTGTGTTTTTTTTTTATTATTATTTATTTAAAAAAAATATTTGTAGACAGTATATCTCTAATCATTTTTATGACTTTTCTTTTACATTGTTAGAATATATTAACATGCTTCACAGTCCTCTTAAAAAAATGTGGATTTTATTCTCTTTGAGATTTCAGTGTGGGTTTAAGACTTCCAGCAACATGGTTTTAATTCAGCCTTGACTTTTACCTTGCAAAGTCATGAATAGGAAGACAATCAGGATATTAATGTTACATACTCTTTTCCAAGTTGCCATTGACTATGCAAAGTAAAAGGCAAATGAATCAGACCTTAAGAAGCAGATTTTGTGTCACTCTTGAAGTGGCATTATATTAAGTAAAAGGTATACTGTCCCTCCAGGCTTGTCCTGGAAAGTAGCCAGAGAAAATCTTTCCATCAGAGATTACTCGGTCAACTCCTTTGTACCTATATCAAGAATGCTCCTGTTGTTCTTTTCTCTTGCTGGGATACATTATGTATAATAAGTTGTTATTCCAAAAATCCACACTTGCTTTCTTTTCAGGCATCTTTTTATTTCTTTTTACTTGTTCATTTTCTTTCTTGCAGGTAGGTAGAATCTCTCATCAGGTATATATATTGTGTCAGTCTTCAATTTGTGAAAACAGTTCTTGTTTGATTTCTGATATGTCTCTATGTAGTCTTGGTCTCGCTGTTGTTTCTTGATATACCCAAGGGAAAAAATAAAAAATAAAAAATAAGGCATTAGGTTAGAACTGGTCAATAATTTCCTGAGACAAGGCAGGTTGTTTTACCTCTGTCACAAGACTTGGAAATTAAAAAATACTTAATGACTAAAACTAGGTTGTTGAAGTAATTGCCAGGTGTTATTCAGTGAAGGAACAGAGTCTTATAAGAACTATAATTATAAGGTCTGTTACAGTTTCATGAGATTCCTTTAAATCTTTATCATAAGAGAGCTATAGCTATTGAGGTAGTGGTGTAAGGGATGGGGGTGGGGTGGCTGTTTTGTTTTTACTCCAAGAAATGTTATTATTTGCTATTTCAGAATTACTTCTCCGTGTTTTCAAAAATTATTCATCAAATTATTCATTCTGGCATGCAACCCAGAACATTCTTCTATTCCTAAACAAAGAGAAATGGCATTCTTTGTCATAGAATAACTATATACTTTTGCAAGAATAAAAATGTAGTTTCATGACATCTTGGAAAATGAAACTCTTTCTCTGAACAATTTGATGTAATAACTTGGTAACTGAAAGAGCCATTCTGAAAATAAAATCAATTTTCTACTAAATGACTGTATAGAGTGGAGATGTCAGGCTTGTTCTCTGAGATCAAACTAACACAGCACTGGCACAGAGAACTGCCTTGCATTGTCTGTAGGTAGGATATGAAGAATCACCTTTCTGTTCTTACACAAATGCTTCTGCAACCAACATACTTCAGATAAAAGTAATCACAGGAATGCAGAATAAACACTAATACAGACTGGAGAAGATGCTAACTGGTTTTATTCCGTAGAATCCAGAAGGCAAATCCAGAAAGCTCATAATCCCTGAAAGGCAAGGTTGGAACTATCACACTGCACAAGAGACACAGAAAGAAGAAACTTTATGGGATAGAGTATACCTAGACATACTGGTACTATTGTTGCAGATAATCTGATAGAATGCTTTGGAGGGAATATTGGAAGAATATTTTAATGGTTTTGCACAAAATTAATATCAGAAATGCAATTGTTTGTTTGTTTGCTTGTTTGCTTCTTATGCATCCTTTGTATGGGAGTGATTCTTCTAAAACTAATAGTGCAGTGAACACTACTGCAGCTATTCCTTTATGGTACCTAAAGTATGTCCAATGAAAGTCGTCATGAAAGAACTCAATGTTAGGAAGAGGTAAATAAAATATCTTTGAATGATGGCAGTGCAGCAAGTACATTTATCAACCCACAGAGAAGGCTATTCTGAGAGGGCATATTCATATATATAATATATGTTTTTGTGAGTAGACAGAGTATTCAGATAAACCTGTCCTAATATCCTAATTCAATTTGGCAGCTCTTTAAAAAATACACATTTTGAAAGGTTTTATATCTTTAAAACAGTTAGGTGAAAATTCCATTATGAATTAGTTTCATAGGAAGCAAATAAAAGGTGGAGAAAAGGAAAATTCATATCTTGACAATATTTTTCTTGGATTGTAGTTTGTTTGTTTGTTTGTTTGTTTTTGTAGGATTTTGTAGGTTTTTCACTATGATGATCCAGCATATGTGTTTTTTTTTTTTTTTATTGAAGAGTTTACAACCACTAAACAGAAATACCTGACACTATAACATTACAATTTTTCATAACACCAATAACTTCTAAATGATAAGCACATATATTATTTTTTTGCCAAACTTTTTTTTTTTCTTTTTTACAAATACAAGGACAAGCACGTATCACCAGAATTCTGACAAATCCTGTCATTCACCATATTTATTTCGTCATACTAAAATAAGAGAGGAAGCTGTTGAATGATACTCTGTTTTAACGTGTTGCATGTTGCATTAGCTCTTCTCTTTTTGAGCTTTTGTGATGTCATCAGAATTTTCAAAACCATTTTCTTCACTATTCAAGAATTCTGTAGTATGAAAACAGCACATAATAGGTTAACCTCAGCTAGGAAATTAACCATCAGTATCTAAAAAATAAAGGTAATTTTTCTGAACATTTGAAAAAGTAGGTTGTCTTGCCAATCTGAATATGGATTAATTGTCCAGTTGCAACTCATTTTCAGTTTCTTATCCTTATGTTTACATTTTAATTACTTTCTTAATGAAAGTTGTTTGTTTGTTTGCTTGTTCTGAATAATTTCTGGTATTTAACTGCAGCATATGGGAGCAGACCTTTCTGGTAAGCTAAGTTCAGTTGCTGCATGATAATATTGAAATAGCATATTCAACTTGAGCTCTTAGAACTAAAGTGACATTTAGAGAGAAGTTATACTTTTTAATTTTCCTTTTTAGATCAATACTTTATATATTTTATATTAATACTGATAATAATGGGATGTGCATATCAGTAGAAATAATACGAAAATAATTCTCAATTAGTATTTTTCTTGTTTTGGTGAGTACATAAATGGGTGTTAAGGGGAACTGTTACTGCTCAAAGTGACTCTAATACAACAAACTAATGAAAATATTCAGGATCCATGAATACCTGTTGACAGTTCTTGTTACTTCTTTAACCACACACGGTGCTACATCAATGTATGGACAAGAATATACTCAGCCAGACTTGTTAATTTTTAACCTTTTGCACAGTATTTCTTAATTCTCCAAGGTGGAAACAATCTCTAATGGTTGAAAAGCAATGTATGTCATGGGGTCTAAAGATACAGTCACCGAAAAGAGAAAATTGTATTTATGTTCACACTCTTCACTCAGAATAATGAAAAGCACTACTCAACATAAAAAAGTGTTTAAAAGTAAGTGTTAAAAGCCAGTGTTAAAAGTAAGAAAGGCAAAGAGAAAAACATTTATTTGTTTTGTCAGGGAAGTCAACAGTGGTGAACAAAAAAAAGTTTAAATATCCAAATCCTACTACTAAATAGTATTTCAAACTAAACATTACTCTTTTTTTAGTCCTTGAGACATGATTTTGAATTACTGTCCTGTCCTTCCATTTGATAACTGGAGAGGTGCTCCAGTCCCTTGATCATCTTAGTGGCCCTCCATTGGTCTCTTTCCAGTATGTCCAGGTATCTCTTGTACTGGGGAACCCAGAACTGGACACAGTGCTTCAGGTACAGCCTCATCAATTCTGAGTAAAGGGGCAGGATCACCTCTCTTGAACTGCTGGTGATACTTTGCCTGCTGCAGCCCAGGATACCATTAGCCTTCTTAGCAGCAAGGGCACATTGGTGGCTCATGTTCAACCTCATGATCACCAGGACTCCTAGATCCTTTTCTGTAGGGCTGCTTTCTTGCTGGGTGGCCCCCTAGCATGCACTGGTTCCTCTTCAGGTGCAGGACTTTGCACTTCTCCATGTTGAACTTCATGAGATTCTTCTCAGCCCACTTCTCCAGCCTGCCAAGGTCCCTCTGGATGGCTGCACAGGCTTCTGGTGAGTAGGCTACTCCCCCCAGTTTTATGTAATCCGCGAATTTACTGGGGGTGCACTCAAACCCAATGTCTGGATCATTAATGAAGATGTTGAATAGGACTGGATACAGTATCGACTCCTGGGGTACTCCACTCATTACTGGCCTCCAACTAGACTTTGTACCACTGACCCCTACCCTTTGGACCTGACTGTTCAGCCAATCCACCTCACTGTCTTCTCTTCCAGCCCATATTTCAGCATCTTCTCTGTGAGGATCTTATGCAAGATGATATCCACTACTCTCCCCATCAGGCTGGTGATTTTATTATAGAAGCTTATCAGGTTAGTCAGGCATGACTTTCCCTTGGTGACTAATCTTTATGATTTTCTTCTCTTTCAGGTGCCTGGAAACATTTTCCAGGATGAGCTGGTCCAACACGTTCCCAGTGATCAAGGTGAGGCTGACCAGCCTGTAGTTCCCTGGGTCATCCTTCTTGTCCTTCTTGAAGAAAGGAGTGACATTTGCTTTCCTCCAGTCTTCGCAAACTTCCCTGGGTCATCCTTCTTGTCCTTCTTGAAGATAGGAGTGATATTTGCTTTCCTCCAATCTTCGCAAACTTCTCTCAGTTGCCATGATTAACAATTTTAAGTGAATTGAATTGTGTGCATGATACACAGAGGTTTATTTATTTATTTTTCCCCCATCTAAATCAGTTATACCTATTCAGTTAGAAAGACCAAGTGAAAAATGATGTTTTTCCAAGGTTAGGTCATTTTTATAGCAAGTTGGTTTGGTTTCTAACCACATGTAGGAGTAAAGTATAATAACGAAATAATAATATAATTATCTATCCTAAAAATAATCTACCTGTATTACAAGTTATCAATCCAATGGAAAATATCATGTACTAATGAAATGATTACATTAATTTTAAAAATTGAAAACTACTATTGGCAATAAGAATTCTTTTCAAAGATGTTAAGCAAACGTCAGAAATGTCAGAAAACAGGTGGGAAAACAAAACGGACAAAATTAATAGTTTCTGAAAGACATTTTTTTTTAATGATGCTTTCCCTGAAAAGAATATTAGCATTACCTCTTGATTTCTTCTGGAGTAATTGTATTGCTGTCTTAATGTTTTTTATGTGATTATTCTGAACCAGTTCCAGCAAAAGTCATGTCATTTGGCTCACTATACTTTCAAGCTTAATCCAATAATTAACATATATTAAAACTTGGATTTATACTGATTTTAATTTTGAAAATATTTAAGGATCTGGGAAAAATAATCTATACTTTATATCTTATTTTTTAATACTTTTGTCAAATTTCAATAAAAATGGGTTGCTATTTTCTAGAATGGAGGGAAAAGAAATTCTATAATCTTGTCTATGTAAAAAAAAACATAATGCGGGTGTTGTTTCTGTGTAAATTCTAGTTTTGAGTAGTTTGCGACAACTTCCGTTCAGTTTCCTTTTAATGTCATCTTTGCTCTCCTTTTGAATATGTACACAGATTAGGCAAAGAAGTAATCCTCTGGAAAATTGCAATGAATATATCCATTCAGGAGAGACTTCCTAGATGTCAGAAATCATTATCTCTGAGTCTTACCCCAGTGAATTTTTCAAGGCTTGTATTTCAAGCAATTGTGTGCAAGTGTCATCCCCAAAGAATAACTGAGCTGGGTTCTTCTGGAAAGAATTAATAAGTAGTTGCATAAATAAAGTATGCATCTAGTGAATATGTGCATGCTGGAAATGAATTTCCTAATTTTTAAGACATTTATGCACAATCTGCAAATGTTCTTTTTACTTTTTTTTTTTTTTTTTAAATGCATATTTCTAAAGCAACTCAATAGAAAACCTGTCCCTGGCTGCTAACCAGTCCACTCAGATTTTATTTGATGCAAAATATAGTCAGTCTTTTTTTCAACTTATCTAAACACTCACAGAGTGTGAGTTTAGACTTTTAGACTTTTGGATTTTTCTCCTTTCAGATGACTCAAACTGATGATAATTAGAGTTCTTGCTCTGTTCCATCATACTGGAGTATGGTGCAGAACTTAGTTAAATTCACTGCAATCTCCATCTCTGGTTCAATACATTTTATTAAATTTGAGTTCTTACTTTAGAATTTCCTTTAAAAGAAAGAAAAAACCTGAAATTTTACTTTTCCCTATCTTATACACTTAAATTCTGCCAGAAAGTGTTTCCCTATCAGATTAAAATTTACTCTGAAAAATATTCAGGTGTAAATTGCAAAACATTTCAACATCTGGTAGACTTTGCAACAGCTCATCCAAGTCTGAAGCACTACTCCTTGATGTTTGGTGCTCGCTCCTTTCAGGATCCCAACTACTTATAAGAATTTGCTTCATACACATCAACCCTAAATACTCAGTTCTGCACTATGAATTGTTTTCTGGCTTAACTGTAACAGAGAGAGAAGGGAAGGTGGGAAAGCAAGTAGTCAGGAGGTCAGGAAGGCAGGAAGGAAGGAGGAAAGGAAGAATAAAGGGAGAAGAAAGGAAAAAAGTGCTATGGCCTCGCTATCAAAGCGTTTAAGATGCCTTGGTCACTTACACTTACTCTGCATCTGAACAACAACAAAGAAACCAGCCTAATGATCTTCCGTCCTTACCCACTAGCCAAAAAACCTTCAGCTGTCAGTAAAGTCTGTCAGGGGCTTCTTGCTGCAGGGCACTACAAAATGCAAATGTAAGGGAATACTTAGAGTCATCAAGTGTTGCAAAATGGCCATTAAGAATAATGTTGGAAAAAAATACTATATAGAATTGACAGCTATTGGCAACTATTTCAAATATATATTTCACTATATAGAATTGGCAGCATATTGAGAGCTATTTCAAAAATTATCAAGATAGGAAATCAGAGGAAAATCTGTTACTCAAACATTGATAAACCCACTTAAATTGCAGCTGAAAAATCTCCTTTAAATATCACAATTTAAATAAATATTTTTAAACTAAAAATTTGGAGTATTTTAGTTACCTTTACCTCAAATTTCTAATGTAGATTTTTTAATAGACCCCAATATTACATACAGATGATACAACAGATTTGGGGGGTATGAGGGATTCTTCTTTTTTACTTAGCTTAAGCTTGTGTTTAAATTTATGAATCAATGGTAAAAGCATTTATTTATAGCACTGAGGCTTTGGGTGCATCTAAGAATAAGGATTCTGTTTGTTTTCTTTAACAGAACACACAGTGGGTGATAATTTACTAATGGACACTGAAGAGAGTTTTTTGTTGTTGTTGTTTTTTAGAAGATGACTTTAAAGAAATATATGTAAGAAATCAAAAGATAAAATAGGATAGAAGATATAAAGAATGGAAATCAGAAATCAACGCTTTTCATTAATCCACTTTTCAAGTCTGTGTCTAGGGTGCCAAGCACAGAAGATGGAGATAAATTACTTAAGGGCTTTTGATTAAAAGTTTTGATAAGGACATTAGGAAGCTGTAAATCCCCTAAACCGATCTTATTTGCTTGCATATCTAAGGAACTCTGGTACATGCGGTTTTGTAAATATGTATCTCTGAATTACACCAGGGAACCCTTACTACTTAAATTCCAGATATTTGATCTGATTGAATTTCCATTTTAGCACTGGGGCTCTTCCAAATCTAATGCTAAAATCTATATTATCTTATTCATTTTTTCCTTTTTTAATGTGAAATCCTATATTCTTTGGTTCATTTTTCCTGTTTGGGGAAAAGATACAAACTATTTACTCTCAGCTTTTGTATGGAACTCTAAAGAAGACAAAATAGTTCTCTGTATCTGCAAGGCTGTTGTGGTTTAGCCCGGCTGGCAGCCAAACACCACACAGCCATTCGCTCACCCTCCCCCCTCCCTCTCCGGGATGGGGGAGAGAAACAGGAAAGTGAAGTCTGTGAGTTGAGATAAAGACAGTTTATTAAGACAGGGAAAAAAATAACAATAATAATAATAATAATAATAATAATAGTATTAATAGTAATAATGTGTACGAAATAAGTGATGCACAATGCAATTGCTCACCACCTGTTGACCGATGCCCAGCCTATCCCCGAGCAGCCGGCCCCCCCACCCCGGCTAGCCACCCGTATATATTGTTCAGCATGACGTCAGATGGTATGGAATACCCATTTGGCCAGTTTGGGTCAGCTGTCCTGGGTCTGTCCCCTCCCAGCTCCTGCTGCATCCCTAGCCTGCTCGCTAGCAGGACAGAGCGAGAAGCTGAAAAGTCCTTGGCTTGGTGTAAGCACTGCTCTGCAACAATTAAAACATCAGTGTGTTATCAACATTATTCTCATCCTAAATCCCAAACACAGCACCCTGCCAGCTACTAGGAGGAAAATTAACTCCATCCTAGCTGAAACCAGGACAGGAGTGTGTCAAGACAATGGGGCCAAACCCTTTATGGTGGTGTCCAGTGACAGGATATGAGGCAACATCCACGAACTGTAACACAGGAAGTTCAATCTGAATATAAGGAAAAACTTCTTTTCTGTGAGGGTGACAGAACATTGGCATAGGTTGTCCAGAGAGGCTGTGGAGTCTCTTTCTCTAGAGATATTCAAAATCCACCTGTACATGGTCCTATGTAACATGCTCTAGGTGACGCTGCTTGAGTGGGGTGGTTGGACTACATGATCTCCAGAGGTCCCTTCCACCCTCAACCATTTTGTGATTCTGTGATTCTGTGAAAATTAAGCAAATATGAGAAATAATTTAGAAGGTGGTATTAAGAGATTTTAAAGGCCTTTTTCTTCCTCTTTTATTTAGTGTCAGAATAAAGATATAATTGAATATTTTTACTCTGATAATAGTATTAAAAACATATTTATTTTTAAAATAAAAAATAACAGAAAGGTCTGTAGACTCAATTTTTAGTTAAAATCAAAATAGTAACTTTGTTGAACTGATCTCAAGCATGCAAGGAGAGTTTCAAACTAGGAAATATAAAACATTATTTTTGACACTGACAATTTTATTATTAAAGGTTCCTCTAGCAGTGTCATCTAATGTTGCAATCTTTTCATTTTCATACATTTAAATATTTTAATAGAAAAACATTTATTTCTTCTTTAAAACAATCTAAAAAAAAAAAAAAGTTTTATTCTCGTCTTCATTACCTTAAACAGTAGTCTTCTCTGATATAAATAATGTAAGTTATGTTAAGATTTCAGCCAGATTTGTCTGCCATTAAAGATTGTCCCCAATGACTTGAACTAAATAATTTATTTGGCTAATAAGTGAATGAACACATGATTTTTTTATTTTTTGCAAAATTTTTCCTTCAATAATTTGAAACCAATGCAAGCATGTTTAACATACCTATTTTTACAGGTTAATTGATGTATATTTGGAAATATATTGATATTTGTCCTTTTTATGCAGGAGTCTGTAAGTCTAAAAATCAGATACATGCTTGTTTCCTGAGATACACTTCATGTATTTCTGAATGCTAGTATCCCTACATATTCTTCCAGGTATTAGTTACTCGTTTTATTACAGCTAGACTGCAGATTTATTCTTTGTACTACAGTTGCTTTTAACTAAGGTAACCAGCTATACCTTTACATGCGTGGATAATAATATCCACAACATATATTTACTTTTGTTTGTTTGTTTGTTTGTTTTGTTTTTAATAAACTCCCAAATGTCTTATCAAGGATTCTGTTATGAAGCAAGTCATGCTATAATGGCATGACATATGGTTTTTGATTTAATTACTTTTCTTCTGAAAAGACTTAATTTAATTTGGTGATACTGAGTAATTTAGGGGATTAATATTATCTATACCTTCTGAATTTCTGAATTTAAATGTGCCTCATATTGCAGACAGATGAAAGCTAATGGTTGAAGTTAATTTGATGACCTATCTAAAATACAAATTTTAATCTCTATTAATGTTATTGATAGAAATCCCTGTGGTAATTAAATGTTTCAGATTTATAAAATTAATTTATTCTTACAACACACATTACCTAAGAATTCTCATATACATTACTGGTGGAGAATTGAGGCACTCAATACTTAAATGGATCTTTTAAAACCTAGGCCTGACAGCTGGATGCATACATTAACAGGTAAATGTGTTTAGACTGTTAGCCGCAAGTCTGTAGAGTCTGTAGAAGAAGCCAGATACAGTGCCTTATCTCTGTCTTTCTACCTTTTTCTTTTGACTCCATAAACACTGTATCTTCTTGTACTATTGGTTTATATTTACATAGGTTGAAGATTTATGATTAAAGCAACACTATCTCTTCTATCCATTGCTGATACAAGGGAGAACTGGGGAGAAACTAATCTTTTTTTGTCTTCTCAGTATATTCTGTTACTCCCTAAACGATTAGTCCAAGATCCCACAGGAGGAGTGCAGGAGAAAAACAGGATTTAAATGTGGTCTTTTGAATTTCTAGGCTTAATATCCTCACAACATAGGATACAGTTCTATAGTTCAGAAATACTGTTATGTTGTCATTTAGTGAAGCAGCTTGAGTACCAAAATTAGTACCTTTTAAAATAGATAGGACCATGACCAAAATATTATATATAAGATCGTGTATGTTATGCTCTAATATGCTTACAATCTCTCCTTCCCACCCACCCCACCCCTCCCCCCCCCAAAAAAAAAAAAAGTTATGGGAGTTATGGGACAGTTCAGAGTTCAGATTTAGACTTTTTAATGGTAGACTCTGATAGCCAGCTATTTTTAAAATATCAACTTATTTACATCTATCAACTAACAAATTTGACACAGAATCTTTAAATTAGATAGATAGATGGATAGATAGATAGATGATAGATAGATAGATAGATAGATAGATAGATAGATAGATGATAGATAGATAGGCCTGATTCATACACGTTAAGAATCTTAAAAAGAAATAAGTCTCTATACGGGTAAGACTTATCTCATGTACAGAAGTTTTTGAAGATGTACAACCAGACCTTTCTCAGTTTAAAGACTATTAATGTGTCAGTTGTGAAATCTATTCACTATTGAAAATGTCAGTGCATCATTTCACTACTCAGAACTAAAAGCTCTTTGTAAGCCTTGCCTATTATACTGCGCATTATTCACTCCAAATAACAAGGGAAGTAGGCATTAAACTGCATTATCCAGTTCAAAGTAACTGAGGAAATAAAAAGCCATAGGAACATAGGAATTGCCATAATGGATCAGACCATTACTTTATCTAGCCAAATATCTTAACTTTGACAAAAACGAAGACAGTAAAAGATACTCCTTAGCAGAAGATTATTGAACAACATTGCACACAGGAGAAATTTAATACCTTTTTTGTTAAAGTCTGGCATATACTTAAAGTTACTTATTACAATAAAATAAAAGAAATCCTGAAGCCTCTTTGTCTGTCTTTATCAAAAGAAATGTAAGTGGATTTTTAATAGCTTATATATATATATCACTTACTATTATTCCATACATATATTATTCTAGGATGTAGCGATCACTGCCTGGATTATGACCACATTTCAGGACACATTAGTCCACGTTTTTACCATATATTTTTTATGTTTCATCTTCATTTGCAATACCTAACAATCTATCACTGCTAAGTATATTTCAGGTGCATTGCCAGGTGCTTATTTACATTATAAAACAATTACTCTCCCTGGCATTTTCTAGGGTCCTAACAATCCATCTTACCAAATGGGACGTGATTTGTGGCATTACTTCCTGGACAACAAATCATCTCTCCTTCACATTGAATACAGGACATAAAAGCATAAGGTTTGGTGATGCTTGTGGTACGCAGTACAGAGATGAGAAAAATCAAACTAAGGTCTGGACTGATGAACTGGGAAGCACTTCCAGATTTCACCATTTGTACATAATATGATGTTACATTCTGGTTAATAACTTTTGCTTTCTTATTGTTCCAATATAAAAGAAAAGGTACATGAAAAGTAAAATTGTTTTATTTTATTTTTTTTTTATTTAACAGCTCCAACATGAGTTGGTGGTTTCAATGATCTATCCAAAGTAACACATAAAATACACAGGAAGACATAGGATGATATGTTTGTTTATAGGTAGGGGTTTTGTTTGTTTGTTTTTGCCTTGCCACCTGTCTTTTATTCTATTCACATCTTCATTTTTTCTTACAAGAATATATATGTAGATAATTCAAAAGGAAAAGAAGGAAAGAGAAAAGGAAGAGTTTGTTTGTTTGTTTGTTTTTCCCTTAAAAGAGAACTTTTTGTGATACATTATGAAATAACTTACAGGAGGAACTGAAATAATTCATGAGTCAATAATTCAGATGAGTCAACTCACCTGGTACACTTGTTACATGTTTTATTTTATTTTTATAAGACGGCCCTTATTAAAATATCTTATTAGTCAATAACTTCATATGCTTTGAAAGCAAAGTACAAAAGGACACAGTTGTCTTATGTGCTGTTCTTCGGTTATTTTAAAAATTCCTCGCCCTGAGTTGTTTGCAGATGAATCTTACTAAATTAGGAAAGGTGCAAAGGATATGAAGTGAGAATTCGAAATCTTTCTTCACTACTGTATCTATTTCCTCTCATTCACACTGTAGTTATATGTACCCCTTCTTTATATGAGAGAAACTATTGTTAGTTACTATATTTCCCAAATATTTGTAGCCTTAATGGATTTAATGCTGTCCTCACTGACATCATCAGAATGTTTCTTGTTGATGGATAACACTGACCAACAGTCATACCATCAAATTGTTAGGATGGTCCTTGGTGCTGTTTTGGTCAAGAAAAAAACAGCAGTCTTACTAAAAATAGCCAGAGCCACAGTCAACAGTGGCAGTGGCCGTGGCAGTCAACAGTGGCAGTGGCAATCACCACTTCCAACAGGGAGTTTGTCTGCAGCTTCCCTGCCTTTCCTTGGAAGACAATTTAGCTGCACAGTTGTGAGCTGTGGGTTGGCCTCAGGGCTGGTCCCTGACCATCTAACTCACTGTTAGTGACACAGACAATGAAGCTCTGACTCCACCAATTATTTAGTTTACTCTGCAAATCAACCCATGAGAGTGATACAAACTTCTGGGCAGGGTTTTTCTGAAAAATTTCCTAATTTAAGTTACACTCTTAGGACAGCACAGCAGACTGCTGGTTCAACACTGTTAAAAACAAATTGTAACAATGTACAATGTACAATATGACAAGCAATTTACATCGTGCAGAACAGAGTTCACAAAGAAGTATGAACACGTCTGATCTATCTTAGTTTTGTAGCCATGTCAATGTTTAGAAAATTATATTATGTAAGATAATGGGGGTCCCTCAAGGCTCCATTTTAGGGCCAGTCCTCTTCAATGTTTTTATAAATGTTTTGGATGTAGGACTAGAAGGTGTTTTGAGCAAATTTTGCCGACGACACCAAACTTGGAGGAGTTGTGGACTCGGATGAGGGTGGAAAGGCCTTGCAGAGAGATCTGGACAGATTGGAGAGCTGGGCAACCATGAACCACATGAAGTTTAACAAAAGCAAGTGCCGGGTCCTGCACCTGGGATGGGGCAACCCTGGCTATGCGTACAGACTGGGCGACGAGACGCTGGAGAGCAGCCCCGCAGAGAGGGATCTGGGGGTTGTGGTTGACAGCAAGCTGAATATGAGCCAGCAGTGTGCCCTGGTAGCCAGGAGGGCCAACCGTATCCTGGGATGCATCAAGCACAGCATTGCTAGTCGGTCGAGGGAAGTGATTGTCCCGCTGTACTCTGCGCTGGTGCGGCCTCACCTCGAGTACTGTGTGCAGTTCTGGGCACCACAGTACAAAAAGGACATTAAACTATTGGAGATTGTCCAGAGGAAGGTGACGAAGATGGTGAAGGGACTAGAGGGGAAGACATATGAGGAGCGGCTGAGGTCACTGGGCCTGTTCATCCTGGAGAAGAGGAGGCTGAGGGGGGACCTCATTGCAGTCTACAACTTCCTCATAAGGGGGAGTGGAGAGGCAGGCGACCTATTCTCTGTTATCAACAGTGGTAGGACCCGTGGGAACGGTGTGAAGCTGCGGCAGGGGAAGTTTAGGCTGGACATCAGGAAGAGGTTCTTCACCGAGAGGGTGATTGCACACTGGAACAGGCTCCCCAGTGAAGTAGTCACGGCACCAAGCCTGTCAGAATTTAAGAAGTGTTTGGACTGTGCACTTAGCCACACGGTCTAAAATTTTGGGTAGACTTGTGTGGTGCCAGGAGTTGGACTTGATGATCCTTATGGGTCCCTTCCAACTCGTGATATTCTATGATTCTATGATTCTATAATTCCCCAGTGGCAGAATCATATTGGAAAAAGCTATATACTGGTCTTTGTGATTTTAATTCTATTTCACATTAGACTTCTTTAGGTGCTTCACAAAATGTTTTTCTTTCACCTGTCCTTAAACAAAATTTCTAGTCAGTAGAAATTTAGGAAACAGATAAAGTCAGACCAATATTTACATTGGGGAAAGGAATGCCATATTTATAGCATGCCGTAAAAGAAAATAGCACCCTCTCCATATATAGATGAATATAGATAACTTGAGTACAGCAGAGAAGATATTAAATAAGCAGCCTGTAAAACAAAACAAAAGAACAAAAATAAAACAACAAAAGACAAAACACAGGCTTATTGAATGTATGAAACTGTTTTGAATTTAAGTCATTTAACATATAACTATAAATATTTTAACCTAACAGAAAAAAGAAAATTCACTTCTCTCAAAATTATGTTCTATGATAAAATATGATTTTTTTTTCACTTTATTATTAACAAGGCACTAATTTCTTCTTTTGTTAATTCTCAGACCCATATTCAGTCCCTAACACAATGAAAGTAAAAAGAACAGTAAAAAGTGGATATTGAAAATGTCTGTGATGTATTAATAGCTAAAGGAACAAAAAAGGCAGGAAAACAAAGTGGAATATAGCATGGTAGGAAAAAGACTGCAGTTACACTGCCTTTGAACATCTGACACTATAGGAGAATATAGGGTGAGACTTAGATGTTACAATAATCACCATAAAGCTCATGGCAGCAACCTGGCCTTTTGGAATACAGAAAATACATATGCAATGCATGAGTAGAATTAGGTCCCTTAGAATGGGAGCTAGAAGAGTTATAGCTCACAGAGATTTAACGCTTATTTCTAATCTCCTTGCAAGCACTTTCCTTCACTTGTTATTTATAATCAAGATTTTTTTTTTTTTTTTTTTTTTTTTTTTGCTCCTGGAGTTGAGCAAAATGACAAAAACAAAAGGAATAAATATTTGAATGGAAAATTTAGGTGTGTCCTTTCTGACTCTTTCTCCTCTAGATTGTCCAGAAGGGCTCATAACTGGAACATTTCAAATGTCCTGAAAATTAACAGAAAGCAGAAGCACTATTATTAAATGAGCTATAATAAGCCTGAAAGAATATTTTGTTAATCCTGATAATGAGACTTTCTCAAATGCAAGATGAATTTCTGAAGTTATGTTTGCTATACTATGATCATGTACATGAAAAAATAAAAAATGAATAAATAAATTAAAAGAGCAGTTGTTTGAGTGATATTTTTCCCCCAGAAAATTGCAAAAACAAGCAGTCTGAGTGTAAGAATAATTACCCTTGGATGATCAGTAACTCTCCAGAAAATGAGGTTGTGTATGCAAGAGTAAATGCACATCAGTTTCAATGGAAATTTTATGGCCAGAATGTACTGTACCAGAAAGCTTTAAATATACAAAGAACAACCTTAGCAAAAGTTACATGGAAGGAGATTCCAGAAGACTAAGCAATAACAAGGAAACTGGGACACTCTGCTTCCAACCATGTTTAATTTTTTTTTCTCTTCAAAATACAACAGGGAAAACAACAACAACAAAAAAAAGTCAACTTCAAAGGTAAACCAGAAAGTGGAACAGCTGTAAAAGTAAATACACAAGGACTGTGAATTGAGGGTAAGTGAATGACAAGTCAAAACCCCATGAATTTTATATCCTTGTTATTCATTTTTTCTGTCCAAAATTTTAAGATGGAAGCAATCTCTAAGTAGGTTCCTCAACTCAAGATATTTCTATTTATTTTCCATCTCAACTATTATTCTCTGTGTTTTGTCACTGAAGTGACCCAATGCAAAGAGAAATATTTGGAATTCAGGGATAACTGCAACCCTTTCAATTCAAATTTTACCTTTTACATCAGTGGGAATGGGCTCATGGGATCAGTCAGAATATTCATGCAACCCTTGATAATATTATTAGTCTTTTTCTCATACCTAAAGCAGATGTGTCCTGTGCAACTTTTTTACTCAAAAGCATTTTTTTCCCCCGCTATTATGCTTTTTGACTACACCTTTTCATTGCTTGGTCAAGTATGAGTGGCATGTCACTCACTACAATACGTCATTGCATAAAGAAGCACACATTAGATACATGCCAATAAGATTGTGCCTTGCCATCTGTCATTTCACTATAGATTTTTATGACACTAGCTACTGCATCTCATTTTGTTTCTTTATAGATCCTTTGGATATCATAAGGACATTTTTTAATAATCAGTGCTAATTTCTTATAGTTTCCACACTAGTTCGTAAAAGCTTGTTAGCATGCAGTAGGTTTAGATTTCTGCTCCTATCAATGTTTAATTAAGGATTTAGCAGAGGAAGAGTTAAAACAAATATTAAAAAGCATTCAGATTAAATTACATAATCATGTCAATATCACAGATACTCTCGTGATTAATAGAACTAGAATGTTTTGTTTATTTTCTTGTTTTTTTCTTTTTTTGTGCCAGAAATCTTTTCTTATTTTCAGTTCATTCCCTTTATGCCATAACACTTGTAAATTGTTAATTAAAAACCAAAAAAAAAAAAAGAGAGAGAAATAATTGGAAAAAAATAGAAACAAAAATATATATTGAAGAATCAGAGATGGAAAAAAATAATGTTTTTTGTTGTTGTTGTTGTTGTTAGTTTGATTCCATTTTTTCACAAGGGAACTTGCAGAAGACTGGTATTTTTCTTAGTAAGGAAATGCAAGAATGGTATACAGTGCATTTATATAAATTAAAAATTGTTGGAGAACATAGTAATCTCCTCTCATGCCACATAAATTGAGCAATTAATGAAATTAAATGATGAGTTTCAAAGAGATGTATGGCGTTACTTTTACTGCATCAGGCACAATTGTATTTCGGAATTGATTTCTGACAAGATGCTTCTGATACAATGAATTCAGTAAGTTGGAAAAAAAAGAGACTGCCTTATATATGGATGCCTGTGGTATCCATATGGATAACACTGTTATCCATAACACAATCAATACTAAAATCAGTTTTTAGAAAATAATTTAGACTTCATTCTTCCAGGCTTAAGCTAATCTCCAAATATAAAGTTCAAGAGGTGTCCTCATGTCAGAGGACTGCATATCCACCAAGTGGCAATTATTCACCTTGATCTGAAAATGTCAGTGCTAGCTTTTGTCAGTCACAGGTCTAGAATTATCCAGCTTTCACCTACTTTGGAGAATTAACATTAAGTGGTATTGACTAGTTCAGCTGCAGTTTTTCATGAGCAATGTGTTCTGTTTTGCTGAAAGAGCACACCACCATCAGCACTGAAGGTATGCTGTTCTGTTTGCCTTGTCTTGGCCTCTGTATTCTTTATAAGGCAGAGGGAGGGGAGAGCATTCCTGGCCTAAAGGCAGATGACTGTTCATCTGGTGAAAGTTTACAGTGATTATTGGGTGCAGAAATAAAAGTTGAAGAGAATTATATACCTTAAGAACAGGAAAGTTTGAGACTTGTGAGAAAGTGTAACTTCAGAAATTATGGAAAAAGACTTTCCTAGAAACCTGAACAGGACTGAACAGTGTTTGTTACAACCCAGCAAGTCATTGACAGCTGTTGAATTGATCAGTTCTGGAGGAAGAAAAAAACAAAAACAAACAAACAAATAAACACAACTCTATAAAGATTTTTTTGTTTTGTTTTGTCTAACCTGCTCACTTATAAAATTTACACACAGATCAAATTCAGTCTCTGCTGTGTTTGGGGTCCCATCACATCTTTGATTCTACCTTTGTTGTTGTAGTAAGTTTGACACTTTCTGTGATAAACTTAAAAAAAAAGAAAAAAGAAAAGATTGTAAACAAAGCCTTAAAATTTGATCATTCTTTATGACTTTCTTTCCATAATTTTACTTTTAAAGTAAAATTATTTATTTACCTTAATTACTTTCTTTGTTGACAAGACGGTATCCTTTTTACCTTAACCAGTCTCCTTGTTCAAAAGGTGGTACCTTTTCTGCAGTTAATTAATTTAATTTTAACCTGTTCTTCTTTTCTTACACTTAAAATAGAGTTAGTTTTTATATGCTGATTTAAAAAGTCATGATAATTGGAATTTTCCCTTTTAGTCCTTTGTTTCTAACATCATCAAAATAGTTAAGGTTATATCTTTCTTACCCTGAGTAGTGGGATAATCAAGAGAACTGCTCCTGAGGGCTACACAAATGTGATGAATTAGCTAAAAGAACTTCTGTGAAATAAATGCTATCACATTTTTTGTAGAACTAAATTTGGAAAGTTCAAGCTTGTCCAGCTTCCTAGTGCTACCAAGCTTCATCGCTCTCAGCATCATCCCAAAGTCCCAACACCAAACCTTAAACGGTATTTACTAATTCCCAAGCACTCAGCATCAAAAAAAATTTACAGATGTAATTCTGAATAGCCTTGACACCCTTGTTTGGTGTCTGAGTAGCTAAAATAAGCAGGCAGACTGCCAAATATTTCTCCAGAGTAATTTCCCTTTCAGCTATATAATTTTAATTTACATGGAAATTATCAATACTTTAAAGTGGTACTTGTCCATCAAGCTTGTTTATTTTTTCTCTCTCTAACATGTTGTAATAGAAATCCAAGTCATTGATTGGTTGAACAAATGTAATTGACTCCAACAAATGTTGTTCAGATTGAGTGTCTCAAGTTCCTCACACTGATGAACTCACCAAAGTACAGCCATTAGAGACAGACCTGACCCAGGCATAACTACATTACATTGAACAGTGCTCCACCAATTTTACATTATGGTCTAATGAATAACATAGACTGAGATTTTTGCAATTATATGTCACAAATGTTTTTTTATTTATTTGGGTACACAAAGGATTATAAATGTGGATGCAGGTGCATAAAAACATGCAGAACCTATTAAAAGTACATTACTGAGAAAAATATGTCAATATCCAATAGTTTTAAAGCATTAGAATTTTACTGTAATTGGTTGCCCTTGCCTGTTTGTGCCTTTCTCACTTTACTATTTTTCATTTAGATACCAGATACAGGATTTATGTGATGAAATTTCCCTGAACTAATCATTCTATAGTTGTTTTGTAGTCAACAGAGAGAAATAAGCACCTTGGGACATAATTCATCTCACCCCAAAATGAAGGTCTGTGTTAGATCAGGTTAATTGCTCTTTAAAAGTCTGTCTTTCTCCATCAACAGTACAGAAGGGGCCTTTGGTAACAAGCACAGATGTAGATGTCTGCATGGTAGACATCTAAAGTTATGTTATTCAAATTCTGTCTTAAATGCCTTCAGGAAGATGCCAAGAATATTAAGCTCTAACTGAATCAGCAGAAGCCAAGAAGCTCAGAACATCCTGAGGGGGGATTAGATTCCAACCTAAAAAAACAACCTTATGCATATTTTCCAGTTTATTTCTGCCTTTATCTTAATGTTATGAAAACAAAAGAATGTGGATTATGTAAAGGAGAATGATGATTCTATAAGTTCTTTGATGGTAGTGGTAGTGTTGTCGCAAGTCATCTTATGGACAGGTTGGTCTTTTATTAAAGCCCCATTGACTTTCTCTCTTCTGGCATAGTTATTGAGGATCTGCTCACACCTACAGTATGTATATTACATACTGTTATGACTTGCCTTAAAAGGCATGGTGTAACTCCACACATGTAAACTAGAATGTAAAAGCCAAGAATATACAATTTTCTTAAAGTAAATTCAAGAATTAATGCCATTTGTCTTAGAATAAGTCAACACTACCAGGTAATCTACAGTTTTGACAAGGAAGCAAGAAAACAAAATACAGATACCATAATGCATGGTCAAGAACGTAATTTAACAAATTGTTTTCCTGATGCAGTGCTATCAGTAAAATGTTTATTCATATAAGTTTTAGTTCTAAATGTATTACTTGTTATTTTATTGAACGTCTAGTGATTTTATATTTTGCCAGAACTTTGTTTTCTTACAGAATATCAGATATCATAAGCTAAGTAAATTTGCAACCGTGTCTTTTAATTTCACCAGAAATAAGCATTTGGCTCCAGTTAAAAATAAATATTTACGCATTTCAAGTTACATTCAATTTAAATTCAAAATTATTTTACTGACATTGGGACTGTTTCTCACCTCTGTGCCTGGAAAGATCATGGAACAGATCCTACTGGAAGCAATGTTAAGGTGCATGCAAGACAAAGAGGTTATCCAAGACAGTAAGAATGGCTTCACCAAGGGTAAATCATGCCTGACCAGATTCTAAGGCTTAAATTAAAATTATGGAAACTGATAAAGACATTGAATCCTGAAAATAAGGAAGTTGTAAATTTAGTGAAAATTATTTGTTTAGAAGACTGGTTGGGAAAAAGGTAATTGTCTTTGTCAGCTGCAGTTGACAAAGTGTTCAGTGGATCCATGCCAAGACTTACTTACTATAGGTCAACATCACTGACTTTAAAAATAAGGTTTGCATGGTGGATTTCAAACTCTTCATCCAATCACATATAAAAGCTTATTCGCAAATGCATTTTATTTAAGGAATACCAATGTGAGGGGTTCTGAATGGATATAAGTGAAGAAAGTCTGCATGGTCTTATAATTTGAAGATAAAACCAGTCTTGAAAAATTAATATTGTGTAAATACAACTCCATTATTATTTCTTTTAACAAGACTAAAGTTTGTTAATAGTTTTCTCAGACACTATTACTTCCCTGAGAAGTAGGAAACTTATCTCATTTACTTAAAAGATTCAATTTGAAATTAATTCCATGGAACACCCCAAGGGTATTTAGATTTTTGCAGAAAAGTAGTTCTACCCATTCTCATCGCATCAGTTACTCAAACTGCATTGCATAATTAACAATCCATGAAATGCATCTCCCGAAAAAGTTACAGATAGCTGACTTGCAGTGGATAGAGTAAAAAACACAAATCCAAAATGAGATTGCTTCCCTGCCCTCAATAATTTGAAGACACCTAGTTAATGTTTTGTATATATTTATATTTGTATTTGCTCTTTATGATGGTATAGAAGTTTATATATAATGTTTGTGAAGAAGAATGTAATAAAATAAAATAAAATAAAATAAATAAAATAAAACTTTTATTGGTGTTACCTTCCATAGCCCTGTTTATAAAACTGAATTTTGCACTCATTGGACAACTGGTTGGAAAAATCTGACAATATATATATTTTTTTATATATAGCATTTATCTGTCTCTTTGATAGATGTCTGTAAAAAAACAAACAAACAAACAAAACTTAATTCATGGGGTTTTGTTTATTTGTTTGTTTTTTCAAGAAATCGACCCTGTTTTATGTCATAACACCCATTGCAGTGGCAAAATCTACTATGGCAAATTATTAAAAACTGAAAATAGAATCAAACCAAATTAATATGATGTTGAAAAACAGAAGAAAAAAGCACCTCTATTTAAAATATTACACAGACATACCTGTTTTCAAAAATACCCTATACCTCTGAATTCATACCACTCCAGATTCATAAGACTTCTTATGTTTCAGGCCAAGGTTATCTATGACCTCAGTTTACCTACTATGTTGTGATTCCTATATGCAGAAAAACATCTTCTGGGACACAGACTGAACACCAGTCCATTCTGTTTTTATCTTAAACCAATCTACTTATTTTTTCAGAAAACAGGAACTCTGATGTTAACTCATGGCAGACCTCCTTATTTTCCCCCTTCTCCTTCTCACTCTTCATCTTCCTCTCCTCATTTCTTTATATTTTTGGTTTTAATTCTTAAAACATCTGTTTTATTAATTCTTTATCACTGTGCAGACAAAGAATTAATAAGGAAACTAATGTTTCAGGATGTTTTATGGTCTAAAAATTCTGTGCTAGTAAAATAACAAATAATTTCAGTTTCCAATTAAACACAAATGCCAGTTCAGAAGTAAATTAGGTAACTTCTATAATCGTTGTTTGATATAGTATGCATCAATAATGTCTTTTATTTAGAAAAGGAATCTTGTCATCTTATGACGCTGAGAGTGTTACAGAGAAAACACAGGAGAATACAGTAATTTACAAACATAATCATAAAAGTAACACAAGTGGAATGAACAGCACACTGCATTTTTTAAAAGCACACATGATTATTGGACTTTGGATAGAGGTAAAGTTATTAGAATTATAACATTCATATTCTTAATACAAGAAGTTAAAAAGAAAGAAAGGACTTACTTCCATGCCACTGCTTATAATTGTAACAAAATTCTGGTAGTACATATTTAAAAACAAACAAACAATAATAATAATAATAATAATAATAACAGAACATAGCAATGCAGTACAGACATGACATATGCTTCTATAACTATACTGACATTTAGAGCATCTTCCTTATACATTTTTGCAAATGACACTAAAATTAGAATAATTGGGTATTAAGATAATATTCCTGTATTTTTAAGAAAAAAATTAATGCATATAAATAAATTCTACACTCAGGATTCTTTAAATTACTTGATTTGCGTTTATTCTTAAATGGCATTTTCTTTATCTTATGCTTTACAGAGAAGTAGAACTGAAATAATACAGTCACTGCATATAGAATGCACATAATTTCAGTATGGATTCGCTGATATATTATGAATATCTTCAAGGAATATATTTTACATGTCTAATACCTGTGACCCTCTACTGTATCCCTCAAGGCTTAAATACATATTCTCAATTACTTATTTTATTCCAGAGAATCTTTGATATCCCTAGCAGTCACTGGAAATTTTTTTCCCCTGACCCTTTATGTGGCAGTCTTCTGTATGTGCCATACAACTAAGCCATGGACTTGGTGTACTAATGCCTAGATGAAAAGAAAGATATGCTGAGAAACTGAAGCATTGTTATAGTGTTACTGAGTTCTAGAACATACACTACACTACTGGATGTAGAAAAAAAAAAATCATAATTTTTATGTGTCCAGCTAAGTAAAGTGGAAAAGCAAATGTTACAGATAATATACATTATTGCAAACTCAATACGAACATACATCCAGCAATGAAACGCAAGCTAAACCTAACCTACTTGCACTAAGGAAACAAGTGAAAGGTCTCTTTCCCTCATCCAACTGACTACCCATTTCTTTCCTCAGAAGAGATAAATAGGTGTTTCAGGCCTTTTGATGACCTCCTTTTTTGATGAATATGTCACCCATTATGGCCAAACTTCCTTTGTAAGATATCTGGAGGGTCCAGACCAATTTTATCTTTCACTCTGAAATGTGCCCTGTTTTCTCTTTAAGTAGGAGACGTTATGTCATCATCTCAATTAGAGCAGAGGTTGCTCTCTTTCTGTGTGTAGTTCCATTAGGAGGTATTTTTTTGTGTTTACCTATCCTAAAGCAAAAAATACTTTACTGCAGCAAGTGGAAAAATTCTCCTTCTTCCGCTGGAGATTGCTCAGACTGCTCCCACAAGGAATGTCTTTAACTAGACTTCAGATATTATATAAATATTTCCATTCATACCTGCTTCAAACATAAAAACAAGCAAACAATTTTTTTATTTTTAATTTTTTTTAATCAGACATGGAGTAAACAGCCAATCAGAGTGACAAGGGTAGAATTAATTAGCCACTGCCTCTTCTTCTTTTATATTTAGAACAGGGACATTTTTCAAAGGCATATTAAACTTACGTAAATTTTCAAGGAAGATCCATGGCTGTTTTAACTATATTTTCCTTGAAGCCTCAGATTTGCAAGCACTTATTCAGCAATATTCAAACTAACCAATAGCAACAAAATTATTTCTATAGCTAATTGGAATTTCATTAAACTTCATTTAAAACAGGACAGGAACATTTCTCCATTTGCTACCACTCTGAATATTTCACTACAGATAACTGCAATAGTTTAGAACCAAAATATAAGCTTAAATATTTCAATTAAGAGAAGTTTGAAATTACTTAAAAGTACTTCCCTTGAATAATGCATGGTAGATACTGATGTCTGAAAGCTAGAACAAAGATTAAGTGGACAAACTTAAATATTGGCATGGGTATGGGTTCAAGCAAATATTAAAACAAATAAATAAATAAATAAATAAATAATTTTCTCAGAGAAGCCCCTATCACAGATCGAGCACTGTTCTCTTAAGTAACAGCATCCTAAAATATTTTTCAATCACACAGTTTAATGTATCTGAAAGGAAATCCCTCCAAAACCACCACTGTTCCTATTAGGCATCCATCCGAGTATTATTTTTCTCATTCAGCAATAAAAACGGTAATGTATTCCTCCCCCTCCTAGAGTGTTCAATCGTGGATTTTACCATGAATAGCAAATCTGATTTCTTTTACTGCCTGTGTAAGATGATATTTGGCATTAGAAAGTGACAGTACTCTTCTTACTGATTTAGAATAATGGTTAAAAGATTAAAAAACAAAACAAGCAAACAAACAAACAAACAAAAAGTACTTATCAATCTACTCTGCAAGAAGTTGTACACCTGCATTGTTATTAACATAGAAATAGCCAGTGTAAATCCTGAACTGGGCCTGCATTGGAACAAAATTCTAAATTTTGCTCAGATTTCTAGAAGCCTTTGAAATAATATTCCTGTACACACAACTATACCTTATCTGCAATATAATCGCTGATAATTTACCTGGCCTATAGCCTCTACTTTTTTTTTTTTTTTTTTTTTTAATTGAAACTGTTCACTGAATAAAAGCAAATTGCAAGCAATCTGAAGTTAAGCAAGAAATTGTAATTTCCATTCTGTTGATCATTTTTTAAAGATCCTTTTGGTTATCTGAATCTAAAGTTAGCATGAGCTTGCCTACATAAATACCAAATTGCCACAAAAATACCATAATGTTTCTTGAAATTATTGGAATTTTTCAAAAATGTCTGAAAGTGTTTGGAAAAAATACTGTTTTTCTCTGATCTTCTTCTTGAACAAGTCTTTAGACAAAATTACATAGCATCCTCACAATTTTTTTTTGCTTTCTGTCCTATTAATATGAGAAGCATTTGTTATCTATCAAATTTTCATGTTGGAAATTAAGATAAATTTCTTCCCAGAAACAGTGGTTAGGCATTGGAATGGGTGGGTGGTGAAGTCACCATTCCTGGGGGTGTTTAAGGAAAGGTTGGATGTGGTACTCAGAGACATGGTTCAGTGGGTAATATTGGTGGTAGGGGGAAGGTTGGACTAGATGATCTCGGTCTTTCCAAACTTAATGATTCTATGATTCTATGATCTACAGTAACTACTCAATTTTTAATTTGTTAAATCTAATTTGCATGTTGTTTATCAGCTGTATGATTAAAGGTTCATCCTCCACAAGCACAAAATCACAGAGGCATGATGGCCAGTGGGGAAACCCCAGTAACCTATCAGGGGAATGAACACCAACCCAGTCCCTCACAGGACACCCTTGGAGGATATCAGCCTTATGGGCTGCATGAGCAGAAGCAGTCCTACTGGGACTACTGAAGGGACTAGCAGATCCAGGGCATCTGCTGGGGAAAAAATGAGGTCTGAAATGAGGCCCATTTCCTGGGGTGGGCAGTATGGGGAGGGTCTTTTCCTTTGTTCCAGGCTGCTCGTCCTCCCCACCACACCGAGCAGCAGGAAGGGGATTTTAGAGTTAGTAGTAAGTAAATAGCAGTTTCTCTCTGCCTTCCCTCTCACACTTTTCCCCAGGGTTCTCAACAGGCTGCAGTGAATGTCCTCCAGCACCAGGAGTACCTTCCCCTCCTCCTCTTCTCACCCTGGTGTTCCCTTTGTTGTCTTCTCACTCCTTTTTGTTCTCTCTGCCTCTCTGTGGTGGTTTCTGCCTTTTCTTAAAAGAAATGATTGCTGTGTGACTGGTAGATGGTAGCCTATCAAAAATTAATCAAAAAAAAAAAAAAAGTAGCAACTGCATTTCTACATCTATTCTATTTTGTGGCACTTGTGTGCATTTGGATGGAGGTCCATGTCTTGCCTCCAGGAATCAAATGTGTTATTCAAAACATTATTTATGCATAGCTTCAGATTGCAATGAAATTGCCATGAAAGGTTTAAGCAAATACATTTTACCTCACAGGTGAAGGAGACTAAAAGCATGCACATGGTTACTGAGAGGTGCTCCATGACCATGCATTTTCTCACCAGCTACTATAAACTGATCATATTTAATCTAGAATATTAAGATAATGCAAGCATTTTTTTAAGCTGTAACAAAATCATTGTGATCCATAAATCCATTCTCACCCATCATCTTCTACTTGTCTTCTTGTACTTAGTTCCAAATGAAAATCATTTGGATTACATTTTAAATAAGACAAAAGAAAATATCTACTTTATGTTATACCCATTTAACTTCCTTCACAACCATTCATAATAATTTCAGAATCCATGCATAAATCTGATGACTGCCAAGATGAACTAGAAAGCACAGATAACATTGCCCTCAGAAAGCTGCAGATATGTGTGGTCACAGTATTTCATTTTAGACTAGCAATTGCATTTAAGATCAGTAGTCCTATGACATTACTATGGGAAGCACTGCTGATTAAATGCCATTGCACAGCAGAAGAGCCAAATATTGCCATTAGACATTCCATCCTGTTTTCAAAAATGATCCTCTCTGTATATCATGAGAACTACCTTTACAAGATATTGAAAAGGGGCTTCCTAAAACTCCCTGTGCATACAGGAGCTGTGTTACTTATTCTAGACATTCCATGTCTTTATTTCCCCATCTGGTATATCATGTCTGAGCTTAATAAGAAATTTTGCAGTTTGTTAAGTCCTGTAATTTGAAGAAATTGCTTATATAAAGATTAACCTTTAAAATAGGCAAAGTGCAATGTAAAGTGGAAGAAATTTGATGAAGGAAAGGAGAAGAAAGTGACTACACTCTTTGCTTATTGTCTGATGTCCTAGCACCAAGTTAATGTGAACAGAGAGGAAATTCTTAATTGGAAAGAGTTCAACAAAAATTAAGTGATTTTGTGGTAAATTGAGATAGCTGATAGACATTCCTTTTTATTCTATGATCTTTCCAGCCTTCTGGGTAGAAGAAAAGATAATAATTTTATCCATGAAAAATTATTTTGATGAAGAGCTCAGTAATATCTAAAGCCTACGAGCCCAGAAAATGTCTGAGCTGTTAAACAAGGGAGGGTCATCAAGAGCAGTGAACTGGTAGCCAACTCATTGTTTCTGTGTTAGCTTATTCTAGTTCTTTTTGAGATTTCTCCAGCTAGCTTTCTCAAAACCAAAACTCTAAAGCTACCTCTATGCATCATTAATGGGAACTAGACAGTGCCATTTTGTCTTTGTGCCAGAGAACAGTTTCAGGCCCTTTTTTATTTAGCTATATAAAGACATTTTAAAATGTCAGCTTTCTAACTTAGCTGACAGACTGAAACAGAAAAGGAATACCTAGAAGCATAATTCTGCACTGAACTGTTTCATACTTTTGGGGTCTTTTCTGTTATATCAAAAATACTTTAGCATACTTCTCCGATGAAGAAAGACTGGGGATGTTCAGCCTGGAGAAGAGAAAACTCCAGGGAGACACCCTTGTGACCTTTCAATACTTAAAGGTGTCTTATAAAAAGGATGGAGAAGGACTCTTTATTTGGGTAGATAATGATAGGACAAGGAGGAATGGTCTTAAATTAAAAGAGGTTAGATTAGACTAGAAATTAGGAGGAAATTCTTCACTGTGGTAGTGAAGCACTGGAACAAGTTGCCCAGAGAGGCTGTGGATGCCCCATCCCTGGAGATGTTCAAGGCCAGGTTGGATGGGGCCTTGGCCAGCCTGATCTAGTTGGTGGCAGCCCTGCCTCTGGCAGGGGGGTTGGAACTAGATGATCTTTAAGGTCCCTTCCAACCCAAGCCATTCTTTGATTCTATTCTATGATTTTAACTTTAGCTTAATATAAGAATTATAGAGTCATCGAATCTATCGAAAGTTTGGAAAAGACCTCTAAGATCATCAAGTCCAACCATCAACCTAGCACTGCCAAGTCTACCACTAAACTATGTCCCTAAGCACCACATCTACATGTCTTTTAAATACCTCCAGGGATGATGATTCAACTACTTCTCTGGGCAGCCTGTTCCAATGCTTCACAACCCTTTCAGTGAAGTTTCTTTTTTTTTTCCCTAATATCCAATCTAAACCTCCCCTGCTGCAACTCGAGGTCATTTCCTCTAGTCCTATCACTTGTTGCTTGTGGGAACTGACCTCCTCCCTGCTATAACCTCCTTTGAGGTAGTTGTAGAAAGTGATTAAGGTCTCCCCTGAGCCCCCTTTTCTTTAGGCTAAATAACCCCACTTCCCTCAGCCGCTCCACGTAAGACTTGTTCCTCTAGACCTTTCACCAGCTTCATTGCCCTTCTTTGGACATGCTCCAGCACCTCAATGTCCTTCTTGTAGTGAGGGGCACAAATCTGAATACGATATTCAAGGTGCAGCCTCACCAGAGCCAAGTACAGGGGACAATCACTTCCATAGTCCCGTTGGCCACACTATTCTTGACACAAGCTGAAATACTGTTAGCCTTCTTGGCCACCTGAGCACACTGCTGGTTCGTATTCAAATGGCTGTTGACAAATACACCCAGGTCTCTTTCCAACAGGCATTTTTCCAGCCACTCTCCCCCCAGCCTGTAGCATTGCATGGGGTTGTTGTGACTCAAGAGCAGGACCCAGCACTTAGCCTTGTTGAACTTCATACAGTTGGCTTCAGCCCATTGATCTAGTCTATCCAGATCCATCTGTAAAGAATTCCTACCCTCAAGTAGATCAACATTCCTGCCCTACTTGGTGCTGCCTGCCAAATTACTGAGGGGGCACTCGATCCTCTTGTCCAGGTAATCGATAAAGATATTAAATAGAACTGGCCCCAATACTGGACCCTGGAGGACACCACTTGTGACTGGCCTCCAACTGCATTTAATATCACTCACCACATGTAAATCTCTTATTTGCAGACTGCTCTTAATAATCAAGAACTCTTCATGATCTAAATGATGCTGTACACTCACTGTTCTGGGAGCCTATGAAAGTACACCAGCAAAGCGCTATTTGTGCAGGTTTAGGAGTACTCATGAATCAGAGGAGAATTCTTCCACTAAGCTGCCATTATTTGGTTATAGCCTAGTATACCAGGACTACGGAAAGGAGTCTCTCACAGCAAATGTTAGCCAGAATTTCTTTGGCAAGAGTAGAATAACAGGTGAAGCAAACTTCAAATCTGTCCTTCCAGGCAATCCAGAAGAAATGGCTGTTACCATGTTAAAACAACCACACATTTATTCTGTTCAAATTTTCAAGGCTGTGTAAGACACTTGTGTGTTTTCTTTTGTCTTTCTTCACCAGAGACTTAAAATTTCAACTGTAAACCTAATACATTGAAAGCTTCTAATAGGAGGTCAATGTCTTTTGGGGGGTGAGTTTACACAAGTGTTGCCAGAAATTAATCAATAATGAATGCTCTAGGAAGTTCCCCTGTCAATCCTGAGAAAGACTTGTATTTGAATGTCATAATTCATTTACACTTAACTTTACGCTAAAAATGGGGATGAAGGCAAAATCATTACTGCTGTGAATCCACAGAAAGCACATTTGTGGAGAGAGACAATACTAAGAAGAGGAAGCTGACCCTGTGCTCATCAGGGGTCCACAGCTAAAAGTGAAATCAGCAGTGAAGCCGAACAAGAGACTGCTTATTAAAAAGGGCAGGAGAAAATGCTGACACCCATGTGTCACTACTGAAAAATTCATTCAAGAGCTTAAATGCGTCCTGCAGTTCCCAGAGTTTTTCCTGTGAGAAGTCACAGCAGCAAGCCAGCACACTGAGCAGAAACAGGTGAATGTATTATATACAGTCAGAAACAAGACAATTTAAAGTGAATATTCAAGAGAACGCAGCAGGATACACGCGCCAAATTGCTTAGGGACTAAACAGTTATTTTAAGCAATGCTGAACAGTTCCAGTAGTTGGCAGGTGGATTTGTCATGGCACATCTGCTCCTTGTTAACAAAACTGTGTTTGCAAAGGAATCCAGAGGGACTCTGCAGCAACATATCATAAAACCTTATTGTTTTATAGATCCTGATACAGCTTCAGGAGATTATATTTTTATGGGCAATGGACAGAGTGGTCAGCTTATAAGGGAGCTTAAAGTCAATGCAGAACTTCAGTGTTAATTTGGTAAAATGGTAATATTGACAATTCTTACAACGCACAAAATTCTTGAAATTATGGTTTAATAATTTAACATAATTTAAGTATACTTTGGTTTTCTGCCCAGTTGCATTGAATACTCTGTCCTCTCACAAAGAGACAACATTCTCTGTTGCTAGAATAACTTTGATTATCTTCAAGTAATAATAAAAAAGCCAGTTAAGAGCATTTTTGATTCAATAGCCAGTCATTTCAAAATTTTCAATGTCACAGAAATGTTGACAAAATTGAATCTTGTTAAGTTTTTCTTCCTTTCCCCAATACCGTAGGTGAGTACCTAAGTCATAATGAATAAATCTTAATTTTGGTAATAAGAATTAAAGGTTCTAAACTAAATTTGTCCTTGAGAAAAATATGAAAACTTAGAATACCTTCTCCCAAGTAAAAGCCCTAACCACAGGTATCATGCATTACTTATGTTGTTATTTTGTTTTTGTTTTTGTTTTTCCATATTCAATATAATTGCTATTAGACTAAGTAGAAACATTTTAGCAGGATTTGTTATGTTCCCTTCACAATAATTAAAACCCTGCTTAGGCTTCATATACAATGGGACAAGGAGGCTCGATAACAAAACTAGATCGTTACGTCATGGTAAATGCTATAACACACTGACCACATCATAACTACTTGTAAAACTGTTGGAGAGTGTCCAGAGGAGGGCAACGAAGATGGTGAGGGGACTAGAGGGGAAGATGTATGAGGAGCAGATGAGGTCACTGGACCTGTTCAGCGTGGAAAAGAGGAGGCTGAGGGGAGAACCCATTGCGGTCTACAGCTTCCTCGCGAGGGGAGTGGAGGGGCAGGCACCAACCTATTCTCCGTAATCACCAGTGATAGGACCCGCAGGAATGGTGTCAAGCTGAGGCAAGGGAGGTTTAGGCTAGACATCAGGAAAAGGTTCTTCACCGAGAGGCTGGTTGCACACTGGAACAGGCTCCCCAGTGAAGTAGTCACGGCACCAAGCCTGTCAGAATTTAAGAAGCATTTGGACTGTGCACTTAGCCACATGGTCTAAAATTTTGGGTAGGCCTGTGTGGTGCCAGGAGTTGGACTCAATGATCCTTATGGTTCCCTTCCAACTCGGGATATTCTATTATTCTATGATTCTATGGTACTACTTGTTGTGTTTTGATTCAAAAAATTAAAGCAGTTGTCCTTTCCTGACAAGAACAAAAAAGAGGACTTTTGAAATGAAAACAGATGACATCCTGGCATGTGACTTCCAAGTGCAGCTAAATACTTAAATATGACTAAATTTTATATAAAGTTGGGCTACTGAAAACTCACTGGGTAGGTTTCTGTTCAATATTAGAACACTTACATTCATGCAGGTACAGAAATCAACATGTATATTGTCTAAGTTCTAATTTAGTCCTTGAAGTCTACAGAATTGACTGAAACACTCAGACTTAACAAAGAGGGTATCTTCTCAAATCCTCAGAACTTCTTATCAGCTAGGTTAGGTAGCTCTCCAATTAGTCCAACACTGTGAATCCAGGACTGAAGCATCCAGTTCTTCCCATGAATTACACAGAGATTTTTAGTGACCTATTGTGGGATATTGTACCACCTAATTCTCTTTATGTAAAGAAAAAAGCAGTAAAAAAAAGTAAATGACATTGAAACAATCGATGAAATAGGGGTAATGTCTAGTGTTCAAACTGTCTTCGAAGAATATCTAAAGTTCTTTTTGAACTCTGAGATAATAAAAACAGAGAAGACTGATCTAGTATATGATATGCTTAATAACCCCTCCTCACATTTAGTTTCCTGTTTAATGGTTAAGCACAAAGGCAGCTAAAGTGGTTACATGAGGCCCCAGCCATGCCTACCCTGTTCTTCTGCTGTTAGCAGCAACAGGCACATGAACTTCAAAATGTGTAACATCTTTTCCTCCCTTTTTTTAATGCTTCATCTAGGATGGAGGTAAATCCTAAACTGTGGTATGCAAAGAAGTACACAAATGACAGCATTTTGCATTACTTTATTAGGACAATACTCATACTCAAGTGGTAGGGGAGGCTGGTTGCCTTTGTATTGAGGCAAATCAGTGATCGGCAGACTTGCACCTCACATAGCCATTAAATTTACTATTACTTTCCCACCTGTAATATAGATATATAAAGATGATTGGGATTTTGAGGAAGGATAAACTTGTGTCTGTAAAGGTTGGAACTCTAAGTCTGTCCAGAAAAGTTTTAATTTGGGGAACACTTATGTCTGAAGGCATTAAGACCACAATTACATTTTCAGAATCATAGAATATTCTGAGTTGGAAGGGAGCCACAAGGATGACCACAGCTGGACCCACAGCACCTGCCCAAGTAGGCAGGAGCTGTGCTTGTGCCGCCATGGGTGCTGATGTGCTGAGGGTGGAGCCAGGGGTCACAGCAGCCAACCAACCCCCTGAAGGTATACAAGCAGTCCCTAGGGAGCGCCCGAACAGGACGCGCAAACAGGACAGACTTTGGCAGTTAGTGCAGGCAGTGCAGGCGGGGCAGTTCAGGCGGAGCAGTGAGGAGCACAGGGGGGATCCTCTTCTCCCTTTCCCACCTCCCTTTCTCTTCCTCTCTTCTCCTCTTAGAACTCTGCCTCTTACAACTTATAATTCACCATGGTGGGCACCTGTCGCAATGGCTGGGCCGAGGTGGCAACCCAAACTGAGGGGACATGGCCTCTCTGGGCTCACGTGGGCACCCAGGTGGATCCCCTGAGGAGGGAAGTGGCAGTCCAGACTGAAAACTGGGGGAGCTCTGGAATCTGGAGGTCCCTCTGGTCCTGAGGGAAGAGAAGGCTGTTGTGGGTGCAGGTGTGCTCTGCTCAAGGAACTGCTTGATCACATGGCCGGGTTGCAGCGAGAAATCAGCAGCCTGAGGGGCTCCTGGGAGTCTCTGAGGGAGACGGATAGGAGGTGTCAACCCGCTCCTACTGAGGCCTGGCAGCCCCCTCCTAAGTCCCTGCAAGGGGTAGTGCTGATCCAGCTGCTCACCTGCAGGACAAAGGGCTTGACCACCCATGAGAGGAAAGGGGCTGGACCCTCATCTCTGCTCGAAGCAGAAGGAGGCATCTGCCCCCAACACCCATGGTGCCACCAACACCCTTGGTGTCCCTGGGTAATAGATTCAAGGCTCTTGGGCAGGAAAAGGAAAAGGATGATGGTCCAGACAGTAGTTGGAACCCAGGCCCCGAGAAGCATGTCAAGGTTGAGAGACGTACCAAGCATAGGGAGCGGGGCTGGACGGGGCACTGCATCAAAACTAGTGCCACAAAAAAGAAAAAAGGGCAGAGAGTCTTAGTGATTGGAGACTCCTAGCTGGGGGCATCGAGGCTCCAGTTTGCCACCCGGATAATCTCTCCAGAGAGGTGTGTTGCCTTCCTGGAGCGCATATTAGAGATGTTAGGAAGGTTCTGCCACAGCTCATTAAACCAGAGGACTACTATCATCTTATCATCATTCAGGCTGAGTCCCAGGAAGCTACAACAAGGAAAATGAGTAATATTAAAAAGGACTTTGCATCCTTGGGAAGGATGTTGAAGGGATCAGGGGTGCAGGTAGTGTTCTCCTCTGTCCTCCCGATGAATGACGGGGACCCAGAAAGAAGGAGGAGAACAGGACAGGTAAATGACTGGCTGAGGGGGTGGTGTCTGGACAAAGGCTTCGGGTATTTTGATCTTGGGCAGGCCTTTGAGAAGCCAGGTACGTGGGCTGCTGACAGACTCTGACTCAGCAAGAGGGGCACAAGTGTATTGGGGAGCAAGCTCTCTGGACTGATTACCAGGGCTTTAAACTAAGAATGCTGAGTGGAACACTGTCATGTCTTCTTTAGGAAAGACAGGCTGGGGAACTGAGGGGAAGGAGTTGCCCTTTATGTGAGAGAGCAATTAGAATGTTCCCAGCTCCACCGGGATGGTGAAAAAATTTAGATAGGAAGACAAGGATTTCACTTAAACAACAACCAAAAACATTTTTGAGGTGATATTTTGTGTTCTGGCCTGCGGGTATTTTAACAATAAAGCACTTACCTACACGATCCAATATGACACTAGATCAGTTTTAGTAATAACACAAAAATTGATAAATTTTTGGATAAATGTGATGAACCCAATATCCTTTATAAGGAAGATATTGTAAGAAGATAGAATCACAGAATCATAGAATGGCTCGGGTTGGAAGGGACCTTAAAGAGGAAGGGAAGGGAAGGGAAGGGAAGGGAAGGGAAGGGAAGGGAAGGGAAGGGAAGGGAAGGGAAGGGAAGGGAAGGGAAGGGAAGGGAAGGGAAGGGAAGGGAAGGGAAGGGAAGGGAAGGGAAGGGAAGGGAAGGGAAGGGGGAAGGGGGAAGGGGGAAGGGGGAAGGGGGAAGGGGGAAGGGGGAAGGGGGAAGGGGGAAGGGGGAAGGGGGAAGGGGGAAGGGGGAAGGGGGAAGGGGGAAGGGGGAAGGGAAGGGAAGGGAAGGGAAGGGAAGGGAAGGGAAGGGAAGGGAAGGGAAGGGAAGGGAAGGGAAGGGAAGGGAAGGGAAGGGAAGGGAAGGGAAGGGAAGGGAAGGGAAGGGAAGGGAAGGGAAGGGAAGGGAAGGGAAGGGAAGGGAAGGGAAGGGAAGGGAAGGGAAGGGAAGGGAAGGGAAGGGAAGGGAAGGGAAGGGAAGGGAAGGGAAGGGAAGGGAAGGGAAGGGAAGGGAAGGGAAGGGAAGGGAAGGGAAAGGAAGGGGAGGGGAGGGGAGGGGAGGGGAGGGGAGGGGAGGGGAGGACAGGACAGGACAGGACAGGACAGGACAGGACAGGACAGGACAGGAAAGGAAAGGAAAGGAAAGGAAAGGAAAGGAAAGGAAAGGAAAGGAAAGGAAATTTTAACTATTAGGATTTTAATTCAGATTGGCCTGTCTCTAGCGTTCTTTAGGATTTATGGAGATTTGCTTTCCAATGGAGACACTTCAGTGACGTGTTTAAAACTGGTCAGTAAGCATAATTCTGGATCATTAATTAATTTAGATTTTAGCAAGGGGGATCTTTCCATTTAAGTTATTTGTTTTTACCTAGTTCCAGTCAGACAATAGATTTTATTATCTGCATATATACAACCATATTTCTCTTTATGACATAGAAGCTATGAAAATGTTGACTATCCAAATGATGCTTGCCTACCTGTGCAATTTTGCTCTAGGGAACCTGCTTTGGCAGGGGGGTTGGACCTGATGATTTCTCGAGGTCCCTTCCAACCCCTACAATTCTGTGACTCTGTGACTCTGTAGTGACTCTAACTCAAGCTTTCCTTAAGCCAAATCCCCATGTTATTAGTTTCTAGATTAAACGTCTACTTTGTATAAGAAGCCACTAAACTCCTACGGCTGCAGAGCTATACTGAATGAACCATATGTTCATATTATATAATCACTGTAATACTCCTGGATTCTATACTTGTGAAAAGAGTTGGTAAAAGTTGGTACAAGTACACATATATAAGTAATACCAACAGTTGGGTATGCCTCTTCCCATCTTAATATTTCTTATGGTTATAATTAATTAAGCTCTCTGTGCAGTCTTTTGAGAATGAGACCACCAGGCCTAAGTGGTGCCAGAAACATTATCAACGTTGCTTTTTTACCTTGTTTTAATTCTAATAATACCTTAGGCTGAAAAAATAAAATTTCCATCCCATAAGTATACAATGCATGATCTTTTAAATAATACATTGATTTATTGTTTGTTATCATATACACATATTATTCAATATGCAAGTGAATACATAGGCCTATATACTATGCATGTAAATATAAAGATAAAATGTTTCTTTAGAGTGGTTATCACAGTAATTGAATTTCATTGATGTTTTGTAAGGTATAGAAAACATTAAAAGTTATTGTTGATGGCTTTGGGGCTAGAAGTTTTATTCTCTTAGGTGTAAGATATATAATAGCACAATTTGCTGTATTGTTTTTATTTGAATTATTATTGAATGTTATTCTTCACTGGCCAACTTTAAGAATATAGGAAGCAGGGTCTTTTTTCTCTGTCCCACGACCAGTTTCTTGTTTTTCATAAATTATAAAGGCTGACTGATTCCATGTTTTCCTTGAGCAACCTCAGTGAATTTATCTTATGATGTCACTGGTGTTGCATACATAATAAGACTCAACTGTTCTCACTATTGTTCTTAGGATTATCTTCATGTGTGACTATGAGCATAGATTGCTCATCCTTTTATCTCCATTTCCCATCCTGACCTTTTGGATAGCCTGTTTAAATTTTGACAAAGAACTCCTAGAAACATTGTAGCAGTAAAATCATTTTAAGTATGCTTTCTTTCTACATATATGCACATATATGCACACGTATATATATATATCAAATGTATATTAAATACATTGATTTTCACTATATTTTTATATAATGAATATATAATGTGTATATATATATATTTAAGAAAGCATATCAACAAAGGATGAAAGAGGACTAAAGAAAAGTAACAGAGAAGTGAAAGCTCAGCATCATCTTATAGAGGTCTGTGGTCATTTCTGAATTTTAAGGAAAAGGGTCCTATCACAGCTGTAGACCGGTAGAGGAGATTTCAAGGAGAGCTAAGGAAGTTTCAGAATGTCTGAAAGGTGTGATACTGATACATGTTTTTACTCATTGACACTAACTACTATAGGCCACTTCCAGCTGGGAAACGTGGCAGCATGGCAGGATACTGTGAATGTGTATGCCCTTAAGCATAGAACACATTAACAGCAGAGATGTAAATGATTGTTAATGGGATGAACAGATACTGCAGAACCTCTACAACTGCTGTACTTTCGTATCTAAGTTTGTCATTACTGCTGTCTAGCATATCTTACTGAAGTATTCCAGGAAAGCAATTAGCTTCTGGAATAATTTTTGGCCACCAGCTTTTGTCTGAGCAATGCAAAAGCCCAGAAATGAATCTCTAGAGTTAAGAATAGGAATTTGGAAACAGGAGTTTAATTATTATGTTCTATGTGTCTGTTTATGTCTATAAACTTATCTGAAGAAAAATTCAGTACACTACAGAAGTCTACCAAAAAATAAATAAATATATATATATATATATATATATATATACAAAAAAATCTTTGTTGGTAAATATTAGCCAATGGTATTTCAAGTACCTTATTCAAGTCTTTGAAGAAACCTGGGAGAAACCTGAGAGATATTTCTAAACTTTCGCTTTATTCATTTGTTTTGTTTTCCCTCTGGAAATGAGTATATTTTAACTTCTATAAAAGAAAAGCAAAGCTTTACAGAGTGGGGGATTTTGGTATGCAGGGGCTTCCCTACATCTAGGCCACTTGAGGCAGCTGAGGGAGCCACCAGGACCCAGCAGCCCTTGCGAGGGCAGCTGATGAGGCGTGGGCAGAGCCAGGAGTGACCCCACTCTGTTGTACAGAGGCAGCCCCTGGGGAGTGCGAGTGACTGGGAGCATGACGAACAGAGCAGGCAAGCAGGGCGTGGTGCGGCAGTCAGGTGTGATGCAGGCAGGGTGTGTAGGGAGGGCACAGGGTGGGTCATTTTGTGTTCTGGTAACAGTAGAGGAAGGCCTTCTACTGCAACAGAAATGGTGTTAACCCGCCAAGCCTGTCCGTCTGAGGCAGAAACCCAGACTGGGGCTGGGGAGGGGGGGGGTGGGGGTGGGGGAGGGAGGGCAAAACTTCCTTGGGCAGATGCCTATACCCAAACAGACCTCCCAAGGATGGAAAGAGCTGCCCAGACCCTCAGATCCAGGGAACTCTAGTCTCTGGAAGTCCCCATAGGTCCCAAAGATAGAGGTGGGTGTCATGGGTGCAAGTGTGCCCAGCTGGATGACCTGGGCGATTCTATGATTCTATGATTCATGGCACTTTATTCAAAAATATCTATGTGACAGAAAATTAATTTAATTAGTAAATGTGTGTGTACACTCCCCTCTTGATTAAAGATAGTAAATCATTTTCTAAGTAAGATGCCTTAAATTCCCATAAATTTTAAAGAACTCAAACCATGTAAAGTATGCCATTTAAAAATTGTCTGGAATATGCTGCAAATTGTTTACATGTACCATTTTGTTCTTAGACTTTTCTATTCCAATGAGCAAGCTGTCAATTCTAAAAATACAATCTGCTTGGTTTAAAACAATAATTGGTTTTCTTGGAGATTTCTGATGAGGTAGCTTCTCCAGATTTGAAGACTTTTACAAATGTTTGGTAGTCAAAAAAAAAAAAAAAAGTGAGGATGATAAATTTAAGTGACAGAATTTCAAGTATTAAATGTTAGCCTTGGAATGAATGTAACTTTAAAGGGGGTCACAGTTTGAATTAGACTAAAAGAGAATGAGGATAGAGTCTCAGAAAGGTTAGAAAGATTAGAAAATCTTTCCAGAGAAGGGAAACCAGAGCGTGGAATGAAAGAAAGATGTAAGTAATAAAACCTGAGAAAGTAAAATGGTAGGAGAAGGTTATGTATTTTTTCTTAAAAGGTTAAATAATTGAAAGAACAGGTCTACAAACTGGAGAATGGGGGCAATTTAGTAGATGGAAAGGAGCAAGCAAAGCTCCTTACATTTTGTAAGACAAGCAGTAAGAGGGTAGATGTGTGTGTAAAAGCAGGTTCATGTAGATGCACACAAATGTATTTATCTTACGTTCTCCTAGCTCACCTATTGCCACCAATCTGTTGTTTTGATCTTTATTTTGATTCTTGCAAAACAGAAGCTGTAGTATTTCATCTACTGATCGTCACAACATCATTCTGCTCTGCAAGTGACTCTCATTGAATAAAGTTATTTAATAAAGTTTCTGTTCTTTTTTCTGTTGTTTTTTTTTTCGTTTTCTGTTTTCTAAAAGTTAACTTTTGACTATACACATAAAGAATATCATTAATTGCTAGAAAGCAAGCAGTATTATTAATTCTAAAAATGATAAGACAAACAAAACTGTCATTGTCCTTTATAGAGTATAGAGTATATAGAGTGTATTGTCCTTTATATTGTTTTTGCCTGCATGTGTACTATTTAAGACATATTGTTGCATCTTTATACAAGTCAATTTGATACTGAAATTACAGTTTTCTATACCTAGTAACTACACTGGTTGCTTGAGAGACATGCAGATGCTTCTCAGTAGTTGCCATTACTTTCATTTATGTCATGTTCCTTTCACCTTCATAGTTTCTTGGTATAAATTGGTCCTGCTTAAGCATGCTGTGCATGTGCAAGTGTTAAAAAATGAGGATAAGGGTGATGGAGGACAACTGGTTTCTTTTGTAACTGAGCAGTTTTCAATGCAGGCTTTCAGTTGTTATGGCAACCTTCAATTAATGGAAGTGTCATCAAAGCCATATTTCTCCACTACTTTTTACAGTTATCTCTATTGAATGTGACTAAATTTCTCTTTCTGCAGCCAGTGACATAGTTGCACTTGGAAACTATATTAATAATTTTAAAATTTTCTTACATTCTGTGATAACAAAATCCCTCGTAACCCCTCATTATTATGTATTTTTTAAAGTGCATTCTTAAGCCAGGTATGTGATAATTTAGTAATAATCTATTCATAAGTTGTTCTGCAACAATTAAGATGGTATTTACATGTGAAGTTGGTACCAAAATTATCGCTGTGTTGTATGGGAAGAAGTTATCTTGTTTTGTTAAACCAATTATTTATGACAGATAATATTAAAAGAATTAGCTGTGTTATAAGGCATAGATTTCTACAGGACTTAAAATCTTTTATTCTGGACTGAAACTTCCTTTTCACACATACAAGATGGGAATTTGTTTTCTTACCTCCAATAATTTATTAGAAGCAGATAGAAAGTGCATGGTTACAGCATCCCTTGATAGGAAGATAAAAAAAGAACTATGAATCTATAACACGTGTCTTCAGGTCTGAGGTTGAGACCTTACAAAAATATAATTCCTTTCAAAAATCTACAAAATAACTCATTACTGGTCAGTGGCTCCCATGTTAACTACTTGGACAGAAAGGATGAGTGCATAAATTTATTAACCCATGTGACCTACCTTTAATGCCTAGCTTTAATGCGACCTAGCTTTAATGCCTCTTTCACTGTATCTTAGCTTGGAATTATGGCATGGTGTTGTGGTATGTTTAAAAACGAAAATAAGTGGTGTTTCATTCTCTAGTGTATATATATCTTTCTTTCAGGTGTGAACTTTGGTAAAGAGGTTAAAAGCTATAGTATCTTTGTAGAACAATAAGCTTCAGCCTAACTGGTGTGATAATGGTGTAGCCTGTAAAAGAAGATTATGAAGCAAATGAATCGTATTAATACATAATCCCATAAAGTAAACCATAAGACATTTGGTTGTACTTATTTCCTGAGAAATTGACAGAAATAAACAGAAACCAATGGAGTTTAAGTAAGTGCCACCATACTTTCATAAATATTTTTTTTCCTTCGCTACCATTTTCAAACTATAAAGAGAGAAGAAAAAAAAAAAAAGTTACCCAGATATTTTCATTTTTCTTTGTGTACAATACTGAAGAAGCAGGGTATAAAACTCTGTCAAACTTTGTGTGTTTCCAAGAATTCCTGAAGAAATTGTCAGCATACTCTAGAAAAATAAATTAAACAAGTAGAAACATCAGAGAGCTATGTAGTTGCAATACTAAGAACATATAATAAAATTAATCAGTATTTGATATTAAATCTGGATTAAGCATATCAGATCAAAACCAGTTATCAGCTCACTAATGCTGCAATCAAATACTCACAGTAAATGTTCCTTGCATATCATTTCACTATTTGGCCAACACTATTTGGCCAACAATGCTGCCCCTAGGGACCACATGTGTCTAGGAGCAGGACGAACAGAGTGGGCAAACAGGGCATGGTGCGTCAGCCATTAAATGGCGTGGCAATTTTTACAGCAGTTCACACAGAGGGGTGCACATGGAGGGTGAAATGTGGGTCGCTTTCTATCTTGAGAGCAACAGAAGGTACCTCCTACTGAAACAGAAATGGTGTCCACTCACTGTGCTTGCGGGCTGAGGCTGAAACCCAGATGGAGGGGCGCCAACCTCCCCAGTCAGATGCCTACACCTAAACAGACTCGCGAGGACTGAAAGAGCTGCCCAGACCCTCAGTTCCAGAGAACTCCAGAATCTGGAAGTCCCCACAGGTCCCGAAGGCAGAGGTGGGTGTCATGGGCGTAAGTGTGCAATCTGGATGAACTTTTCAAACAGATGGCTGTGTTGCGATAGGAGCTCACCAGGCAATATAGCATCTGAGTGGAGATTGATAAATGGTGTTACACACTTATATGGGCCGAGCAACAGTCCTGTCAAGGGGAAGAAAACAAGCTTCCAGCCCTGAATTGACAAACTCGAACGACTCATAGGACAAGGGATACTGGACCCTTGTCTTTGATCAGAGCAGGAGGAGGAGTCTCCCCCTTGCCTCTGAAGTGCCCCTGCACGATAGATATGGTCTAGGGCTGGAGAGAGGAGACTATGTGAGTAATGGTAAAGACCGTGGAAAGGCCAGTGAAAGTATCTGAAAATAGAATTTGTCCTCCCAACAATTCTGTATGAGTCTAGGACATTTCTGGTCATAACTAGTTGAGGATCTGGTAATATTCTTTGGAAATATTTTCAGGTTGTAATTGATGTAGGGCTGATAATACCAGATTCTAATATGTAAATCAATTACATTTTTAGTGCATGTTCCAGTGGTACAAAGAGCTACAGCTACATAATAAATACCTTTGGTTTTAGTGTAAACCTGGGAGCTATTTCATCATTGTAACATGTATTAAATTCAAGTTTTATTTCTATTATGTCAAATAAATGAAGCAAAGCAGCAAAGAAATGTTTTAAATGAAGTGTATTATAGGGATGAAGTACACAGAGGTTTAAATGAGAAGGCAAATCAGAATGGCATTTTCATGTGAAGCCTGTTCATTCTTTCAGAAAGTAGAAATTTGAGAGATGTTGACTGTGTAAAATTCAAAGGTATTTTCTGTGCCCTGGGATGTAATATATCCTCTTACTTCATAAGGAGAATACATGAACAAAACCCTATGTTAAGACACTCTACTAATACAGTATTTGAATTGACTAACTAGAGTATCTTAAATAACCTAACCCTGCACACAGCAAAGTAGTTGGTGCAGCTATGCCTGTCACAACTGCCATTAACTTTGACAGGATTTCTATAGACAGATTGCTCACTGGATTGAGACTCTAATGTTGGTAAACTGTAATTTGCTGATTTAATGAGTGTGGGTTTTGGTTATATATATATTTTTTCTGATTATATTTGTTTTCTGCAGGGTGTTTTATTTTATTTTTTTCAATCCTGGTTCTCCATTTTCTTTTGCAAAAAGTTTCCATGGAAACTGCAATGACAAGTACATGAGTGGAGTTTAATGATGCCAACTAGTGCTGTTTAAAATCTTTTCATATAATAGATTGAAATGTGTGTTACAAATGTAAAATATTTTTCTGTGTAAGATAATATCAATGCCTGGAACTTTGGCTTGACATAAATGATGCTCTGTTTATCTAGCCTACAAAAATCCACATATTACATCTCCATAAACTGCAGCTATCTTTTATTGTAGAATGAAGGCCCATGTACTGTGAGATGCCTTAATATTAATAAATATCAATATTAATTATGCTGCAGATGCTGCAGAAACAACCTTGCAGCACTTTCTCCCTTCTAAAATGTTTTCTCCCTATAGCTTCCATTTTCTCTACTTGAGCTTTTAAGATATTCAAAGTATAGATATCTCATGAAAGCATTTTATGCTCCTATAGTCATTAAGAATATACAAGTCCTCCATCTTGAACACTTGCAGATGCATTTTGGCCTATGGAGGGATGGAAGGAAAAGGTTTCTTGTATTGCTTTCTATTTTTAATGAAAGTACAACAATGTTATTCAAGTCGTTTACTGGGGATTTTGAATTTTTTGTTTTCTTCATTCATCATTGCAGACAACACAAGAATTCTTCAAGATCTCCACCTCAAAACCTATCAGTTTGATGTTGTGCATCAAATGTTAGGCCATACTACCTTTACCAAATGTTGACAATGAATTTGCTATAATTTGCTTTTAGAATTATCATGCTTTTGGAATGACAGAGGCAGTTAATACTTCTGAGAATGCTTCTGCTCTGTAGTTCTGCAAACCACGTCCCTACACACCTGACCTCATCATCCTGATATTGCTCCCAGTTGGCCTATACTAGACAATTGGTGATCGTGTGGTAGCGTAGCCAACTGCAAAAGTGAGGTAATTTTAATTCATCGAGTCCCCAGTTAATGACTGTTTGAAAGGCTTCACTACTCATACTGCCAGTAGATTTCTCTGTCATTGTTGGCAGCACTCAAATCTATGGAGAGGGAAGCATAGGAGGAGGCTGTGAACCAGCAGTGACACACAGAGGCAGAGACTCAGGTTACTTGGGAGATGAGTGCCAGAAGAAGGGAATGGGTGGGAAAGGAATAAGATGGTTCTGTATTAGGTTAAAAACCTTGCAGAAGTCTGAGTAAATTTACATGTGGACAGTTACCTTTGCCAGCCAAGTTTCCACTCCTGACATATAATAAAATAATAAAAATTATTTTGTTCTAAGACTTCTTATGTGTAAGATCACATTGACAGATGTAGATTCCAATCTCTCCTTTTTTTTTTTTTTTAATAATTTTGTTGGCCATTAATTTGTCTAAAAGTTATTTGAATCTCAACCTTGATCACCAAGGTAATTTTGTTCTTCTAGAATACAATATCTAGATAATAGATCAATAATAAAATATTAATAAAAGATTAATATAAATCTTCTAGCATGTTTGCTAATATTTTGGCAAACATTGCAGGTTTATTAAAAATGAATATCAGTAGGCTTGAAATTTTAATATCCAAGTCTTTCACGTTGCATACAAGTTAGCCAAACCTACTTCTGTTTATTTTTTGTAGATTTTGTCTCACTTCCTTCTCATTTCCTAATGAACAGTAAAGATTCCATCAGCATTACGTTTTACGAACACATGTACTCGGTTCTTTCCCAATAGAGTTCAAATGCTGTTTCATACTTCTGTTTTTATTGCTTCAAAATCCCACCTGTGCCTAATAATGTATCAATGTATTGACACTATTTGAAAGAAGAAAAAAAAAAATCCAAGGAATGTGTTACATAGTAAAGAGTCAGTTTCATGCCTAGGTTTACCACAGTGAAATTCAATTCACCTCAGACTTAATGGTGGAGCTTTTAAGTACTTTACCTATGCAGATGCATTTAGAGGTTCAAGACTGACAGAGATCAGCATTTCTGAATCATGATCTGAGGTTAGAGAAAATGTCTGTTAAAGGAATTCAAGTTGCATCATTTCAGGGTCATAAATGACTATTTTTTCTTTCTCTCTATCCACAGGCTTTTTTTCTTCTGTTTAGCCTTAGCATATTGAAAGGTTAAACATTTGGGTTGAACAACTAGAATCTATCCAAAGTGTGAAAATCCTAAATGAAAGTGGGATGAGAGGTCCTCCAAACAATTTCCAATTTGATGCAAATTCTAAAGTTATCCTCCAACGAGGGTGACTGTGAGAATCTATTGTCTGTCTAAAGCTAAGTTTTCTTATTGTCACCATGCTTGCTTAATAAGTCATGTTCAGTCTAGACATTAACTGGTAAGATTCTGGTTCAAAGTCTGAATCAGTGAAACAGCAACAGAGCAGGAGGAAAAAAAAAAAAAGAGAGAGAGACAGAGAGACTGTAAACGCTAAGATCACAAATCTTATGGAACAAAATTTGCACAAAAGAAAATTAATGAAGAGAGAAAACGGACAAGTATCCACCCACACAGAAGTTTTTTTTATTGTATTAAACAGCTGAATGTGAGGAGGAGGTGGATACTTTTAAATGTACAAGTACATTTAAACTTACTTTTGTTTTTTTTTTTTTTTATGAGCTAGTCAGGACACTGTGGAATGAAAAAGATCTTAACCCAGAACTGTCTGAGGTAAATGCAAGTCACAGCTTGTTTGAGAAAGCTCAATTTCTATTTAGATATCTGAAGTACTTTACAGAATATGTACAAAATATTAAAACTAATAAAAGCTAAATAAAAATAAAATTTAAGCCTAAGTAAAATTTGAAGCTAGGTAAGGTAAATAAGAAGAGGAAAAATATTTATTTATTTATTTATTTTTATGGAACTGCAGGTATAATGAACATGTTATAAAGAAATTGTTAATGTATTAGAATTTAGAATTTGACACTAATTGAAATATTTCTTGGTTTGCTTTTCTAACCACATGGATATATTTAGATTTGTTTTCCATCTGTTTTTAACTGACAATAGTCTAATTTAACATTTGTTATCAAAAATATTTTCTTATATACTGCAAATCTTTCACAGAATCACAGAATCATCTGGGTTGGAAGAGACCTCCAAGATCACCGAGTCCAACCTCTGACCTAACACTAACAAGTCCTTCACTAAACCATATCATTAAGCTCTATGTCTAAATGTCTTTTAAAGACCTTCAGGGATGGTGACTACCACTTCCCTGGGCAGCCTATTCCAATGCCTAACAACCCTTTCAGTAAAGAAGTTCTTCCTAATATCCAACCTAAACCTCCCCTGGTGCAACTTTAGCCCATTCCCCCTCATCCTATCACTAGGCATGTGGGAGAATAGACCAACCCCCACCTCACTACAGCCTCCTTTAAGGTACCTGTAGAGTGCGATAAGGTCTCCCCTGAGCCTCCTCTTCTCCAGCCTGAACAATCCCAGCTCCCTCAGCTGCTCCTCATCAGACTTGTTCTCCAGACCCCTCACCAGCTTTGTTGCCCTTCTCTGGACTTGGTCGAGCACCTCCATGTCCTTCTTGTAGTGAGGGGCCCAAAACTGAACACAATACTCAACATGTGGCCTCACCAGAGCCGAGTACAGGGGGACAATCACTTCCCTAGACCTGCTGGCCACACTGCTTCTTATGCAAGCCAGGATGCTGTTGGCCTTCTTGGCCACCTGAGCACACTGCTGGCTCATATTCAGCCCACCATAAACCAATACTCCCAGGTCCTTCTCTGCCAGGCAGCTTTCTAACGACTCACCTCCCAGGCTGTAGCGCTGCTTGGGGTTGTTGCGCCCCAGGTGCAGGACCCGGCACTTGGCCTTGTTGAACTTCATACAGCTGACCTCAGCCCATCGGTCCAGCCTATCCAGATCCTCCTGCAGAGCCTTCCTGCCCTCGAGCAGATTGACACACGCACCTAACTTGGTGTTGTCTACAAACTTACTGAGGGTGCACTCGATCCCCTCATCCAGATCATCGACAAAGACATTAAAGAGAACTGGCCCCGGTACTGAGCCCTGGGAGACTCCACTAGTGACCGGCATCTTTAGCTCTCTTTTCACTTTGAAAAATACAGAGAAAGAGAGAAAGAGAGAGAGAGAGACATGGGAAAGAGGAGAGGAGATCTAGTGGATTATTAATTTAGGAATCTTGTGTTAGAAGACTTTACTGATCTAATCATAGAAAGATTCTTTTAGCTTCAGTCTAAAATACTTCTGTCCAATTTGTATGCATGTAGTCTTTGCCAAATTTAGTCTCTTAGTTTAAATGTTTGATTTTGTCTCATGTTTCTCATCATTTACTTAAAGAAAACAACCATATTCATTCAAGTCTTAGTCTTGCAAATGTATGAGTTAAGATGTTTTATTTATATTTTTTTAATAAGCAGGAATGAATTCTCTATTTTCTAATAATCTTAAAAGACTGAATAACAGTGTTTCAGAATTTTCACTGTTCTGATATTCTTGTGTAATATTTGATCTTTCCTTCTGCCATCCATCCCTTTCCAGGAGTTCAATGGTAGTGGTAAGGATTTCTTCCTTTTTAGTCTTGAGGTCCACTTGAGATTATTTTTTTTTTGTATATGTTTTTGTTTGTTTGCTTGCTTGCTTTTAATTTATTCCTAGATAGCCTCAGTTTTTTTTTTTTTTTTAAAAAAAGGCTATATTTTTTCTTACACAATGACTGTCTAGATTTGTCATATCTTTAACATACGTGGTACTTAAACTAAAACTGCTCCATACTTGACCCCTGGTGATAAGCGTTATCACAGCTGAAACAAACTAAACCCAACTCTGGCCGTGGTACGATCGGACAGGTCTAGAGATCTTGCATGTGATATATTTATTGGGCTATAATATTCATGGGTAATACATATGGAGCCTAGAAAAATACATTGTGATATGGGGGAAATAGTCCTTCCCTAATTAGGCTGATTTAAAAATTTTCACAAGTGTGTTGCCCTTTTAAACTTGTTTTCACCCAGGCTATTTTTTTTTTCTGAGTCTTTCTTAAATTTATTTATTACCACTCTTCTTATTTACTTTTAAGGTTGTGGATTCTCCAGCACAGAGATGCTTTTAAAAAACAGTTGAGGCATCTGTTGACACTTGGTTTATCTTGTCTTGGGGTAGATAGAATGCCTGCTGTCTCACTTACTCACCTGTAAGTTACCTGTTACCGTTCTCTCATTTACTTACCTACCTACCTTCCTACTTAATAACTATTTTTTTTTCTCTATTAACTGGTATTTCCACTGTTCCTTGTAATTCTTTGTTCCTAGTTTAATGAAGACATAAATTGTCATAAATGTATCAATTGGTACAATTGTTACAATTAAATATATGCATATGTATAAGCAGTGTATTACACAGCTCTGTATTCCCAGACTGATGTAATTGAGAATATACACTTTTCCCAAGGACATATATTTAAAAATCTTTATCCTTTTTTTGTTTCCATAATTCTATATTACAGATCTTACAAATATTCTGTGTCTGTAAGATATACACAGAGAGAGAAAAATATAGAGGTAAATATATAAATATATTTATGTTTACCTCTTAAACTTATATTTGTGTTTATATTAAACACTCTTTATCAACATTCATAACCTCATTTTCACATTAAAAATCTTCTTGTATTCCTTTTCATTTGGGTACCAATTTGGTCACTCTATCACGGTGAAAAGAAAGTTTTTAAAGATAAATGTTTTAGAGAAATAATATGAAATTAAATTGTTCTTCGAATATTTTTTCTAATTATAAGATAGGTAATTATAAAATTAGACATTAGTTGATTTATTGATTAGTTAATAGTTTTCTAATAACTATTGATTAGTTATTAGTTTTTAAGTTAGTTAAGTTAAAAAATAACGTGAAAAACTTAAATTTGCATTTGCATTTTTCCTTACTATGTCAATTCCTTAGAGTTATGAATGTATAATGAGACATATGATAGAACAATTCAAACACAATGATCACACAAAACTAGTAAATATTAAAATTGCAATAAATGTTATTTATCTAATAAAGAAGTACCTTCTTGACATTTCAGTCTGACATCAAGTGTCACACAAGGTGCAGCTGAAAAAAAAAAAAAAAAGGCACAACATTATGTTGGAAGTGTCCACTGTTTATTAGGAAACAAATCTTTTGTTAGAAGCACAGTAAATACATGAAGATAACAACATTTAGTAGTGGTTGTAGTAGTATATTTATTTTTACAAGATCTAAATGTAGAGGTGTTGTCAAATGATAATTATCTGCCTTCAGTCTGTGGACAAATGAAATAGCATTTAAATCTAAAAACTGATTTGATTAAAAGAGATAGTAACTGAATACAGTCCTTCCTGCTGAAAGCAACATAAGAATAAACTTAGGAAGTTTCTAACATGTTATTAGGTGAATTAACTCGGACTGCTTTCCACTTTGGATGTTTACTTAGACAAGCTTTCAAAATAATCCTACAAAAGATATTTGTACTTGAACTATTGTTTTAATCTTCTCCACATTTGGAGAAAAAGCAGATCAACAAGTATTTGGCAGTGGTGCAGCAGAATGATACCAAATAAGATTGAAAGAACTTTTGAAATGCTGAAATAGACTTGCTCAAAAGTAGTGTAATATTCAGAACCACTGAGAAAGAACTAAGGGGGAGATTGCTAAGGCTTTGCAAAAGTGGTGCTTTCATACCTTTCATGAGCAATAAGAAAAAAAGTTGTACGTACCCTTAGACAAAATCACTATAAAATGGCAAGTGAAAGTTCAGTTGCAGATGCATGTCAAAAATAAATAATTAAATAATAATAAATCTGATTTACATTTGATAGCTTCTGGAATAATATAACACAAATGCAGAACTATGAATTGTTTTTCCTTTGTGTATAATGACTAATGTGTCCAGAGAAAAAGCCCACAGATCCCTGGATGAACGTGAGTGCAATCTTGTCTTCTAGTGCTATATTCCAACATAAAAGAAATGATCAAAATGCATAGTTCATTACTACAAGAAACGACTTACATTTAGAGGATGTATCCTCATAAAGGGACAAACAACTACAAGAGACATTCTCAGTAAACAAATCAATTCCTTGCAAGAGCAGGCATCCATGTAATGGATGTTTAATTCTGAATTGTCTAGAGCCCATGCTCCACTGCTTGTAGGGCACAACACATTTCACAATATGTCTGGAAAAACTGAGTGCATCATAGGTCAAAATGACTTTTTCATTAGTTGGTATTTTAAAAGGCTCCAAGTCAGGCTTCTGACAGAGATTAAGAGATTAGTAACACCACTGTAGTATGTGCTCCCTGTCACAGTGTTACAGGAAGCAGCTGTATCACTGATAAGAGTTCTTCCTGTCTCAGAAACATACCAAAAAAGAAGTCTGAGACCAAAATATGAATAACACTTCCATATACACAGGAAAACAAACAAACAAACAAACAAAAACCTCAGTGGTAGATGAAAAAAAAAAAGTAAAAATAAAAATCAACTGTAACAGTTGATAGCTAAGAGGAATAAAGAGTTTCAGGGGAAATGTTGCATATCACTGTGAATGCATCAGCTACCTCTGATATGTGTGAGTCCTCCATATAGTTCTGACGTATCTTTTTGCACTGACGGATGCAGAGATATATCTCTATAGCTAGGAAAGGAAGTGTTCATTGTTGATTTTTGTAGCTGCAGCTGGAACCAGAGACAACGTGGACTGGGATTTGTTGGAATTCTACAGATTTCAGCAGGACTGTATTAAGATTTTTTATTCTATCTTTCCGACTAGATGTTCAGGGCTGACAAGCTTTTACAAATATATTTGCCTATTCTAAATTTGAAAAACAGATATTGGAAAGTCAGATTAGATTAAGAGTCATCTGAGCTGTACAATTCAGTACATCTTAGGGCAGATATATGTTGTCCCATCTGCCTTTTGAAATAAGTGAAGACTTGAAACTAGTGATGAATTTCAAAAACATAACAATGAAATATTGGACATTGAGGGTGTTCATGTAGTAATCAATCGCATGATAACAGCTGTGTCAGTTTAGGCAGAATACCAAGAGATACTAAAAAGCTAATGCCAAAAGCCCAAGCAAAAAATATCTCTTTCAATTCTATTGATCCTGTTTATGTTTAAGAAAATATGGATAAAAAGCAGACAACCACATGAAAACAAGAAAATCAGCTGACAGAAGCGTTGAAAATGCTGACAGTGTGGATACCATCTGCATCATATGCAAGCACACAGGATACTGAGGTTATTAGACACAGATGAATTATGAGGTATATCAGCTAGTGTGAAAAATTCAATTTGAGGATGTAAATCCACAAATATTAAATAAACATGACAAGGCCCTAAATCAGTAGAGTACTCTGTGACTCTCCATTACTCTGTTTCTGTGTTCTCAACAAACTGCTTGCAATTCAAGCAGATGTGCTGTATTTCCATATGTTTATCAGCATAATTTACACAAATTTTAGAATGGCATCATAAACATTGTATAATTCTCATATAAAAAGCTCAAAATGACCCTCACGTTATGAAGAAACTACTGGTCATAAGAAAAGTTATTAGTTACTTCTAAACACATTTGGATCCCAAGTTCTTCAGAGACATTTTCTCTGAACTTCTCAAATGTTGTTTTCAAAATAAGATTAATGTACCAGCAAGGTATATGGAACGAAACTATGAAAGGACAGCAGCTGTGTATTCACTATAATCTTTGTAAAATTTTAAAAACCAGTTGAAGGATGAACTGAAAGATCCTGTAATCTAAAACTTTTATTAAAATATCAGTGATCTTACAACATGGAAGAAAACATGTATGAATATGCAAACTATAGTCACAGTGTAACATCTTGGATTTTGAAAGATATAATTTCATTACAATGTCACAAGAAAATTCTTAACAGAAATGGGCACACAATGTTAAATAACTTTCATGAAGCATATCACGGGACTTAGAGAATAAAGTTCCAGCAAGGAAAATAGTATACTGGTTGGGAATGATTTTACCTGATACTCTCTCCACTTTTCAGAACTCTGAGGTAAAAAGTGCATAGGGATTATTTATTTATTTTTAATAAAAATTACATTTTTATTTATGTGAGCTGTGCTTCCTGTTTGCTGTTCACTATCATTTGTGTGATAGAGGAGCGGACAAGAGAAGGAGAGGTGCTATGCTGGACCTCATTTTCACCAACAAGGAGGGGCTGGTAGGGAATGTGAAGTTCACGGAAGCCTTGGCTGATCATGAAATGGTGCAGTTTTGGATCTAGAGGGCAATAAAGAGAAAGCAGAGCAAGCTTGCTACCCTGAACTTCCCACTGACTTGGAGAGGGGAAACACAACCCCCATTTTTAAAAAGGGATCAAAGAAAGACCTGTCAAACTACAGGCCAGTCAGTCTCATCTCTGTGCCTGGTGAGATCATGCAGATCCTCCTGGAAACTATGCTAAGGCATATGGAAAATAAGAAGATGATTAGTGACAGCCAACATGGCTTCACTAAGGGCAGATCATGCCAGACAAATCTGGTGGCCTTCTACAATGGGGTTACAGCATTGGTGGATAGGAGAAGAGCAACTGACATAATCTACTTGGACTTGTGAAAATCATTTTACACTGTCCCACATGATATCCTTGTCTCTAAATTGGAGAAACATGGATCTGATGGATGTAAGACTGAGTTGGTGAAGAATTGGCTGGATGGTGGCACTCAATGGCTCAATGTGCAAGTGGAGGTCAGTAATAAGTGTCCTTCAGGGATCTGTCTTGGGACTGGCACTGTTTAACGTAATTGTCAGCGATATGGACAGTGAGATTGAGTGCACCTTCAGCAAGTTTACTGATAACACCAAGATGTGTGGGTGTGGTTGACACAGTGGAGGGAAGGGATGTCATCCAGAGGGACCTGGACAGGCTTGAGAGGTGGACCTGTGTGCATTTCATGAAGTTCAAACTAGGCCAGGTGCAAGGTCTTGCGTCTGGGCTGGGGCCATCCCAAGCACAAATACAAGCTAGGTGGAGAATAGATTGAGAGCAGCTCTGAGGAGAAGGATTGGGGTTGTTCGCTGATGAAAAGCTCAACATGAGCCATCAATGTGTGCTTGCAGCCCAGAAAGCCAAACATATCCTGGGTTGCATAAAAATAAACATAAAAAAAAAAAAAAAAAAAAAAGCATGGCCAGCAGGTCGAGGGAAGTGATTCTCCCCCTCTACTCTGCTCTCATGAGACCCCACTTAGTAGAGTACTTCATTCAGCTCTGGGACCTCCAGCACAGGAACGACATGGAAGAATTAGAACAAGTCCAGAGTAGGTCCATGAAGATGATCAAAGGGCTTGAGCACCTCCCCTGTGGAGACAAGCTGAAAGGCTTGGGTTTGTTCAGCCTGAAGAAGAGAAGACTCAGGGGAGGCTTTATGGCAGCCTTCCGGGACCTAAAGAGGGCTCATAAGAAAGCAGGAGAAGGACTCCTTATCAGGGAGCGTAGTGATAGGACAGGAAATAATGGTTTTAAACTAAAGGAGGGTAGATTTAGATTAGATATAAGGAAGAAATTATTTTCTCTGAGGGCAATGAGGCACTGGAAAAGGTTGCACAAAAAAATTGCAGACGTCCCATCTCTGGAAGTGTTGAAGGCCAGGTTGGATGAGGCTTTGAGCAACCTGGTCTTGTGAAAGGCATCCCTGCCCATGGCAGGGGAGTTGGAATTAGATGATCTTTAAGGTCCCTTCCAACCCAAGCCATTCTGTGATTCTGTGGCAGCTGGATATACATATAGTTCTATTGCTTGACTTAGGTACAGAACCTGTTTTCCTAGTGCTCTCTTGGTTGTGAAGATTCATGGCAAAAAAAATGGAGATTGTACCATCAAGCAGACTGTGATATACCATATGCACCTGAAGTTCGTACTACAGGACAGACAAATAATGTTCCGCTTGTCTCTCAAAGCAGAAAATGACACCAATCAAAGCGGCTTTATCCTACCTCCAATGCAAAAGAATATGCACAAGGTCCCTCACATAAAACATGGATTTAAAACAATAGCTTATGGTATACAGAAAATCAGCTGGTAAATACTTTAAAACAATGAAAAATAATACAAGTAATATAATTTGTTCAAGATTAGGAAATGAAAACATTTTATTTTAAGTTCATCCTTTTAAGTTCAGTCTAAGTGGAGACAGTTTTTAAAAACAACAGACATGACACTCTAAAGGCTGGCACCCTTTTGCATCACATTCATCTGTTTCTTTCCTAAGGGGATTCTTGGCATAGAAGGTGCTTCTCCTCAGTGCCTTCTCTGTAAATACTGTGACAACTGTAGCAGTTTTTCTGAATATTATAGAATTACTGTTTGGTGGCAAGTATTCTTCTTATGGTCCACCTCTGTTTTAAAATTTATATTCAGCCAGAGAGTTAGTTTGTATTTTCAGATGTTGCTATTACAATTCTCTAATAATGTTCCCTAGATAAAATTTTATTATATTCCAGCTCCGTAAAGAAAAAGATTATTGATTAAAAATATATGCATACCTCACTGTTGACTTTTTTTTTTTTTTTTTTTTTTTTACAGGCAAACTTTGAAGATACAGTTGAAGAATTTTTTATACAGGATCTTTTTGTAAGTCAAAGTCAAAATAACTTCAAGTAATTAGATCGCAATGAATCAATATCTAGATGAAGTTGATGGTAGTTAAAATTTATCACAATAATAAATGTAACAAAGTTTAAGAATTGCACTTTTTCAGGTCAGGATGTTAGCAAAATAAATATTGTATTATATTGTTGTCATAACTATAATAATAAGAGTTAGGAAGAACAAATTTTGATTACATTTTATTACTAGCAAGAAGAAAGTGTTTTTTCATTCCCCCTTGACCCTCCCCACCCTTTTTATTTTTTCAGTAAGAAATCCACCTGCTGGTGTGTGGGGTCTTCCATGGGCTGCAGCGTGTATATCTGCTGAAAATACAGTCTTCCATGTGCTTCAGAGATACTACCTGTTTCACCATGGTCCTTTCCACGGGCTGCAGGGGCATTTCTGCTCGGGAACATAGAATCATAGAAACAAAGAATGGATTGAGTTGGGAGGGACCTCCAGGATTATCTAGTTCGAACACCCCTGTCAAAGGCAGGTGAATGCAGGTACTACCTTAATTTAAGAACAATGTTCCAGGGGATCTCAGCTACTAGGTCTTTAAATAGCTTGAAGTTTACTCATTGGAAATTCAGGGTCCTGAGTTTGCTCTTTGGCAGGCCCATACTCCTCGAAACCATAAACTCAACCAGGGCATGGTCACTGCAGTCCAGTCTGCCTCAGTCTTGGCCTCTTTAATGAGCTCTTCATGCTGGTGAGCACCAGGTCAAGTAACGCTTCTCCTCTAGTTGGTAGTGGAGAACCTCTTCCTCCTTCTTCACTGACCTTCATGTCTGCAGAGCTCTCTCTCTCATGTTCTTCTCAGTCCTCCCTCTCACAGCTGGTACACAACATTTTTTCACCCTTTCTTAAATGTGTTATCACAGAGGCACCACCATCAGCATCATCAATTAGCTCAGCTTTTTTTTTTTTCCAGCAGTGGGTTCCTTTTGGAGCTGGCTGGAACTGGCTGTGTCCAACATATGGGAAGGTCTTGGTCTCTTCTCAAGAAGGCACTCCTGCAGCCTTCACCCAGCTACTTTGCCATGTAAACCCAATACAAGTGCTTTTAGTGATTATATAAATCACTAAATATCTGCCTAAATCCAGCTTTCTATCAAGTTAAACTTAAAAAGATACGAGTCTTTTCTGTTGTATATCACTTTCTACCTCAGGACAGGAGGACTGTATACAACAAGATGAAATTCTGAAGCATATCTCATGTGAACAGCTTACACTGACAAACAAAAAAATGAAACAAAAATCCCTCAGCATTTTCCCCACTATTCCATCTCCTGGGCTCCTCCTGTATCTCTTCAAAAGATGGAAAAATCAGAGCATAACATACCTTGTAAAATCTCTAAAAGGTCTAAACTCATATTTTTTTCTACATGACCATTACTGGAAGTTTCTCCTGTGTAAGTTCTAAAGTTCTAAATTCAACTGGAGAATTCATAGGTGTAAGATGAGTTGTTCATTGTTCTAAGAAACTGTAGAAGCAGAAGATGCATTTTCCATATATCATATTTTCCTTCAAAATAAATATTTATACACATATATCAGAAGAGTCTAAATACTTTGAAAGGAAAATGAATTAAAAGAAAACAACGTTCAAGAGTATCAAGCATCCTCTCCTTCAGCACAACAGATTACTCTCTGAGAAGCCCAAAAGGCATTTGTAAAGTTGCCGACTCAGTTGCCAATGAAGCTTGCCAAAGAAGATGCTGATACAGAAGTAGTTTCCTCAGCTTGTCATTTTGGGCACTCTGATTCCAATGCAGGAGGAAAGAAAGACAGTAGCAGTCTGGCATAATCAACAGAACATTAGTATGCACCTTCTTACAAGACTAGGCTATTGCGACAAAGGGTTTTGATCAACATAGGATCTTTTTTAAAAGATATGATGCTAAATATGTCTACTTATCTAAAATATATAACTAAATTTACCATCTAAAGTCAGAACAGTTTAAAAATTGTAAGGCTGTTTTTGAGAAAACATTTATTTGTGTCTGGCGTTGTATGATTCTGTGGTGGTTTTACTTGTGTGGGCAACCGAGCTCAACCACAGCTGCTCTCACTCCTCAAAGGGAAGAGGGAGAAAATACAATGCGAAGGGTTCAAGGGTGGCGATAAGGACGGGGAAATCGCTCAACAATTATCATGATGGGCAAAATAGATTCAGAGTAGGGAGATAGTAAAATTTGTTGCCTAGAGAATCTAGAGAAGCTAGAGCAGTGAGAAACAAAGGAAAGAAACAAAACAAACAAACAAACAGAAACACTTTTTCCCCACCCACCCTCTTCTACCTCCTCCCCCCCATGGGGAAGGGGAGTGGGGGAATGGGGGTTGCAGTCAGTCTATAGCACTTCATCTCTGCCACTCCTTCTCAGTCACTCTCTTCCTCTGCTCCAACATGGGGTCCCTTCCACGGGATGCCATCCTTTTCAAACCGATCCTGCGTGGGCTTCCCACGGGCAGCAGCTCTTCAAGAACTGCTCCAGATATGGGTCCATACCACAGGGTCCATTCATCAGGAGCACACTGCTCCAACCTGGGTCCCCCACGGGCAGCAGCTCCTGCCAGGTCACCTGCTCCTGCTTGGGCTCCTCTCCACAGGCTACAGGTCCAGCCTGGAATCTGCTCTGGCGGGGGTCCTCCACAGGCCGCAGCCTCCTTCAGTGCAAGTCCACCTGCTCCACCATGGTCTCCTCCACGAGCTGCAGTGTGGAGACCTGCTCCACTGTGGTACTCCATGGGCTGCAGGGGGATAGCCTGCTCCACCATGGTCCTCACCATAGGCCACAGTGGAAATTCTGCTCAGGTGCCTGGAGCAACATTCCCCCTTCTTCTTTACTGACCTTGGTGTCTGCAAGGCTGTTTCTCACTCCCCTCTCTCCCAGCTGCTGTTCTTGTTGTTATTTTTTTGTTTGTTTGTTTGTTTTGTTTTGTTTTGTTTTGTTTTTCCCCTGTCTTAAATATGCTCTCACAGAGGCACAAACAACATCACTTATTGGGCTGGCACTGGCCAGCAGCGGGGCCCTTATCTGACATGGGTCAGCTTCTTGATTCTTCTCACAGAATTCACCCCTATGGGCCCTCCACTACCAAAACCTTGCCACATAAACCCACTACAGATTCCAGGCCTGTCACCTCTTGAGCTTAATATGACTAGGGCTTCCTCACAGGCAACGGTCAATGGCATCAGGATTATGTTGCTAACCAGAATACAATCTCTGTCAACAGTACCTGAGTACCCTCACTATCACACTACTCAGCACCTCAAACCATCTTTATATTTGTCTTTACAGCATTAGAAAAAAATGTTATGAACCACATTTTGCAGATAACTTGAGGTGAAGATTTAATGCGTCACATAGGACATCTATGGCATGCCTGCAATAATACTTCAAGATGAGCAGAATGTGCAAATTTAATTTAAATTTAATTTAATAATGTAGTGAATACATTACAGAGCCAGATCTCTATGGCTTCCAGAAATGGAAGGAAGCAAAAACTTAACTTTCATCCAAAATAAATATTATATACATGTTATTTTTCCTTTGAAAAACCATTACTAATCATACAGAAATGGGAAAGAAATTATTGCGGATGTGCTGGACTTCTTAATTTAGTTACGGTATCATTGATTCTAATATCTATTATATGTTCTGCAAAACAATAAACAATGATAAACTATAGGTATTGAAAAATGCAATTGTACTCATAATTTACACTATAAGTACACCTACAGAATGGGAAAGTTTTCATTTTCTGAGAAATTATCTGACTGAACCATGTTCTTCATTTTCTGAATCAACTCTGGAATATGAAAAGTAATTCTGAAAATGCTAACAGAAAATAGAGATGCTGTCATAAAAAAAAAAAGTAAGAGATGAAGAGATGGAGATCCTTAAGTCCTTTAAAAAGGGATTATGATAAGCATGTAAGTAACTAGAATAAGTGTATGAGTATACAGAAGAAAGGCAAGGAAATAGACTTTATGAATATGGTTTTCCTGGAGGAGAGTTTTAAGTTTTCTCAGAAAGTAACTTGAAAAAAATAGTCAGGGTTATGCTATTTTTATCTGAATACTAAGATTTCTCCATAATTTTTTCATTGTTTACTTCTAATTTTGTTTTGTTCTTCTTTTAGTTCACATTTTCTTTTTCTTTATTTCATATAAACTTCTAAAAGTGAATGAGAAACAAATCACAAAATACTCTTCTTTTTTGGGGTAAGACAGATGAATACTTGAGTTAGTGGTGTGCAAATGTGGAAAAAATTCCCCTTGTTCCACACTTTATGATTAAATTCAATTTATGTAATCATAAACAGTTTCAACTGAAAAGAATAAATTCATTGAAAAACTGACAGCTGTTATGGGCTTTATTAACTCAGTAATCTTTTTTTTCCAAAACATAGATCACATGAGGATACGTTAGAATCAAAGCCAATTTATCAAGCTGTTAAAAGAAATAAGGAAAGGAAACCTTAGACATAATTCACTATTGTTCTATTCTAGATTTATACTAATGGAACTCCACAGGCTTTTTTGCTTGTGAACGTTATGAAACAAGGTAATTTATTAGCTATTCCAGTAGACAAAGCATCATGAAGTGCAGTCACCAGCAGTTTCCCAGAATGCCCATTCCCTGGAACACATAAGAACATAATGTGGTAAAAGTCTTTAATAGCAATTTGCTCAGCTTCTGTGTCAAAAAGGCAGTGCATAGCCACAGATTCAAGCACTATGAAAGTCAGCCTGTTCAAAAAGGTTTTCCTGTGTATTACTTTTAACGTTATACCAAAACTGACATGGAAATCTGACTTATTGATCATTTTTCTTCATTTTTATTATTTAGGATCTTCATAATAAAGTTTGGTTCAAATCTGAATTGTTGTTAGACACATTGTTTGTATGTGAAAGCATCAAACCATTGTGCTTACCAAGATATTTCGCATTCAGCATAGTCTTGGATTTGATTCTTTCCTCACATACACAGGTGTTGCACCGACATCTGACTTCAGCAGAGCTCATGAATTACTTCAGTTTAGCTGAAGGAGAATGATCCAGTACTTATCCTCTGGATATACAACTAATGAAACTGCATATTTTACAAAGTTTTACTAGACTTTTAGTATAGCTTGAATTAAAGACATGAAAATACAAAACATCTCAGTCTTGGAGCTGCAAAACTGATTCTACACAAACACAAAGTTAAGCTGCACACATTGTATTCTAATACTTATTCTGATTTTTAATGGATATTAAAACCTCATAGTTCAGAAGTTGCAATCAGCATGATAAGAGAGAGACCGTTTATTCACTATTAACTTTTTTTTTTTTCCCCTCTCACTTTGGAAATGATATATAATGGATAATTTCCAAAACCAATAACATTTTAACACAGCCTTGTCTGTGTTATTTGGAAAGATTTTGCCTTAGATACTTCAGATCTCACATGTACTTCTGCATATGTTTGACATTTAAAATTAAATCTATGGCTTGCATAATTGTTAACTCCTTTCTGAAAGATAAATTTATTCATAGTCCTTTTCTTCTAGACCCTTAGTTGTGTCATTCACAACATAGGAAACAATCCTGTAAATAACCATTTGGATTGTATGACCTTCAGATAGCTACTGCATTTTTGACCTCTCTGACTTGAATTTTGAAGTTTTCCTAGTGGAAGCAAATCTCTGCCACACATTTCCTCATGTAAGAATATTAATTGGTAGGTAGTTCTGTGCTGAAACTCAACGACATGGGATCTTTCTGGGTCTAATTATTTCTTAAAGACACACATAATTGCACTCAAAGACATCCAACTTCTGTGTCTTTCTCTTAAAGTCTTATCATATTTGTAACATGCTTGCTGAATATTAAAACTGACACACACCTCCCACTAACCACCTTGACCGTTCACAGCACAACAAATTTTGCACCAAGGGTATGTGATGTGGAGGAATCATATCTCTTTCCCAGTACAGATATACAAAAAGTTATTTCAGTCATTGAGGCAGAATCCAAATCTTTCTGGGAGAAAAACTTCACACAAGTTCAAGTTCAAACTTCAGTGTTTCTTTTGGAAAAAAAAAATAATAATAATAAAAATAAAAATATGAACAAATCTTTCCTTGAGTAGCAGATTATCAGCTATAACACCACTCTTTTATAAAGTTAAGCTTTAGATAAGGACTTTTAGTTACTCTGTACCTTTAGTTACTTTAGTTTTAGTTACTCTGTACTTTTAGTTACTCTGTACCTTAAATTGCTATGGGGTAATTTGACAAGTGATTTCCAAACTGTCAAAACTTTTAACAGAAGTACTGTGGGAGCAGATGCAGTCAAAACGCTTTGTAGGAAATGTAAGTATTTTAAGCAAGTGAGCAAGTAGGCAGGTGTTTCACAAGGATTCCATGCAGCTAAAAGCACATTGTAAAAGCCAAAATTCTACCAATTATATATGATTCAATAATAAAAACATTTTGATTCCCCATATATATATATACTAATTTAATTTCATTGATTTTCCTTAAATTTGTAATAAGATTTTCTGTTTATTTACTTTATTTTTCTATAGAATTATATAATTATATCATTTATCTCCAATACCTTCATAGTTTAGCGGTTCTATTTAGATAATAAAGAAAAAAATATATTTGAATTATAAACAGGGAGCTTCAATTTTGCATTAAGATTGATATTGAACTATGGAGGGCAGTTCAGACTTGAACTGATGTGAGGAAATATAACTATCTTCACAGGAAAGGGAATGGATGAATTGTTGGAGGAAAGAGGCAAATAACAGAAGAATTAATTAAATTAATATTTTAGCATTGGAAAGAGATTCTCTTCCCCTTCCCCTTCCCCTTCCCCTTCCCCTTCCCCTTCCCCTTCCCCTTCCCCTTCCCCTTCCCCTTCCCCTTCCCCTTCCCCTTCCCCTTCCCCTTCCCCTTCCCCTTCCCCTTCCCCTTCCCCTTCCCCTTCCCCTTCCCCTTCCCCTTCCCCATTCCCTTCCCCTTCCCCATTCCCTTCCCTTCCCTTCCCTTCCCTTCCCTTCCCTTCCCTTCCCTTCCCTTCCCTTCCCTTCCCTTCCCTTCCCTTCCCTTCCCTTCCCTTCCCTTCCCTTCCCTTCCCTTCCCTTCCCTTCCCTTCCCTTCCCTTCCCTTCCCTTTCCCTTTCCCTTTCCCTTTCCCTTTCCCTTTCCCTTTCCCTTTCCCTTTCCCTTTCCCTTTCCCTTTCCCTTTCCCTTTCCCCTTCCCTTTTCTGTAAATCATAAATGACATTCTACAAGCTATATCTGATTTCTGACAGATTTTCTTCAATGCCTCATGAAAATAAAAAGGAAATAATATCCTTCATATGCAATGGCAGCTTAGCAGCTTTCAAATTGGAGATAGTGCAGGTAATTCCTTACAGAATTCCTTCCTCTATGCTAACTATGGATTTACTAGGTGTAAGCAGACCAGGATGTTTACTGGGCTTGTGCAGTGATGTTGCCTTCTCTGGGAATTCTCATCAAATCAAAGGCATTAGAGTCCCCAGGCATATTTCATGAATTGTGATGAAATCTCAAGATACGTTTGAAGGGTATGGAACTGAATGTAGGATTTTTTTTTAACTGTAAAGCCTTTTTTTTTTTTTTTTCCCTTGGAGATTTATTGATCTTAATCCCTCTCAACAGAAAATTTAAATTACTAAAAGTCATTGGGGAGAATTATTACTGCCAATATTGCTAGCAATGAAGTAATAATAATAGTGGTATTTTGTCCTTTGCAATCAAGTTAGTAGAATTTGCTTGCACTTGTAAGATAAAACTATATCTGCAATTTCTTTTGAAAAGACAGTTAAAAATATCAGTCATAGAAAAGGGAAAAGGTGTTATTCTCATTACTTTTGCAGCAAACAATTTCATTAAATGTAGTGCTTTTGTCTGTTCAGTTATTTTTTCTCTGAATATTATGTAGACTGTTTGCTTAATAAATGGACACTACCCCTGTTTAACTGCTAGCAGATAAAAAGACTCCAATGATTTTCAAGTATATAATTCATCAACTCCATCCTTTCCTTGCCTTGCCTTGCCTTGCCTTGCCTTGCCTTGCCTTGCCTTGCCTTGCCTTCCCGTCCCTTCATCTTTAAGGTCCCGTCCCGTCCCGTCCCGTCCCGTCCCGTCCTGTCCCGTCCCTCCCCTCCCCTCCCCTCCCCTATCCCTTTCCTCTCCCCCTCCTTTCCTAACAAATTTCATATCTTTTTCAATTTAGACAAATAGATTCCACTGTGTTCAGTAGTATGTTCTTCAGTACTTGAGAGAGGTAGACTTACTGGATTGTCCAGCAATGGGCCACTAAAATGATTAAGGATTTAATGCATTTCTCATATGAAAAGAGACTAAGAGACCTGGATCTCTTTAGTCTGGAGGATCTTTTTAACGTGTATAAGTACCTGATGGTAGCGAATTACAGTGAAGGAGCCAGACTCCTCTGTAGTGATAGGACAAGAGGCAATGGACACAAAAATACATGAAGTTCAATATGAACATAGGAAAACCCTTTTTACTTTGAGGGTGGTCAAGCACTAGCAGAGATAGCCTAAAGCTATTGTAGAATCTTACTTCCTAGAAATATTCAAACTCTGACTCAGCATGGACATAGCTAACCTGCTCTAGTTGTCCCTCCTTGAGCTGGGGGATTGGACTATATGTGCTCAAGCCATTCCTTCCAGCTCAAATGATTCTGTCATTCTGTGAATCACAGATTCACAAAATGAAGTCTAGATCCACTTTATGGGTCATATTATTTAGTTTAACACTTTACTGTCTGAAGGATATGTTCTTCCTATTTAATAGGGAGGATATTTTTAAACATAATAATAATAATAACGACGACAACAACAATAATAATAATTTTCTGGTTTTATTAATTTTAGCATGTTTAATATTAATACATATCCACCACAAACTCCAGAACTGTTAATTGACAATGTTCTCAAAATGTTCTCAAAAATGTATACACAAAATATATACGTTTATGTTAATAAGATACAAAAAGTTTCAGCACTGATAACATGATAAAACCATGAAAACTGATCATAGAAACTGTTGATTTCAGACAAAACATTAGGCCAAAACAAATGTTGCTCAGAGAAGTCTTTGACACAGTCACAGCTTTTTATTTTAAAGTTGTAGTGAAGAAAGAAACTGGGAAATTGAGGGGAGAAAAAAAATGGTTTTAATTCTGCTTAAATATTTTACCAAAACTCAGCTGTAAGTAGAGCCATTTATTTTTAAATAGGTAGTTCTGTTCTTCATGGAGACATTTTCAAAATTGAATCTTTGGCAGCATCTCAATCACAACAGCAGAAAATGATAATGTTAGGGCCAATCCAATTCTGAAAACACCAATTTCCAAATAGAAAAGCTTTTACTGATCATCAAGCAGGTATTTTCCCTATTTTTTTCATCTGTATTTAAGCCATACCTACACTAACTTTTTTTCCCTTGAAGAAAACTGAAGCTTTAACATTTTGGCAGTAATAACGGCCTTGTTGATTTTGAATGCAAGCTCCAACATGGAAGTCACGATGACCAAGACATGAAACAGTCTTCTGAACTGTGCTGGCATGCTAATCTACCTCTCTGTGTACATAAACATCCAACAAGAATTTACTGTCAGATGAGGAAGGAGGGAAGCATGAAAGGGTATAATTTTCACTTCCTTTTGTAATCCTTTTTTCTTTTTTTCTTTTTTAATCTTACTTAGCAGCTTCACATTTGAAGAATGAGTGTTAGCCCAGGAAATTCAAGAGATAAGAAATAGCTAAATAGTAAGGACTTTTTTTTTTTTTTTTTTTTTTTCAATTTGCACATGTTACATGTATACGCAATACAATTAAATGTGAAACAGGAGAAATTCACATTCAGGATTTATTTTGTAGATGAGGAGACTGAACTGGAAGGAATTAGCCTGGATATTACACTGTATTGGCTTCAAAACTTTAACAATTCTCCATTCTTTATCTGCAGACCAGAAAACTGTGAAATTGTAATAGGAGAAAGCAAAGCAGAACAGAGAAAGGAAAGAAGAACAAAACAGAGAAGAGAACATCAGAGTGAAAAACAACAACAATAACAACAACAAAATCAATCAAACAAACACAGCAAAAAGCAGAGTGAGGAAAGGGAAAAAATAATATTAAAAATCAAAACCTACTACTTGTTTCAGCCACACCTACCCTTTCAGAAGTAGTCATGCAGTTCCAGTTCAAAATTCTAGAACTAAATGACAGGATAAAATAATACCTTTCAAAGACAACCTTTCAAGGACATCAAGAATCTGAAGAGCAATATACATGCCCCTTAAGATAAGGCAAAAGCCCTGAGGGTATGAGGATTTGTGAACTGTGAATGCTTTTATAACACTTCTGAGACGTTTATGAATGTTAAGGTAACTACTGGACAAAAATATATTACAGAAATGGATGCTCAAACACAGCTGAACCACCACACATATCAAAGAGATAGTGACAGTTACCCCAATTCCAGTGGGTATGATGTCAGAAAAATCATAACCGTACAGTATGTTGTACATAAGAGAGGGCTCAGGGCATTGCTTGGGGCAGCAGTGTTACAGAAACCTGTATGAAGAGCCAACAGTTTCAGGTTTAAAATGTCACCACGTTTTATGGGCAATCTTAGTATGATTTTGTATTATAGTGATGCAATTGTGCGAGGATTAACCTATTGACAAATCCAGAATCAATATATTACTAGTGAACTTCTGACCACTTGGTATAATATGCCTTAAGCTTGTGACAATTGGCAACTCTAGGAAAGGGAAAAAAAAAAAAAAGAAAAAAAAAAAAACCTCTAGGAAGAAAGATATGCTATAGTGATGCTTCCAAGCAGAGAAAAATTATAAGATAAATATGATTTTTTAAGACAAGTACAGAAATAATAATAATATATATATTATTAGTTTTAGCATTCATTAAAACCATGAAAGAAATCAGAGCTTTCTTCAGGAATGAAGATTGTTCAGTAAAATTTATTGAAGATAGATTGTGTTAATGATTACTTAATTACAAATGTAAATGTTAATTACAAAGGACAATCAATAAGTAGTGAATATTGTTGATACTATTGCAAAGATCAAGTAAAACTAAGGAGAGAATTGTTGAAAGATTCCTTAATACTACTGTATCACGTCTTGCATATTTTTCTGTTGGTTTGGTTTGGTTTGGTTTGGTTTTTAAGCATGTTGGCTAGAATTTAAATAATTCCAGGAAGTGGCCACTTCCTTCTGTCATTATATCACGGGAATGATTGAACACCCTGTGGCATCTGAATTTTGCATAACATTCACTATTCAAACAGAACAAAAGGATTTTTAAATGAAGAGCCAGGTCTCAGAACAGTGTTCATTTCTGAGAATCTGAAATGCAAGGCTCAGTGCCGGGTGCTGAAAAGCACTTGAAAATCTTCATATAAACACCAAATATCTTTATCATACATCACTTAGTTTGTAATATTGTCACTCTTACTTGCGTACTCATGAAAGGAACAGGCAAGTAGGTAATGACTTCTTATGGAGAGCAGGCTTACAGCATCAAAACAGAATGACTGAATAAAAATATGTGGTCTTCAGTCTGACAGAAATACAGAAAGCAAAGAGACACATAAGAAAACCTCAACCAATTCAGTTATCTCTTGTTACAACGCAGTGGCTGGGCAGAACCTCTAAATAAACAGGAGTTTGCAAGGTATATTTTATAAGTTTTCATGACTAACACTCTGACAGGAAGCCCATGCAAAAGGGAGGAGATCCATTTGAATAAGAAGAAATGTTGAATTCTGAGATGAGGTGAAAACTCAGGATAAAAATAAAATAATATTGACAGTATAATCATTATATAAACAAAGTCAGTGAAGTTAAATGCTAATGCTGACTGTTAACAGATGTTATCTCAAGAATGCCTTGGAGATATTCTGGAGCTGAAGCATATGAAAACCAGGTATGAAACAGCTTGGTTAAATGAAACTTCAGATATTACTGATATCGTGAATATCTGTGTTCTATAAACACAGTCTGTTATTTTTAGCTATTATCCTATCCAAATTTTAACAGCGTTATTGATGCTAAAGAAATAGACACCTACATACACATTCGTTTTAATTTCAATAGTTTTACAATTCTGGTTTCCCTGTTAAAATTATCTATACCAAAATTACCTTTCTCATACCATGGGAAAGGGTGTGTGGGAGGGGTCAGTTTTCCTTAGTACTGTTGTACAGCTTCTGATTCCCAACCCATATTTGTTATTTGACTGGCTTTGACTGTGAGTTTAAGATATAAGTCATTATCTATTTCTGACAAGTGGTATAATAACTATCTCTATCTCTATCTCTATCTCTATCTCTATCTCTATCTCTATCTCTATCTCTATCTCTATCTCTATATAGATATAATAACTATAACTAACTATATATATATAATAACTATCTATATTCTTAATTCTGTGTAGCTGGAGTATAATTTTTCTTACTTTTTTTTGGGGGGGAGGGGGGAGGGGAGGGTATTGTGGGGGGTGAGGTGTACTTTTAAAATGTATTTCTTTCTTATAATTGACATTTTGTATCCACTGAAGGAGGAAAACAAAACTTTGCACTGAATTTGTTTTTGGTTTTGTTTGTTTGTTTGTTTGTTTGTTTTTAGAAAAGGAAGTAGGCAAATATCTAACAGGAATGGCATAACCATAGTTCATCCTGCCTTGTTGCAAGGGATGTTACCTAGAGGTCTCTTTCAACCTTATTTCCTATGATTCTGGGAAGATGTCCAAAATAAATAGATCAATAACTACCTCAGAAAATATCTGAGAAATAAGCTCAGGGTCTGCTACAATTTGGAGAATAGATTACTCAGCAAGGAAAACTATGTTTCAGACTTCAGAGAATGTAATTATGATGTGAGAAACGGCAAAATTCAAGCTGAGTTTGAAAACTTAAAACAATCGCATATATCTGTAAACAACAAGTATATATGTCAGCTTGCTACCCAGAAGGGCTGATATTGAAGTAATTAGAAAAGAAATTATTTTTTTATTCACAAAATAAATAAATAAATAAATAAAGGAATATGAGGCAGAACATACAAAAAAATGGAAAAAGAAAAGGAGAAGATGAATTTAAACATGGAAATGTTTTTATTAAATGTGGAGGAAGAAAAAAGTCTTATGCCTAAATAAAAGAGACTCCAGATTTGTCTCCAGATATTATTTCTATATCACGTTTTCTTTATTAGATATTTCACATACTGATATGGATAATACTTTGATTCTTAGTGGTAAGAAAATAGAAAAAAATATTAAAAAATTATGGTTTATTGGTTTAGTGTTTCAGCTAATGGCGCTCTAAGAACTGACATTAAAAAAACGACATTTCCATCTCTGCTCTGCCCTTGTGAGCACCTACCTGGAGTACTGCATCCCGGTTTGGGTTAAGCTCCCAGTACAAGAATGTGTTAGAATGAGTCCAGAGGAGGGCTACAACTATGATTAGAGATGTGGAGCACCTCACCCATGAAGAAAGGCTGAGAGAGCTGGGAATGTTCAGTCTGGAGAACAGAAGTCTCTGTGGAGACCTCATCGCGGCCTTTCCATACTTAAAGAGGTCTTTTAAAAAGCAGGGAGAAGGACTCTTGGGTTAATAATGATAGGAGAAGGGGGAATGATCTTAAACTGAAAGATGATAGATTTAGATTAGACATTAGGAGGAAATTCTTCACTGTAAGGGTAGTGAAGCACTGGAACAGGTTGCCCAGAAAAGTTGTGGATTCCCCAACCTGCAGGTGTTCAAGGCCAGGCTGGTTGGGGCCTTGGACAACTTGATCTAATGGCTGGCATCCCTGCCAGGGGGGTTGGAACTAGATGATCTTTAAGGTCCCTTCCAACCTGAGCCATTCTATGATTCTATGATTATGATTCTATGATCATACTTGCAGATAACTGACATATACATACTTGTGTATTTACTTTATTCCGTAATGACCTCTGCTACAATATAATCCTTCTTTATTCCATATTATACTATACATCAGTTTCTGCCTTCTTCAGAAAGATCTGAAAAATAAAAATGAAATAATTTCTATTACAAATCATTTCCCTCACAGTAATCCCATTTATTAAACAGATCATGGAGTTTAGTACATATTCCTTGGTTACAATTCTAAGTTACAGATAAGGTGAGGAGCAACATTACATTCTGCCCTCATGACTTACATTCAGGGTTTTTTTGTAGTTTATATGCTGACAGCTTTGAATAAGTCACTTGGAACTTAAACAGGTTTTTGTTTTGTTTTGTTTTGTATCTTTTTTTTTTTCAATCTGAAAAACAAAAGCTATGTTCTATTCCCAAGAACAATGAAAAAAATTAATGTTTGCAGTGAGATTGTTGTATATCAGATCCCATTTTACTAAGAAATGGTGTGTACCACTTGATTTTTAAAAATAGTTTGTGTTCCTATGATTAAGATCTGCCAAGCCTGTACTGTAGTGGTAGCTGATAGAAACAGCAATTACATCTGAATACAAAACAAAAGAATAATTACATCCGAATACAGAACTACCTATGGGTAGTCTGTATGGGTAGTCTTTGATCAGAACTAAAGGACCTGTACTTCCCCTGGAACTATTGATAATAACAAGGAGCATCAGCTTCCCAAACATCCCCCTCAAGAAGAAGTGTATATAAAGACTTTGAGGGATTCTATTCTAGAGCGTTCTCTTGGAATACAAGGAAAGTGACTAAAGTAGGGACAATTTTAAACAAAATATTCTCCTGGGAAATTCCATGTCATCTTCAATGTACTTTTTCCAGAAAGGAAAGTGGAATAAAATCTGTCGGGATTTTATTTTTCTCTCACTGCCACTCCCAAAGTTTTAAATATTTTTTAAAATATATTTCTTCTCAGCTGCTAACTATGTAGCTTCACAACTACAACACTATCACATTTTTTGGCAACCACATTTGTTATTTGTAGTTGATAAAATTTCATATGAATTTTTAAACTCCAACGTACCTGCTACCAGCTTTAACATCAGGAAGAATTTAATATATTTAGTACATCTCATCTTTCATGAGGTTGTTTTAGATAACAGAACAACTGAGCTGATTCCAAGCATATTTCTAAATGAAATTTTCAGGAGCAGTAGTAAAGATGCGTTATTTGTTATATGATAGTGTATATACTATATTCTGTTATCTATGTTTCATATTTTAGTATGAGGAACAGTTAAATAATGCATTTTTTTTAGTATAAAACCATAGTATGATAGAATTTTTCCACTTCATTGCCTTCAAAAATATATATTTATATATATATATACATACATATATATATAAAAATATATATATATATTTTTTTTCCTAATGTAGGTTTAGAACTTAAGTACTAACTACAAGTAACGCTTACTGACTAATGGCTTTGGCAATGGTTCACTTGAAAAAGCCCAAGATTTGGTTTAGAAAATTTTAATGAGCAGAGCAGATGTTTCTTATGAACATTCAGTCAAATGTGATGAGCTGGGTCTGAGTTAAGCAGACTATTTTTTCCTACCATGTTACTGTATTTTACCCTCTTTTACCTCACATTTGAATTTTAATTTTTGAACATATTCAGAAATGCAAATTACAAGATATCTTGAAAGTATAGCAGTAGAAGCTATTTGCACAAGAACAACTGAGTAGATGTTTGTTTTAATACTTTGAAAAATGGAGGGCTGGAGGAAGTTATATTATGTTTCAGGATCTAGCTAAGCAGTTTATGGCCAAAAAATAAAAAATAAAATTATAAATGCATGAATGAAGCATCAACTTTTTGGCTGAATAATTGTTCACACATTGCTCTGAATGAATAATTTTGAAACCATTTCTGGCCTTATTTGTGTTGTATAAATTCCTTCCAAGTTTTGTCAGATTCCATTTCTGTAACCTGTCCAGATCATTAAAAGGTTTTAAATTGCAAGTGTACAGAATGGTAAATGTTCAATAATATTTTTGTAATTAATAATAAGCATAAATTTGCAAATTAGTTTTAAATTTATTATAAGAATTAAATATTCAAATTTATGAGCACTATGATCACACTAAAAATAAATACTCAGAACTAAGAATATATTAAAGGTCTAAAGTGAAATATAATTTATGCATAAAGAGGCAATATTGTCATCCTCCCCCTTGAACTTGTTTAAAACGCATGAAACAGTGAAATATTCACTGTACACATTTGCATAAGGTAGGAAAAGTGTGGCAGGGAGAGGGGGAGAGCCAAAATGTAAATAAACATTTCTAATCTAGTAAGAAGGAAAAATGTGGATTCATGTTTTATCCAGTAGATTTTACTACATATGGATTTTCTGTTGGGAATACAAAGGTTTGTGATCTTTCTTTCTCTCATGAATTCTAAGTCAAGTGACACAGTGGCATCAAAATTAGTACTCTGATAAAAACTCTTACAAAACCCAAGAAACCATTTAACTTGGGCATTTCAAAAGGAAATGTAAGAATCATCTTAAGGCCTGAAATTAGTATTGAGAACCTTCAATTCCTACATAAATTTCACTTTCATCTCAGTTTACCCAATCCTCCTCTCCTGGAATATGAAACTTATGTAGGAAAAGCTTTTACGAAATCATTAAAAAAAAAAAATCTCAATATCCATGAAGTCACTGTATAAAGAGAAATTATAAAACCTCTATTATTAGTTAGTGCTTGAGAAAAATTAATTTCACACTGATAATAGTGGACTGAAGTAGATGTTTGACTCTTTTGAAGTTGTTTTGGGGATTCTTTCTCAACTGCACAGTTGCTGCTCACCAAATAGAACAAATTTAGGAGGGAGGTGGATAAAAGTTCTGAATGGAAAGTTCTCTTAATTGTTGCCTCCCAAAACCAAGAAGCTACCGGAGTGTGGTTGCTTATTTAAGGCAGTGACACTTCTGGTAGTAACAAGGAAAGAGAACCATATCTCTTTTAGATCTCACCTATGTTAATCATCAACTGCATTAATCTTTTCATTTTCTCAGCATAGATTTCTGTAACATCCTTACCTTTTGAAATAAGCTTATTATCCTTACCTTACAGCTACAAGCATTAGAATTGCTGATGATTTTTTGGGGGGGTTGTGGGGTGGGTCAGAGAATTGTGGGTGTTAAGTGCTTTAAGTGCTTTTAAAAACCATAAAAATCTTTTGCACATTTTGGACTGTAAAAGAAGAGACTAGACTACACTAGACTAGACTAGACTAGAATAGTTCAGTTGGAAGGGACCTTCAAAGATCCAAAAGTCCATCTCCTCAGGGCTAACCAAAAGTTATATCATATTATTGAAGGCATTACCCAAATGCCTCTTGAACACTGACAGGTATGGAACATCAACCACTTCTCTAGGAAGCCTTTGACCACTATCATCATAAAGAAAATTTCCCCTGGACATCCTCTGGCACAGCTTTGTGTTGGTCCTTCATGTTCTACCATTGGTTACCAAGGGAAAGAGACTGACACCCCCCCACCCTTCCCCTCCTCATAATGTTATAGGGAGTAATGAGATTGTCTTTGAGCTTCCTTATCTCCAGACTAGACAACCAAGTGTCCTCAGCCTCTCCTTGCAGGACATTCCCTCCAACCCTTTTACCAGTTTTGTTGTCCTCCTCTGGATGTTTTCAAGGACCTCAACATCCTTTTTATATTGTGGAGACCAGAATCAAACACAACATGGTGAGGCTGCACCAACACTAAATATAGTGGGGGAATCTCCTCTTTTGATCAGACTGTGTTTATTGCACCTTAAAATACCATTTGCCCTCTTGGCTGCCAGGGCACACTGCTGGCTAATGGGCTACCTTCAACCAATCCCTTTCTGTTGAGCCTCTCTCTCGCCACGCATCTCCCAGTCTTCTCCTGTGTCTAGCATTACTCCATCCCAGATGCAATACCTGACATTTTTCTTTGTTGAATTCTATGCTGTTAGAAAGCATTTTTTTTAACGGTAATGGACTTTAAAAGTGTCTTTTGTTTGTTTGTTTTTTGTTTTGTTTTGTTTTAAGTGACCTATCTTTCTCAAATTCAGGTAAGTTGATTAAATCTTGGAGGGTATATAATCACATTTATTTACATTGACAAAATTAACAGCCTATAACTTAGTTAAATGATTTGATCATATTATTTGCAAGCCTTCATATAAGTGTATAATTCCATGCTGAAAGGAATGTTTTTCCATAGACAAGAAAATTAAGTTCCACATATAGCAGCACAATTTAGTAGCTATTTTCCCTCTTCTCATACCCCTTTCACCTTTCACAGCCAAATATCTTACAGGTTATTTCAAAACTGTTCAAGCCACCATGAGTTAACTAAAGCTTCATTGTTGTTGTTTTGTTTTTACATTTTTATGTTTTGAGTTGTCATTAGATAGTTTTTATTTGTTTTTCTTTTCTTTTTTTTTTGTTAGTTGCCGACGTCTTTTTTTTTTTTTTTTTCACGAGTAAGAATTTTACTGTATAATGCCTTTAAATGAAGGACCCAACCACTTCATTTACACCTCAATTGCATTTTTATCACCATTCCCTTCATGCCTGGCATATTTATTCTTTTAATGTACTCAGTATATGGCATATATCTTATGCAACCCAATGAATTTCATGGTCTTTTTGAAGCAATTTAGGGGAAGAGATTCAATTTTTTAATGTGGTGACTACATACAAACCAGGTATCTGACACATACAGCAGAGACATTGAATTGTCACCCTGCAGACATTCATTCTTCTTTCCAATTTAATATCCTTTTCCTCCCAAAATCACACTTAAGATATATTAAAAAAAAAAAAAAGAAACTTTTTTCCTTTTGATGACCAAAGTTCATTTTATCAGCTCAGACTGCAACAAGTCATTTTCTAAATAGGAAATTTATACACTGAAGAGAGCAAATAATCATTACTAGTGATGTCAACTGGTATATTAAATCTGGGTAACATATTATTTCTGTTTTCTTGAGATAAATACTAAGACCAAAGTTTTCATCACTTCCTGAAAAATTGTTCAAGGAGACTTGAAGTGCAGTCTCTTTGTGGACAAAGATTTCCTATAAGTAACTAGAAGTAAAACTGATAGTGACACAGTTATTCAGAATCCTAAAGCTATAGTCTAAGTGATGAATACTTTTACCATTTATCCAAAATCATAGATACATCCATTTACCTACATAGGAAAATAATGTTTTGGTTATTATAAGCTGAAATTAAAACAGAATTCTTTATAATATTGGTGTGAGATGATGGTCCTTTTAAGCTTCATTAGAAAAGTAATTAAGTGATTAAATACAAGATTAATTAATTCCCTGGATAATTTATTAACCTAATTAATATTCACATTTTGAGGATTAGCATTTTAAAGAATCTCTAAAAATGATATAATTTTTGTAAGATGTTTCTTCCATATTTATTTGATGGATATTAAGATCAGTTATGCTTGTTTACTTGTGTTTTTTTTTTTTTTTCCCTTTGGAAAGGGACTTAAGCACATCTGTTTTATCACTTAGCACAAGACATTTTGTAAGAAACTTTCAGTGTCAGTGCTTTATCTTTTTATGTTGAATAGACATTATTTTTACACTTTTTTAGAGAATTTAGAGAATAAAACACAAAGAAGCAAAATACTTCAAACCTTAGCTCTTGACAAAATCTCAGTTTAAACTATGTATTAATTCTTATAAAAGCTGTACCAGTTTAAGGATCTCTTGTGGGTAGCATCAAAACTGAATTCTGGAGATCTTTATTTTAGTGGTCTAAAACGTGGATACTCAGCGGTGGCTGCATTAGGGAAAAAAGAAAAAAAGAAAAAAAAAAAGGGTTAACTGAATGCTTTTTCTGGTCCTTTGCCTGAAGACTTTGACCTTAATTGTTTAAATTAACCTGATTTCTATACAAAGTCTATATTAACTTGAAGTCCTGCTTTTTCAGTTATCTCATATTGCTTTCCCTGTGGGCTATGAATATTTCCATTGTGAGATGGTCATGGTATGAGACAAAACTAACTTTTCTATAACTACTTGGCAGTTTGCCTTCTAGCAGCCTTATTCAGGAATCAAAAAAGAAAACATTTCATTGCTTACAAACCTGTTAAGCCCTGGCAATATAAAATCTGTTGTCATGATAGTAGCATGAATGTGTGGTTTTGGTCATCCTTATTCATCTGTACATAACAGAAACTTTATTTTCTTTCTTCCAAAATAAGGTGAAAATGTATTTTCAATAAGAGCTTCAGCATTTCTTGCCACAACTTCACCTTCGGCCTGACTCAAATCATGCAAGAAGATAGTTTCTACCATATGGGCCGAGTCCACGGGGACTATTTCTCACTAAGGATAGACAGAATATAGTCTATTCCAGCCATTCTCCTTTTCTGAAGAGGCTGAGGTTACAAAGGCCAATTATAATTAATCTGTAGCTGCTTGACAGCTCACTCATTCTGGGGGAATTCTCATCACAGGGTTTATGAGAGATTTCAGTTTTTCATTCACTGCCTGAACATTCAGAAATGACCAGAACATATCAGAGAATCTAACAATAAGCACTGATTGTAACTCTTTCCCCTTTTCAGTTTAACATTTTCAGCAAACAGATTAGAAATGGTTGACATCACCATATTTAACAATCAAGTAAACCTAAAGTTTGGCAACCAACTCAGTATAAATAACACATAATTTAAACTATTATTCCTTTAATGAAAGGTGATATAACCATTGCCCTCATCTTTACAAAGTAGGGTTAAAATAATGTGTACTCACTTTTTCACACTTGTATAATAAGCTTCATGGTTACTTTCTGATTAATGTTTCCTTATTAAAAAATACCACCCATAAAAGTTTAATAATAAATTAAACAACATATAATTGAATGCACATCAACAATGTAATTATTAAAAATTCTAACACTAGCTGCACATATTTGAATGTCAGGGACTACACCTAACTTCTAAGAAGGGAATTGTTCTGCAGTTTCTTGATAGTACACATTGATAAATTAATTACTTAAACGAAAATAACAATTTTGGGTAGGAAGCAAGCAATCCAAATGGACACAAAGAAGCTTGAAAAGTAGGCCCACATTAACTTAACGAGGTTCAACAAGTCTAAGTGGAAGGTGCTGCACCTGGGCCAGGGATATCCCAGACATGAGTACAGACTGGGAGAAGAACTCATTGGGAGCAGCCCTGCAGAGAAGCACTTGGGGGTTCTGGTGGGTGAAAGGCTCAACCTAAGCCAGGAAACGTACTTGCAGCCCAGAAGGCCAACTGCATCCTGGGTTGCATCAACAGAGGAGAGGTCATCAGGTCACGGGAGGTGACTCCTGACTTGGAGTACTGCATCCAGGTCTGGAGCCCCCAGCACAAGAAGGATGTGGTGCTGTTAGAACGGGTCCAGAGGAGGGCTACAAAGATGATCAGAGGGCTGGAGCAGCTCTCCTATGAAGAAAGGTTGAGAGAGCTGGGGATGTTCAGCCTACAGAAGAGAAGGCTCCAGGGAGACCTCATTGCATATTTTCAGGACTTAAAGAAGACTGAAAAAAGATAGAGAGCAACTCTTTGCTCAATCAGATATTGACAGGATGAGGGGAAATGGTTTTAAACTAAAAGAGGGGAGATTTAGATTAGAGGTTAGGAGGAAATTCTTCAGTCAGAGGGTGGTGAGGCACTGGAACATGTTGCTCAGAGTTGTGAATACCCCATCCCTAGAGGTGTTCAAGACCAGGTTGGACGAGGCCCTGAGCAACCTGAGTGGGTGGCATCCCTGCCTGTGGCAGGGGCGTTGGAACTAGACGATCTTTAAGGTCCGTTCCAACCCAAGCTGTTCTATGATTCTGTGACAATCCCTCCTGCCTTTAGCCATCTTAATGTTATGTGTCTAGGCTACAGAAACTGTTTAGGCTATCTGTATAGTCAGTGGAGGCCCCTTAACAAAGAAAGCTAACATAAGCAGGATAAGTAACTTTCTGAAGGTACTTGTCTCTCTGATGACTACAGAGGAGTTCTAAAATAGCCTGGGGGGGTGGGGGGAAAAGCATGTCCAAAACACGTGTTTCGATTTACAAAGTTCTGTAGGCATTCATGTACAGGGTTTATGAGAGATTTCAGGTTTCCATCTACTGCCTGAACAGCCAGAAATGACCAGAGAATGTCACAGAATCTAACTATAAGCATAAGAGCAGTTTTGCAAGTTTATTGTCATTCCTCCTGCACCTAGGTCTGTTGTGATTCAGATTTGATCATAACAGTGTGCCAGAGAGACCAGATATTTCAAACATGTTGTTCAGATAAAGCAGTAGCCCTTTTTCACCCATTAAAAAGCATGCTAAGTATTTTCTAAGTAGTATTTTCTAATGGTTATCCCTGATACAAGTGTACTGAAGTAGAATGACTAGCAACATTGTAGAAAAGTTTTGTATCCATTTTAACATCATAGTCATCAGTAATGTATATTTTGTAACACACCTGAGCATAAATATTTAATTAATTTCTAACCACAAAGGGACGTGTTATAGTTGCATAAATGGAGTACAGATCAACTTGCAAGTAGTAATACCTTTACAAAGGATAAAGAGTCAGTAGGAAAGGTATATTGGAAACCAGAATGTATCTGCAGATTGAGCAGAAAAGATTCCTGGTTAAACCAGAATTAGTTCTGGTCCTTAAAATAATAATAAAAAAATAGGATGAATTATACCTTAGCAGATGAAATCACACTTTATCTTTTGGGGAGTAGGAAGAGGAACATAAAATGCCAAAGATGAGTGAGATAAAATGAGGAAAAAAGAAGTTGCAGTTGGACACCAGCTCCCCTTTCAAAGAGTCCTGAACTTACCTCAAAGCTGTGTGACTAACACTATCAAGAATCATTGATATTACATACATGACACTAGTTCTGTAATATTATATATTCACAGCTAACTTAGGATAAGCTTATTAAGAACTAATTGTTCTTATAAGTAGTGATAATGGCTGATAAAAATCAAGGCTGTCAATATATATTGTTAGTGAACTGTCAATCCAGTAAATTCATTTTGATATATGAAAAGAGAATGATTTATTAGATTTTTGAAGACAGCATTCCAATTAACACAGAAGTATCTAAATCTCTGACTCCATATAAGTATATTCAGTGCAAAAGGTGTGAAGACAGCTAAGCTATTCAGACACATGTAACAAATATATACATAACTCTTTTTCATGAAAATGACAGGTGACCATACAGATATGCCCTGCCTTTTAGATTTTATCACAGTTATACAACAAAGTCACCATGGTACAGAGAATTTTTATCAAATATATTGTTGAAATAAGTATACGGCAACTAGATAGTGTTTCCATTATTAAGCTCATCTCTTGCAGAAGCCATTTTACTATTTGAGTGGCTGTTGTCTGAAAACAGAGGTATGACATTCACAGAATTTCTATTATCAAGCTTTAATCAGGATTTCCTTGCAGTTTCAAAGGAACCTCTTTCTTCCAAATAATTTTAACTACTAAACGTTATCTTCTCAATAATTTCTAAGAACACACGTGACTAAAACTAGTAGTCTACACAAGACCAAGGTCTCACAGTAGTAGAGAACTGAATAATTTCTGTCTTTATGAATGTTTAATAGGCACTGCCACAACAGGAACAGTACTCCCTTAGACAATGTATTCAAGAATGTAGAAGGGTCTAGCAGACAAAACAAAAAAAGTCAGTAAAAGCACACATCACATCTGTAAGTATCAAAAGTTTTGGTTTAGACAGCTATTCAGTTGAACTTTCATAAAAGCAGAAAAGGGACTGCTTTCACAGGCTTGAGAAACAAACTGGGTGGCAAAGTGGAGGTCCACTGCTTGGATGAGTTGCTAAAATCTTTCTCAACTTTAAAAGTAACACAGGATTATCCATGAAAGTAGTTAGATTAAACTCATGGCAGGGTGTGGATACGTGTGGGGAAGGAAAGGAAAAGCAAGACATCAAGGACTCCATGAAGAAAGCATTGAGTATGTAGAATGATTATAAGTGGTATGGGATAGATTTGTGTACTACCGAAGACATACGGGAGAAATATAAAATGATATCTCAGGCTTAATTGCCTTTCTATTTTAAATTCTTTCAAGAAATCAATTTCAAACATTTAGAAGTAGGTTGCCAGATTTCCAATCAAACTGGGAAATCCCTGATTTCCTGTGAGATGTTACAACCTTAAATGCTTTGTGCATGCAGTTTGGTAACTCATCACTGTGTTTGTTATCTGATGTGATGATCCCAGGTGAATTGCCATGATGGACAGACATCATTTGGGCTGATTTAAAGAAATATACTCATAGAAACCTTCAGGCTTTCTAAAAAGGAGCCCTGCAAGTTTCCCAACAATTTGTTTGTCAGCTGATAGTCTTAGAAATAGTGTTCAGAGACTACATCGTCCCACATTTGAGGAAAGAAAGGCAGTGTTGGCTTTTTTTTTTTTCATTCTTTTTCTAAAATCGCTGAGCAGACAGAAAGACTATTGAGAAACCTCACAAAAGCTTCAGTTCCTGGAACTGAGTTCTCCAGAAAAATTTCACCTCCATGTTCACCAAAGGGAAGTGAAAAATATAAATCTGCACTGTTCAAAGAGCAAGGTTGTCTTTAAGTGTTCTCAGCAGCTGAGATTAAATGCTGTCTCAAGGAAGAAAAGAAATAAGAAAGAAAAGTTAATTGGATGAAGATTGCCCTGTAGAGAAATATTTCTCATGGACGTGTAATGAAAAATTAACATATAGAAAAAGTCTGTCTGGATTTATGTAAGATGTTAAAGTGACTGGGTTATTTGCTTAAATATAGGAAAACAAGATTTAGTGCAGTACATAAATTTCAAAACATAAATACTGATTTCTCCTTGGTATCTGCTAAGGAGTCCTGCCTGCTCTTCACTCAGAAAGGGAAAAGTAATCCACCAACTGCTGTGATCTATCAGCCAAAAAGAAGGCCTCCAGACATAGTATGCCACACCTTTACTAAAAATCTGCTTGAAGTTGTGTGAGACATGAATTGTATTTCATTTCTCTGTATGTGTTAGTCATCACAACATTTTGTGAACAAAACTACTATTTTCTGCACTTGCTCTGAGGAGCAATTAACAATGCACCAGGCTGAAATGGATGTTGAATGAGGAGTGGCCTGGTAACCCAATATTATGAAGTATAAATAAAGATTGATTATTTTTCACAGGTGAATGATATCATTAAATTCAAATGAAAATGTTTGTTTTCCACTTCCAGTTATCTCAATTGTCTTAGGGTAGAAACATTTCTCAGTTGTCTTGAGGGAGAAAGCTGGTAAAGTATTGTGTCTGCATATTCATCTCCTATTCTATAAACCTACATTAACTTCTCACATCCTCCTTTCTTTGATATCTTTTTCTCTGTCTTTGTTCTTCTCCACATAAACCTTTTCCCTTTCTGTCAAAAAAAAAAAAATTTGAACACCTGTCTTTTCAGAGTCAAGATCTATATTAGAAATGCTTACTTACAGCATGTCTTTCATACAATCATTCAATTAAGAATTAATAAGGGAGCTTCCATCTTAATTAAATATTAAATGGCTTTAAAAATCTTATTTAGCTTAATAAATATTCAGAGTTAAATTAATGTCTTTGTCTAACTAATCCAGCGTGGCAAAAGCAATAAACTGTGCTACAGTAAATATATTACAATTTAAATATATTACAATTTTAAAACAATATTTTTTTCCTTTTTTTTTTCTTTTTTTTTTTCTCAGTTAATGTATCTAGGCTAATCTGAGGTTAAACCACTTTACTTAGTTAGAGAGTCTCATCAGCAGAAGTAAATCTTAATTATATGACATATACAAAATAACTATAAAATCTCCCTGCAAGAAAGAAAGGTAAAAGCTTGAATTGAGTGAATTCTCTAAGTAATGCATTCAGTAGGTGTTTTAAGATAATAGTTTTCTTTTTATCTGTTTAAACAGTACATAAGCTCCATAGTCATATTATTGTTGTGGGAATTCTCTGTTGATTTTAAAAGTACATAAACTAATATAAGTCTATGAAATTCCCTTATGTATGAGAAAAGACTATATGTACATACATTTTACTGGGAAAATATCTGAAATATTTGCTTAGAGTTTTCTGTTTGCTTTTCAGTGTACGTTAAGAAAACCGTGGAAAGATCATTTTTCTTTTTAGGTCTGCAAGGTTTTCCACAGGGCCAAAGTCCACTATTACCTTTCTCCCCTCTGATAATGAAGCCAGAAACAGTCTTCATTTTCACAGGTCTCTACAATCATGCTGTTATGTCTTAGCAACATATTTGTTGATGTCTTTGGATCATCCTTTGGAACAATGCAGCTGAAGATGTTCAGTAGGATCAAGTGCACTATTGACAACAGGCACCTGGGATTTTATACTTTTAAGAAGTCATAAAAACACTTGGAAAATCTCAAGTTGTGTGCTTCGCTTTTTAAATGTTCTGTACAGGGTGACAGATATATTATCTAAAGAATCTTAAAAAACGTGAGAGGCCTTGTACCCACTTTAAATAACATATCAACCTCCTTAATTTGAACTAGGTTTGGGTATCCAATTTTAGTTCTTACATATGTATATATATGTATATATATAATTGTCTTAAAACTACATCATCTGTGGGAACAGTAATCTCAACAGAGAACATTATTTCTTCCCATTCACTCAGAATTACTTGGTATTCAATACAGAATTGATAATTAATTACAATTTTAATACAGAATTGATATAGTTTTTGTGACTATAATTCAAAGTGCTTTTGTGAACACTCAGACTGTAGAAATGAGCACCACAAAGAAGCTCATAAGAAAATATTTGTTCTGCATTTGGAGCCAGATTTAAATTGTGGCTAGTTAGGACAGTTAGAAAAACATTACTTAACTGCTTGTTAAGTAAGATTCATTAAATACTGTGAAATGGTGGGAGGAAGTGTTTCTTGGAAGAAGAAAAAAAGATCTATTTTGCAAAAATCATTTATAATGGATACAGTAACAAGAGAAGACATTAATAATAATCAATTTCCATTTGTAATATGTATATACACATGTGCACATCATTTTAATCAAATCATTTGGTGGTATATTTCCAGCTAGGAAAGCAGGAAATATATTATCTCTTGCCCTGTTTTAAAATGAGTTAACGTGTGTCTTAGAGTTTCAGTAGAATTGAGTGGGAAATGCTTAATTTTAGTAGTGATTACACTTCAAAAGAGATGTAAATGGCTACACATACTGCAGAATAAGATGGTTTCAAGATTGCATCACTTCCTAGGGAATATGACAAGTGATATAGTCATTAACTCAGAAAAACACAACTAAATGCACTTAGAAGAATGACAAACAAGGAAAACTTTGTAACAGTAATTAGTATCACAAAGTGATGTTGTTACTCAAGCTGCAAATCAAACACATGGCTTTTTATTTTTTTTCCTGCTTAAACCTACATATAAACTGTATAAAATCAAACAGATATTTCTTCCTAGAGTACAAGAGGTAGAAAAAAATCTTATTGATATCATAACGCATTCTGCACGAGAAAAGGGTAGGAAGAGGGCCCCATATCCCTGACAACCATAACAAAATATTTGCTTAGCCTAGTATACATGATCTATTTTTAGTAGCTATTTTAGGAAAGGATTGATTCAAAGAAAATCACAACTACTGTTATTTTAATATACATTTAGATTAATATTAACACTTGGTTTATACTAGAATAAAATCAAGGAATGATAATAGAAACTGGCATGGGATATGAAAAGTTAAAAGCATCTTAAAGAAGCCATTCAAGAACTAATGTCTTTTCCTATTTAAAGAGTGTACGTTAGTCAGCATCATCAATATTTTAAGTTAAGGTTATAAAAGTATGACAGAGACATCCATATATTTTTTCAATAACTTGCTACTCTTTTTAAGGAGTTACATTTATTTGTGGTTTTTGCCTCCACATTGCCCATACAATTTAATATTATGTTGTTGGTAAAGAGTAAAGAATTAATACCTATTGGTCTGTTATACGTGTCCCTTAACAGATGACATTTAAAATTATGCAGAGGAATAAATCATACTGTTTTTCCTTCTCGCTAGAGACTACTTTTTATACACACATTTTGTGATATAAATCTTTTATCACGTTGACATCGATAGAGAAGATTCAGCCCCTACTGAATGGCTTAACAGAAACTTTGAGTATGGAATGAAAATCTTTCATGTCTTCGAAGTTGCAGATCTCTTTATCAGGCATTTTCAACAGTGTAAAGTGTCATCTTAACCTCCTTAATCCTACAGAGATTTATATATATTCCTTTTTTTTTTTTTTTCAGTGCTGTTTAAAGCACAGAGCTGTTGAATAGGGGTCAGTAAAATTTACCATTGCATATAAATATATATATTTTTTTACGTGAGTGCATTTACATGGTTGTATAATACACCTTTCAGCATATAGGTGTTTCTTTTTTATTTTTTTTCAATCCTTTCTACCTTAAGATAATTTGACAACTTTTATTCTATCCATCCACCGAGTAAGCAAAATCCTCCACACGTGCCCATGAAAAACCTGGAAAATGCCTTTGTCTTCATTTAAATTTCATATTACAGTCAGTGCCACTAATTGTAGATGAGTGCGCACATGCAGAATTTCAGGCTGCAGGGGAACATGCTTGCTCTCAGAATTGTTCTCTATCATAATCATTCTGAAGGGAACAATTAAATCTAACAGTCTGAAAAACTGTTCTAAAAGAACAGGTGGATAAGTTGTCTGATAAATGTGAGAGATTTTTTTCATACAACAACAACAAAAAATGTCTATTCAAGTCCATAAAGTGATCTACAGTTTTTGAGAGGATATTTTCAGCCCCATTCTATTTGTTTTCCTTCAATATTCTGAAAAGAAAGCTTACAGAAAAATAGAAATTTTATCAAAGTCATTAATTTGGAAGAGAGGTGTCATTTTGTAAGCAGTGTCAGTTTTGAAGGCAGAGAAAAAAATAATACAAAATAAGTACAAATTAAACTGTGTACAAAGGAAAAGAACTAGATGTGATTAAAACAATAGAAATCTGACATGAACCAAGATGTGTTATTTTAAAGTTTGAGAATTACTGTTTCATTTCCTTGTAAGAATATAACAAGGTCAGGCTCAATGGCAAAGGTCCTCACAGGTTTCCTGCTGTATCACTTTGCAGCATCAGGGATACTTGCAGGGATATTTGTTTGTTTGTTTGTTACTTGGTTGCTGTTTTTTTTTTTTCACTTTTCTTTGTTGAAATTTGTTTTAATTAAATCACTAATCCTATGGTTAATTTATATATTTGTTTACATCTGGTTCTGTGAGGGTGGCTCTAGTAAGCGATAAGCATATCAAGTTGATTATGATATGAGAAAAATTCTGGTAATGTGGAGAAGAAGAACTGGGTCAATTTGCAGCTGTGGAGTAAGTTTTCCTGCAAGGTTTCTTTTGTTCAGGCTAATTAATAGTAAAATTTTGCCTTCTTCCTGGCCTTTCTGTGGGTGACAAGATTGATAACTGCATTCAAAAGACAGGTTGCAGTGCCTGCCAGCCAATAAGATATGGAAAGCAGATATCCTGAGACATATATTTTATAAGTTAGGCCTACAGGTTCATAGGTTTACAATCAGCCAACTCATATAGAACCATCAGAAGCACCACTAACTGGAAAAATTAACAGAGGATAGTAGCTGACAAGAACAGTGACTGTAGAAAAATAAATAAATAAATGAATAAATAAATAAATAAAATTAAAAATGGCTGGTTTTTTTTTTTTTCCAGTTAATGTTTGGCTTGGAAAATGTGCTTAAATAAAATAGAAAAGATTCATAAAAGCATAGAATCATAGAATCATAGAATATCCCGAGTTGGAAGGGACCCATAAGGATCATCAAGTCTTTCCACCCTCATCCGAGTCCACAACTCCTCCAAGTTTGGTGTCGTCGGCAAAATTTGCTCAAAACACCTTCTAGTCCTACATCCAAAACATTTATAAAAACATTGAAGAGGACTGGCCCTAAAATGGAGCCTTGAGGGACCCCACTAGTGACCATCTAGATGTGGCCCCATTTACCACAACCCTTTGAGCCCTGCCTGTCAGCCAATTGCTCACCCATCGTATGATGTTTTTGTTTAGCTGTATGCTGGACATTTTGTCCAGTAGGATCCTATGGGAAACCGTGTCAAAAGCTTTGCTGAAGTCCAAAAAGATCACATCAGCTGGTTTCCCTTGATCGACTAGATGCGTGATCTTATCATAAAAGGAAATCAACTTTGTTAGGCAGGACCTACCCCTCATGAACCCATGTTGGCTGGGACCAATGACTGCATTGTCCCCCAGGTGCGCTTCAATAACATATCGAGCTTTTTTTCTTTTTTTCATGGAAAAAGTGTTGAAACAATTTTTGTTGCTTTCATGCTTCATTTCAATATTAAACAAATTTTCTTCAAGGTGATAGAGGATTTATTTCAAGCCAACTCAATTTCAATATTTTAAATTAGACTTGGTAATATATAGCATTTTCAATATTTTAAATTAGATTTGGTAATATACAGCATTACGGATACCTAAGATATCTATATATTACAGTGTTGAGGAACAAGTTTATGTTTTAACCAGATAAAAGTGATTACTGAAATGAGAGAATTTGAAATATTCAAAACTGTAAATTTGAATATCATCAAAGAAATATGCTGGAATTTCTACTTTTCAAAATTCTGGTTTGTCATTTAATTCTGAGGGAAAAGAAACCAAAATAGCAAAACATCAGAATGAACAGTGAAATCATAATTATATATATAATATATATGATATATATATCAAAAAGCTCTAGAAGACAAATAGGGAACAAAGCGAAGGAAGAGATGTCACTTCTGAAAGTTTAGAATAGCAATGCTTTCTCTATTGGAACATGTTGAACTACCTTTTGTCATCCTGAAGAAAACTTTTAGAATAAAAGGAAAGGTCACCAGAATTTATGACAGACAGGCAGAACATTGCTGTTGGGTGCATTTGATTCAGATATATGGGGACTTCCTACATAAATTTTTGAGAATTCATCTGTATAAAATTTTTTAAGTTAAATCTATTTGGTGACACCTCTCTTATATCTCACTCTCCATTCACCTTGCTGTCAAACCTAACTGTTTATTTCAGGATCTTTTAAAACAATATTTGTGAGAACGTGAGAGGTAAAAAGCCATTTTAGTCAGAGTGACTTGTGCTCCTTCAAAAATGTATTGGCTTAGCTTTTGAATGACCAATGTTTTTTTCAAGACCATTTGCAACCAAACACTATTCAGTTAACACCTGGGCACCAATTTAAGTATAATTTTTTGTGGAAAAAAAAGAGAAGCAACTTTTCAGAAAGATTATGTAGGCCATATACAGTGCCACTTGAACCAGGATATATAGTCCCCTATACATAACACTGTTTATTCAGACATGAGAAAGATATCTCCACCTTCACTGTGATGTGCAAGCACCTCTTTCTAAATTTAAAGTCTTAGAAAGTTAGGTCATAACTGTTATAGTTATTAATGAATCACAACTTCATAGTTACCTTATTAGCAGATGAAATATTAAAGGAAAATAGCAAACATCATGTTTGTCATGCAGTCAGTAGGATAATAGGAAAAGATTAAATTAAATTCTTGTTGGATAACAAAAGGAATCATTGTTATCTTGGTAGTGGGAAGTGGATCTCCAGAACTTCCTAGCCAAGGCATATAACTTAGCATAATGGTCTGACATGCATTGTCTGTCATCTTTCTGGAGTACTTAGGCTGAGGAAGACCTATAATCTAGATTTTTTATGAGAAATATTTTATATGCTGCAGTTTCATGAAAATAATATGTCATTTCATGTTTTGAGTTTAACTGAATGCTGTTACCATGTGAGGTTAGACCAAGAGGGTCCCAATATTCAGAAGAGTTTTTCAGAATTCCAAGATACAAGAAGTATCATGGTAGTAACTCTTCTAGACATACGCATTGTTAAGACTTACGTTATCTATAAGAGTGTTGCAGAAGTAGTAGAAACAAGGCTTCCCATAACTGGCAATTTCCAGTAACTGAATTGCTGAGAGAGATTTTTTTTGACCTTATCATTAGTTATCACTGGAGAGTGACTATTTAATTACACTCTATATAGACAGAATGCCTTTTTTTTTTTTTAATACCTTACATACTGAAAAACAAACTGGTAGAGTTTTGGGGAAATCAGATGATAGACAGAGAAACATTGATAGTTTCAGGTGTCAACAGATGAGCTCAAGCCATGCCTAAATGCCTTCTCTTTTGAGTTTTTAGCTAGTGAAGAGGACTTTAGATACGTTGAAATCTGTACCTCACAATGGGATATCGTGTGTTGATCTTAGCCCTGACTCAAGCTGATGTTGCCACATGATACAGTGCTACATCATACAGCAATTCTAGCTTAGGAAGCTGTATGGGTGGGTATGCAGCAACCATAAAATGCTCAAAAGAAAGCCTTACTAGCTTGAGTATTAATGTGACTATGCTATTTGCTGAAGCAATTTTTGCCACAGACATCTTGCTTTACTTTTCACAGCATTTATCAGTAGGCACATTCTACATCATTCAGATGTCCTGAAATTAGTACCTTTGGCCTTGTAGTTCTGTGTAGGAGTGAATAATTTATGTGTGAGTTGTTTATGTTTGAAAGTTTCATTGGGAACACTTCTGTGTTACAAAATAAGGTTCACAAATTCAATTATAGAGCTCTGCACACAGTAGGACTGGTTTCTCTATTCACAGTTTGAATGCCAAGATGCCTGTGGATAGGTAGGTATGTCTGTCAGTGATCACAGCACCCACTGTGCAGAAATGTGCTTTAGAATAAACAGTTTAGATTTTGAAAGTCAACAGAGCTTAACAGCAAGACATAGACTATATGCTCTAGGCATCTTTGGCATTCAACACCTAAAAAGCAAGCATTCAACTCTTTCTGGGTGATGTAGACCACCTTGTTTAATTACCTGGTCTAGCTATTCAGTCAATGGAATAACAGTAGGTTCCTCTTAAGAATGAATTGCAAAAAGCTAAGTGAGTTGCCTGGGACTTTCAATTGACTGTGCACAGAGACTGAACTCTTCAATGAGAGAGCTCAAGATAGAAGGTGATATGCTGAATCCCAGAACATAGTCATGGAGCTAAAGAATATGTGTCAGTCTGCACAGACTCTTCTTCAGATTGCTGTATCGTTGACTAAGATCAAGCAACAAATTAGGTTTAATAAGGTGTACAAAGTGTTTGAAACAGTAGCCATCTTCTGTACAAAAGCCTATCTGGTTGCACAAAAACACAGAAAATTCAAATTCCTTGGCATTAAACCTTGCCTCCCATTTGCAAGCGTTTAAGTTCAAGCAGAAGGTATAGCACACAAAAGGTGGCTAACAGGATGCGTACTTCCCTTCCATATTCTCAATCCTCCTCTCATATATTGAAGCTGACATTGAGTAACCAGGAATATAGGGCCATGGGAGGAAGAAAGCAAAGGTGAGCAGGAGTCTAAAGACTGATGGCCTGCAGACTAAAGACTCCATTCCCCTGACAAAAAAAAAAAAAACCTCAGTTCTGCTACCACACTGCTTATGCATTTTGCATCAGTCATTGAACAAAAAGCAGAAATAGTCTGAAGGAGCAGAAAGTTGTTTTGAATGGAAGTGGTCATGGTCTCTGTGCTTTACATAAAGATCAATGCCATCTGTGTTTGTCAGACTGCTTAGGAGCCCTGACTGTTGGGTCTCTCAGGGATTCAGGCTGAGTTTCACCTTCCTTTCATAGATCTTAAGCACACAAATGCTTTGTTGTCCATACTGTAAGTGCTTGTTGGGCTAGGCAGTGAAAGAAATAGGCTTTAGGAATCCTTTGAAATCCAATCTTTTCCATTGCATCTATGCTGAACAGGCAGTCTGCAATTATGTGTTAAATCTTTTCACTGCTTTGTTAAAGTGTTACTCCATGGTTTTCCATAAAACCCAGTATAAACAGGCTAAGGAAAAAGCACTTTGTGTACATTCCCTATATATATATGCATGCTGGGCACACACCTTATATTGTTATCAAGGTGATGGTTGCACTTCATTGATGGCTTTTTTGTAAGAGTAGAGCTTTGTAAGAGTTGCTTTGTGTTGAAGAGCTGTGTTGAAGGAGAAATTAAGTACACAATGTCTTATTCCATTACCGTACACCTTTTGGAGTAATATGCACATCCTCAAAGTGTAATCTATCAAGAAGATAGACTGTTACACCAGTATTTCTCTTGTTGTCTAGTCTGTAGATGAAGAAAACAGTACACATGGCAAAGGAAAGACCAGAATCAGACCAGAAATGTTTAATACAGGTTTTATTTTCTTACATTTTTAAAGAAAAAAACAATAAACAGCTATTCACATTTCAATGTGTCTAGGGTAAGATATAAAGGATATGCTTTCAGATTTGATTGAACTCCTTTTTTTTTTTTCCTTTTTAGCATGTAATAAGTCACCCATCATAAGATAGTCACCCATCTGCCTTCTAAATTTTTGATTCTGGAACATATAGCAGGTTTCTAGATGAAGCCTAACTGTTTGCAGATTTTGCATTCAGTACAGCCAAGAATTATTTTGGTGACACTGTATTAGAAACTAATAGCATAAAAATATTGCTTTCATGACACAACATGAGTTATAAATTATTTAGTTCATCTGTAAATCAACTGGTTATGGGAGTACACAATGTAAATTTAGTCTTTATCTTGATTGAGAGTTTCTTCAAATATGTTGTTAATCCTTCTAATGGATGCTCCAGTATTTTCCAAGAAAACAAAAAGTTTGGTGTTGTTTTTCTGTTGGGTTAGAAACTCAAAAACAGGAGACTTCCCCTCCCCCCCCCCCCCTCCCCCCCCAGTTTATTTACTTTTACTGAAACCTGAAATTAAATGGAATACATATAGAGTTGGTAACTGGCCTACATAGAACAACTGTTCTTTCATCTTCATTTTCAAAAATAAAATTAAAATAAAGCAAAACTTTTTTGATGATCAAATGTTTATTTATTGCTCTTGTCTTATTTCACATCCATTTGTTTAGATATGATTCAAGAACAATGATAATGTGAAAACAAAAGTAATTTTAACATTTAGTTTTAATATGGCCAGTTTTACAGGGGATTCTACACTCATGGGCTTTGTAGATAAATTTTGCCAATTTGGTAAGATTAGTCTTTTAAGAAATCTCCTAACTGAGATTTAATTTTTTTAATTATTGTTGTCTAGTGAGGAAACAAAAATAAAATTATTCTTCAACAATATCTACTTACCATTGACAAAGTAAGAGGTCAAAATATATCTATCTGTCTTAAGGAAAAAAAGAACTTATCCAGTTGCATCCATTTCAGCAGGATACAATTGGCATGAGTTGAAAAGCTTTTACAATTCAATGAAAAGCATTCCTTCGATATGAAAGTCTGACCCCTCTACTCCTCAAATATTTGTCATGGTTCTGATAATGTTAATAGTATTTTCAGCAGTCTTCTCAACAGTGTTAACTGGAGAGTAATCTCTGTGAGGAATTCCCCAAACACTTCTTCAGTTAAGAAACATGTACAAACACAACACGACTGCTTAGCCAGCTGCCCAGTAGCTAAGAGAAATTTATCTAGCCTGGATTTCCTTTAAGCTAAATTCCCTTTCATTGCCCAGTTTCACAGAGGCTTGCAACGTATAAAGAATGGGATTGGTGTCACATGTCTGGCATAAATTCAGCAGATTTTTTTTTTCTTGCAATGTACAAAACTTTTTTTTTTCCTCTCAGAAGATTTTTCCTTACCAGACCTTGGGGAAAAAAAAAAATCAGGATTATGTAATGTCTCTTCAAAAATACAGTTTTAAAATCTCTCCTTGACATGGGCTTTTTAAGATCCAACACAGAGGAGAAACTAGTAAATAGCGTGGAAAATGAACAAAGCATTTGAAAGCAAACAAAAAAGATAAATACAGATGAAATTCCCTACACACACACCAAAACTATTTATTAAAATAGTTCCCTTTGCCAAAATACTGATATAGTGATAAAGTAGAAGTAATATTAGTTCCAGAAACTGGTAAACATAAATTATATAGGAGAATACGATTTTAATTAGAGATCAAGTTGAACTGCATCTTCTATGCATAGTTTTTAAAGTTTTTTGTTGTTGTTGGCAGTGGTGGTTTGGTTTGTGTTCTTTTTCTTTTTTAATCTTTCATGGTATTACCTGGTAATGGATGGATGGATGTTAAGAAAAAAAAAAAAAAAAAAAAAAAAAAAGGTGGGGTTGGGGGGGGAAGGGTGAAAAAGGGGAAAGGGGAGGAAAAAGAAACCTGTTGAATTGCTTTTCTCATGCCTGCTAACAATCAATTTTATCACTTTTTCTTTTTTTTTCTTTTTTTTTTCTATTAAAAATATCCAGAAAGAATAATGACATGGCTATAGAAAAATTGAGATGAAGAGGCAAATCATTCCTGAACGTATGTCTGAGGTGGATTCAGTGGGCTAAATGTCACCAAAAAATTCACAGGGCTCCCAGAATAAAGCTAAATACAACTTAGAGACCTTACTTGCTGGGGAAGGTACTGAAGTGATTATATTGAAAAAAACACTGAGGTAAAGGCAGACTGGTTCTGCTTTTACCAGTCTGCAGAAATGTCTAACTTTTTCCAGATACCTTGAGAAAACTTCCAAAAAGTTAGGTCGCATTTTGAGCTCTCTAATCAAAGCGCTTAAATTTCACTGTGGCTCCTAAAATGAACTGGTTGGTGCTTCCAAATAAATTTTCCACATAGACTCAGTTTTGCTTTTGTTCATACAGCTACATGTTATCTCTACTTGTAACATCACACAAATACAAATGCCAGATGTGGACTTTAAAATATCACAATCTGATCTTTTTGAGTAAGTATATCTGACCACAAATACTATTTATCCAGTTATTCCCCATTTCAAGTCCCATATACCGTGATTGAATTTAAGCATGTTATTTATAAAAGTATTAGCCCCTGAGTTGGCTACTTCAAGTAATGTAGATTATTCCACTTCAGAGATTGAAGAGTTTTATTTTTGACAATGTTAAGACAGACTGATTGGAACAGTTTTAACTTGTCTTCACTTTCTTGTTGGGACAGTTTGCAGAAACATAGCTTGTATTACAACAGAACAAACAAATTCGCAGAGCATCTACTACTACTGTTCTATGGTAGTATGTAGTAGTACATTTAAATATATGATAACATATATAGTATAGTATATATAGTAGTATATATATTAAGATAGAAAATATAAATAGAAGTATATTTAAATATATAAACCTATTGATAAATCATATTTCACTACAGCACAACTCAGCAAGGTACTGAGAAATCTGGCTCATAACCAGAAATTCACTTAGGCACATTTAATTTCATTCACTTTAGTGGCTTTCTTGGCTGGAGTTTCAACTGTTCAGCACCTTACATGACTCAGTTTTAAAAGAATTCACCAGGCAAATGCTTTATATTGCACCAAGACACAGCATGACAAATAGTCAATAAGGATGAGAATAATAAGGATTACAGTCATATTGTAATGTGGTTGCACATTTTAGTATATTCTATAGTTCTAATTTTTTCAAGTGGATATTGACTCCCTTATACTCTCATCTCAAAGGAGCTGGGTTTTTGACAGAGATTTACATTTTAATGTTAAAATTAAATTGTAGAGCTTTGGTCTGGTCATAAAGGGGCAAAGGCTCTGTGGATAAGTGCAGAGATATTTATACACATGAAAAAAATGAAGGAGTAGCTTGAGATGTCATGAACATGAAGAAGACGGGAAAAAAACATCAAAATCAGCAGCCAAGTCAGAACAAAACCTGCTAAGAGAACAAAATACTAAGTTCAAAATAATAGCAGCTTCCTGCCTGTTCTTCTCCTCCTTTCCCATTTCACCCAATTTCAAAGACACATCATTTTCTGAGAGCCCAAAGAATGAGTGTGATTTTTTGTTTGTTTGTTTGTTTTTTGTTTTGTTTTGTTTTTTGTTGGTGTTGTTTTGTTTTAGATCATAAGAGGCAGAAGTTTCAGGAACATTGCCTGAGTCTGTAAAGAGGCTTACATAAAGTTGCTAAAGAGGCTTATACAAGTCATTGACCCCTATGTATCTTACTCTCTAGACAGGTTTCACATATGTCCACACGAACAACTTCTTTAGGAACTTATTAACAGCTTCGATAAATTGAGCAGTGTCTATATTCAGTCCAGGTTGCCATAATTTGCAGGTGAATCAGTCCTGTGAAGATAAAGGGCTCTGTAAGGGGTGAGTTAAGACAGAACTTAAATAGTATGTTGTGTGTTAATAATAATAATAATAATAATAATAATAATAATGGGACATGGCTGAATTTATACCATACAAACATCTAGGCAAGTCACTATTTTAGTTAATGATAGAATTAGGTAGCTTGCCCAACAGCATGTAATTCTTGTCATCTTAAGATAAATATCTTTAGGCTGTGTGGTTTAGCCCGGCTGGCAGCCAAACACCACACAGCCGTTCGCTCACCCTCCCCCCTCCCTCTCCGGGATGGGGGAGAGAAACAGGAAAGTGAAGCCTGTGAGTTGAGATAAAGACAGTTTATTAAGACAGGGAAAATAATAACAATAATAATAATAATAATAGTATTAATAGTAATAATGTGTACGAAATAAGTGATGCACAATGCAATTGCTCACCACCCGTTGACCGATGCCCAGCCTATCCCCGAGCAGCCGGCCCCCCCCTCCACCCCGGCTAGCCACCCCTATATATTGTTCAGCATGACGTCAGATGGTATGGAATACCCCTTTGGCCAGTTTGGGTCAGCTGTCCTGGGTCTGTCCCCTCCCAGCTCCTGCTGCATCCCTAGCCTGCTCGCTAGCAGGACAGAGCGAGAAGCTGAAAAGTCCTTGGCTTGGTGTAATCACTGCTCTACAACAATTAAAACATCAGCATGTTATCAGCGCTCTTCTCATTCTAATCCAAAACATAGCACCCTGCCAGCTACTAGGAGGAAAATTAACTCTGTACTAACTGAAACCAGGACAGTACTATAATATGCCTTGTCTTCATACAGTATAGACTTACTTTTCACCGTAATTTTACATTGTTATTTCAGCATGCATCACTTAAAAAGAGAATGTCAATGGTGTTAGCAGAGTGACTGCAACAGCCACTGGGCAAGAATCTAATGAAAAACTAGAAAGATAAAAGCACAAGAAAACTGAGGTGAGAGTACCAATTCTTGTCTTATTCATATGTTTTCATAGAAAGTAATGTAATTAATTCAGAATTATATAATGGCTAGTAGAAATATGCCTGCTCCTGCATAGATGAGGCCACAATGTTACTTATTTGTAGCTCAACAATCTATTAAATCAATTGATGAATATGTAGGTACATCATTTACTGTAAACAACAATGTTCCAAGATGATAGCTGAAAGGCAAATTGCAATATTGAATATAAGGAAACAAACCAGGGATTCCTGTTAACACCATTTCTGCAAGCATAGTCTCCCTAATGTAGTGATGTTGAGATCAGCATCAAATCACAGCAATTCACTGTAAGGAGATGTGAGTAGTGTACTACCCACAGACAAGTACAGACTTCTCTGTACTTCCCTCCTATAAGCTTTTTCTGGTTTCCACATCCAACTGAAAATACAAGATGAATAGCAGCTGTACAGCATGATGAAGCTGCAACCTCTTACTGAAGAGCTACATAGGATATTACATAAGATATTCTGTTGGTAATCTGGTAGAAGACTGAAGCTTTGCAAAGGCTGCATCTACGACCATGTAGATGATTCTGTGATTCCATGAAAGTAGGTTACTTAGACTGAGATTGGATTAAAGGGGAAAAGAATACTGAAAAGGGACTGAACGCTTCTTGTTCTGACTATGATAAATATCTCTAACTAGAAGTGAGCTTTTGCATATTTCCATATAAATAAAGACCACAGTTCAAATGTATAATTATCTATTCCTTCATAGTCTGTTCTTAAAACAGCACCTGTGCAGAGGCATATCTGCCATTTTTTCTATATGGCTAGTGAGCTGCCATTTCTTCAAAAAATATAAGAAATTGGGTAGAAAAAGAATAGTTACGCCTTATAACTTTGGTTTGCCATCTGTTAATATTGAAGCCTATTTAGTGTAGTTCTGCCAATAGTTGGCTCAAATGATATAAGCAAAAATGGAAAAGGAGGGCCTACGTGAAGATGTCTCCTGGGTTGCGGAGCTTAGACTCCTGCTGTTACAAGTATCAGTCATGTCATGGCCCTTTCTTAAATGTGTTGAGATCAGTTATTAGTATCATTGGAATACAATTAAAGAATCTCATTGCTTTCATAGCAAGGAATCTTCTTGAAATTTCCAACCAGTTTATTTTGATGTATTGTTGTGCAAACCATGCTCCTTAGCTGTAGTATCTCAATTCCCTCAGTGACATTTATGCCCTCTAGAGATACAAAAAACAGCTCTCACCATTTGCTTTACTCAAGCTTTACTAAGCTTTTTGCTTTTTCATAGAATAGTAGAAACGCAATGTTGGAAAAGACCTACAAGATCATCTAGTCCAACCATCCTCCTATCACCAATACTACCCACTAAGCTACTAAATCATATCTCATAGCACCTTGTCCAGGTGCTTCTTGAACACCACAAGGGACGGTTACTCTACCACCTCCCTGGGCAGGTGGTTCCAGTGCCTGACCACTCTTTGAGAGAAAGTTTTTCCTGACATCTAATCTAAATCTCCCCAGGTGCAATTTGTGGCCATTTCTTTGAGTCCTATCATTAGTTATCTGAGAGAAGAGGCCAACTCCCTCTTCACCACAACCACCCTTCAGGAAGTTGTAGAGTGCAGTGAGGTCTCCCCTGAGCCTCCTCTTCTCCAGACTAAACAATCCCAGCTCCCTCAGCCGCTCCTCATAAAACTTGTGCTCCAGACTCCTCACCAGTTTTGTTGCCCTTCTCTGGACACGCTCCAGGGCCTCAATGTCTTTCTTGTACTGAGGGGCCCAAAACTGAACCCAGTACTTGAGGTGCGGCCTCACCAAAGCTGAGTACAGGGGCATGGATCACCTCCCTGGTCCTGCTGGCTACACTATTTCTAATAAAGGCCAGGATGCCATTGTCCTTGGCCACCTGGGCACACTGCCGGCTCATGTTCAGCTGAGCATCGATCAACACACCCAGGTCTCATTCCTCTTCACAGTCTTCTAGCCACTCTGCCCCAAGCCTATAGTGTTGCATGGGGTTATTGTGGCCAAAGTGCAGAACCTGGTACTTGGCCTTGTTAAACTTCATCCTGTTCAACTCATCCCAGCAGACCAGCCTATCCAGATCCCTCTGAAGGGCCGCCCTACCCTCAGGCAGATCAACACCACCTCCCAGCTTGGTGTCATCTGCAAACTTACTGAGGATACACTCAATCCCCTCATCTAGGTCATCAATAAAGATATTAAACAAGATAGGCCCCATGTCCTGGTTTCAGGTAGGACAGAGTTAATTTTCCTCCTAGTAGCTGGCAGGGTGCTATGTTTTGGATTAGAATGAGAAGAGCGCTGATAACATGCTGATGTTTTAATTGTTGTAGAGCAGTGATTACACCAAGCCAAGGACTTTTCAGCTTCTCGCTCTGTCCTGCTAGCGAGCAGGCTAGGGATGCAGCAGGAGCTGGGAGGGGACAGACCCAGGACAGCTGACCCAAACTGGCCAAAGGGGTATTCCATACCATCTGACGTCATGCTGAACAATATATAGGGGTGGCTAGCCGGGGTGGAGGGGGGGGCCGGCTGCTCGGGGATAGGCTGGGCATCGGTCAACGGGTGGTGAGCAATTGCATTGTGCATCACTTATTTCGTACACATTATTACTATTAATACTATTATTATTATTATTATTGTTATTATTTTCCCTGTCTTAATAAACTGTCTTTATCTCAACTCACAGGCTTCACTTTCCTGTTTCTCTCCCCCATCCCGGAGAGGGAGGGGGGAGGGTGAGCGAACGGCTGTGTGGTGTTTGGCTGCCAGCCGGGCTAAACCACAACACCCCAGTACCAACGCCCAGGGGACACCACTTGTAAGAAGATGCCAGCTGGACTTCACTCCATTAACCACTACCCACTGGGCACAGCCCTCCAGCCAGTTCTTTACCCAGAGAAGAGTACACCTGTCCAGGCCATGGGTAGCCAGTTTCCTCAGTAGAATACTGTGGGAGAATGAGTCAAAGGCTTTGCTGAAGTCTAAGTAGACTACATCAACAGCCTTTCCCTCACCTACCAGTCTGGTCACATGGTCATAGAAGGAAAAGAGGTTGGACAAGCACGACGTGCCTTTCATGAACCCGTGCTGGCTGGGCTTGGTCCCCTGGATGCCATGCACATGCCATGTGATCTCACCCAAGATGATTTGCTCCATAACTTTCCCTGGAACCGAGGTCAGGCTGACAGGCCTATAGTTCCCCGGGTCCTCCTTACAGCTCTTCTTGTAGATGGGAGTCACATCAGCAAGACTCCAATCCTCTGGGACCTCTCCAGATAACCAGGAACACTAACAGATGGTGGAAAGCGGCTTGGCAATCACCTCTGCCAGCTTCCTGAGCACCTTAGGGTGGAGCTCATCTGGTCCCATGGACTTGTAACATTCCAGATGGAGGAGCAGGTCTCTAACTGTCTCTTCCTGGATCACAGGGGGTGATTCTATACCTGAATCACAGGGGACGCCCAGGTCAGGGCATAAAGTACCCTGAGGATTACTGATCGGACTATTAAAGACAGATGTAAAGAAGGTATTGAGAACCTCAGCTTTATCCTTTTCTTCAGTGATCACTTTTCCTGCTGCATCAAGTAAAGGATGGAAATTTTCCTTGGTTCTTCTCTTGCTGTTAATATATTTGTAAAAGGATTTCTTGTTCTCTTTTACTGCAGTGGTCAACCTGAGTTCAAGCTGGCCTTTTGCCTTTCTAACTTCCTCTCTGCATATCTTAGCCACTTCCTTGTAGTCACCCCAAGTAGCCTGTCCCTTCTTCCAGCGGACATAAACACTCTTTTTCTCCCAGAGTCTCAACAAAAATTCCCGGTTCATCCATGCCAGTCTTCTTCCCCTCTGGCATGCCTTATGGGACTCAGGAACAGCCTGCTCCTGTGCCTTTAAGATTTCTGTCTTGAGAAGCATCCAGGCTTCCTGGACCCCTTTGCCCTTCAGGAGTGACTCCCAAGGGACCCCTGATTAAGTCCTGAATAAGTCAAAGTCTGCCCTCCAGAAGTTCAAGACAGCAGTTTTCAGCAGTTTTGCTAGTTACCCTTCTGACATCACCAAGGATAGAAAACTCTACAATTTCATGGTCACTCTGCCCAAGACAGTCCCCAGCTTTCACATCTTCCACCAGTCCTTCTCCATTAGTGAAGAGCAGGTCTAGTGGTGCGCTTCCCCTGGTAGGGTCTTGAACCAGCTGTGTCAGGAAGCTATCTTCCACACACTCTAGAAACTTCCTGGACTGGTTCCTCTGAACAGTATTATGCTTCCAGCACATATCAGGGAAGTTGAAGTCTCCCATGAGAATGAGTGCTGGCAATCATGTAAATTTTGCGAGCTGCTCATAGAATGCCTCATCCATCTCTTCATCCTGATTAGGTGGTCTATAACAGACCCCCACCAAGACGTCACCCCTAGAGGCCTTCCCCCTGATCCTTATCCATAGACATTCAACTTTATCATTCCCAACCGCAAGCTCTTCAACATCAAAACACTCTTTAATATAAAGAGCCCCACCACCACCCTTCCTTCCTTGTCTATCCCTTCTGAAGAGCTTGGAGTCATCCATCACAGTATTCCAATGGTGGGAGTGATCCCACCATGTTTCAGTTATAGCAACTAGGCCGTCGTTAGCCTGTCACACAATCACTTGTGTTTGCCACGATGCTGAGCAGGGTTTGCCCACGATGCTGAGCAGGGACCCTCTCCAACCCTCCTCACCCCTCAGGTCCCCTTCCTCTGCCCAACAGGGACAGGGTAGGGGTCCATCACCAATTGTGGGGTATCTCCCTGGCACCTTTCCCCCTGGCACACCAGGGAGCTACTCCACCAGTCGATCTCCCGCTCACAGTCTCTGATGGCCCTCACTCTCTCAAACTCCTCTTTCATCTCTGCCACCATACTGACCAGATCTTCCACCTGCTCGCACCTCACACAGGTGGAATACCTGCCTCCTCCCCCAGCAGCAGCAGGCTCAGGCACTGCCTGCAGCCAGAGACCTGTACAGCCATGGTTCTGGACAGACCCTCCATTTGGGTCGCCACAGTCTTTTGGGGGCAAGCTCTCTGCCTGGTAGAAACCGTGACAAAAACTGTGGTCACAGAGACTGTCAGTAAATAGGATGGACTCTAAAGGGAGGAGGGACAGAATCCCTGTGCCCCGCTGCACGAGCTCTGACACCCACCACTGCAGCACGCTGCAGGCAGTTATAACACGCTGGGTGCCCCTCCCCATGCCTGGTGTGCAGCGACACGGCACCACACTCCCGGGGGCTTTTTCTAGGCAGAGGGCATGGGCGCAGCCGCCATTGCCCTGGCAACGCCCGCTCCCCGTCAGCCTCTCTCACGAGAGCCAGTGAGTGCTGCCTGGGCGCGCTGCTGTCCCAGGCCACCCCCACCACCACTTTCCTCTTGTGAGAATCCCTCATCCCTTCATAAGACCAGCTGTCCTTATCCATAACTGCTCAGTGTCTTCTCAGTTTAAATTAATACTCGGGAGTGCTCTGTATAATAAAGCCCTTGCTTACCTCTCTGATAATAACCCTTTTGATACATCCAGGCATGTGCATTTGCTTTCTTGAACCTTGTCACGTAAGAGTATGATGAATCATACTGAGTTTGAAGCAGCAGACATAACCAGACTATGACATGGCTCACTGGAGCCTGAGCCATAGATCTGATGACACAAAACTGCTGGTATAGTTCTGGAAATACAGGCCTTCTGCCTTGATTTTTCATTTGGACAAGTCTCAGGGTAGAAGGGAGGATACAATGAATGTCCTCCTCTATCATGGCTATATATTCCTGTCAAGAAGTTTTCTTCATGAAAATTTGTGGAATTTTCTTTTTTTTTTTTCAGCTATTCACAAGGAATATTTTATTTCACTGTGATTTAATTTTATTATATGCTTATATTTTATAAAGTAGATTTTTTCTTGGAATGAAAATTTTGGGAATGAAAATAAGGCCTGACTAAAAATATATGGGTTCTCTTTTTTTTTTTTTCCCCCGACTTTCATCCTGATAATATATAAGCTACAAGAATATCCATGTTTTAGAAACTTTTCTATCAAACAATATTGCTTAGTATTGTGTATTACTGACTGAGACAACTCAGTCATCTGTTCTTCACTAGTAATTACAGTAAGCCATAGGTATACAGGAAAAAGCCTACAGTATACAAGAGAATATAGGAGAATGCATTTATTTATTTTATGTTACTCTTCATGTTCAGAACAATTTATCTAATCATCACCTTATAATTTGTACAGAAAATTCTTTTACCTTTTAAATACACATAAAATTCAACGTATGAATTTTAGAGTCCTATTCTGAACAAAACTTTTTATAAACAAGAGCCTTAGCAAAGGCAAAGATTAAACTCCCAATCAGCATTTAAACTAAAGACCTCATTGCTTGTATGTGTCCTTCAAAGTTATTGGAGGCCACAGGCAGCAGCACAAAGAATTCCACATCCTTCTCATACAGTTCTGGGTAATAGCTTTTAATAGTAACATGAGAAATAGTTGAATGTTGGAAAAACATACACTTACACAATTTTCATTTGCATATTTAAGTACATTTGCTTTGAATATACTTTCTGTTCACTGCCTGTGACTGCATAAGACAACAGTGAAAGGCAGTTGTGAGTTCTGTTGATTTTAACTGTAGGATCAGCCATCAGGATGAAAGAATAAAAATAATAATTTTGTCTTTTTGTTATTGGAGAATGATATAGCAAATAACGACACACTAAATCAACCTCTAAGTCATTTATGGTTCTGAATATATTTTATTTCAGATCCTTTAATAGCTTAAGCTAATTTTCCACCATAGTTTTGTCCATATAGGTTTTGCAGCAAGTTCAGAAAGCACTTTTAGGCTTCAAAATTCTTAATGACTTCTAGGGCAAATTTAATGTAATATTTTAATGAATAATTAGGAATTGAAATACCCTGCTACATGCAAGTCACAGTGTCCATATTTTCACAGAAAAATCCTGCTGTCAGGAATTGCATTCGTATTTGACTTGTACACAATCAAGTACACCATCAGTGCTCAGCAGCCCAGATGGAGCAGCAGGAGGCGTTGTGTAAAATGTCTCACAGCAGATTACATTATTCTCTACACAGAGAATTGAGCAATCTGTCACGCCCCTTTTACGGTTTTTACTGAACAGCTCTGTTGGCTACTACATAACAGTGGAAGAAACTGTATTCCAGCTGTTCTTTGGACAGAAGTTACCAGCTGGGTATTTACAGCAACAAAGGAGACATGATTTTAGGGAGTCCTTTTGCATGCTTCCAGAAACAGACTCTCTCTATATTACTTATTATTATATATTACTTATTTCACTTATTATATATTATTTATTTATTTATTAGTATTTATTATTTTTATTTATTTATTTATTATTATTATTATTTATTATATTATTATATATTATTACTTATTATATATTACTTATATTCTTAGCTGTGTTTGGGGATCTAGCTCCAAATACATTATTCATAAAATGGTTTATGTGTATTAAATCAAATGAAAACTTCCCAGGAGAGGAAAGTGTCCTAATAATGTACACTTATTATGGGAAAGGACACTATTAAGGAAAAGTTTTCATATCTTCATCTTTTTAACATTAATCTAAGTACCTCAGTACAAACTGAAAGGTTGAGAAAAGACAAGAGAAAAAATAGGTGACTTTGGAATTCTAATAATTTTTTTGGCTGTCTTTTCAGTTCATCTTTATGAAAGCTGCTGGTTTTACCTCTATTGCAACCGCAATCAGAATGATAACAGTCTTATTAACAGTCTTTCAGATGCCAAATGTATTACTTGTGTTTATTGCTACAAGTGTACTGGAAAATCACCGATCCACCTAAAATACATGGTTCTTAATCTGTGCAAATACTTGAAAAGTTACTCATCTGTTTACCAGAAAAAAAAATAAAAGTGAATAACCTCAAATTCACACTACTTACACTCTGCATTAGCATGCACACTGTTAAATATAAATATAATATCTCTGCTATTATACTGAAACCATAAACTGTATTTTGTAAGATTAGGCAGAGGGTTGTTGATAACAACATTTTACAACAAAGAACTTTGGATTAGTGAAATCAATGGGATTCAGGCAATAATTTTTGATCTGTACCTGTCTTGTTAGTTCATGATGGAAGTGACAGGCCACAGTTTGTTTTGAAGCCGCTAGATGATTCGAGAAGCACACAATACTTATTGAGAAACTATTTGTGTCCATATATTTGTGTTGTCAGTGTTTTCCCAATTATATGTTTGGTAAATATTAAATACATTACATTGAAAAACTTTTAATCAATTAGATTTGAAAAATAACTGACCTTATTGGTATGATTTTTCTGAATTAGATGATTTCATACATTTGTTCTTGAACCATTATGAAATATAAGTCATGTTATTTATAAAGTGTGTTAAAAATACTACTGCAGTCCCTCAGTTGCATTAAGGCTCTGTGCAAACCTGTTTTGCAATCTTCCAAGCTTGTCACAGCTCCTCCATTCAGGAACTGTAGCTCTTCAGAGAGCCAAATTTATCCTTAAAAATTCTGTGGTGACTTTGCTTCCTCACCTCACAACAGGTTAATTGTGTGTGTGTGTGTGTGTGTGTGTGCATCTGATTGTGTGTCTGTACGTCTATGTATGTTAGAGAAAGAGAACTTTCTGCCTGTAAAGAAGAAGAAACTAAGAACAAAAGCACGGAAAATTCTGGTAAAAGTTTAGAACAGGAGGAAGTGTACTAAATGGAGATAGTTAAAATACATTTGCAAAACTCAGGAAGTAAAACTCAAGTTCCTTTTAGTCAGATTATATGTGTTATTAAAATAATAATTTGCTATTCCTTTTAAGAGGTACTTAATAGATATTGAATGGGACAGTTTTCACCTGTTGCAAAGATGAAAGTCTAGAAAAAAAAAGAAAAAAGGAAAAAAAAAAGACAATGGTACGCTTGTCTCTTTTCGTTTGTTTTCTACTTCTTGGCAGTGTAGTCTTCCTTCTGCTACTTTAAGTAGAAAAGAAATGCATTATTATTCCTATTACAAATTCATGGCACTGTATTTCAAAGAACAAGCCAACGCTAGGCTTGCATGCTATATTAGTGAGGGCAAGGTTAAGTATGTTTAAAGAGATACTGTCTATTACCCTTAAGTGAATTATTGTGGAAATGCTGGATTTCTGCCCAGAGATAAAAAGCTTCAGCTATGCTGATTAATTATGTACTAGTCTTACTACTAATTGTGTGGGTTTGATCCTTTGGCAAAATTGGAAAGTTACAGATTTATTTTTTTTTTTAAAGTAAATAAATAAGTAAATATTTAATCCTGAGTCTATTGGGTGAACACTCATTTTCTCCAAGGAGACAGAAAAGCCCTGTGACCAAATGAGGGTGTGGAATCTGGCCACCAAATGGCATGAATATATTCCACCTAACATAGCATAACAAGCTTTGGTAATTTGCCTTCAAACAGAAAGGAGGGAGAAAGCAAACTGATGATATTTTCAAAATTATTTATCAGTTCTTGAGGAAAATTTTTGAACTTTTGTGCACACAGCTGTCATGAATGTCTGAGGTGTCTATGATCTGCAAAATTAAGCTACATTTGAATCTGCTGGTTTATGATTTCATTTGATGTCTTCTGCTTTTTTTTATGATGGCAATCAGTGAATTATTTTCATTCATCTACTCTTTCCTAATCTATGATTTTATTTTGTATTGTCAATACACCTACAAAATTTCCTCCTTGGGCTGGTTGTAAGGGGCTGTTGAATTTCATTGACCAAACAAAAATGTTACTCAGGTTGCTTTAATATTCTAGTACAAATGTCAGGAGCCGATTATGGTTTGACTTAGAGATCTGAGAAGGGACTTCAGAACTTGCTTACTTTGCCAGTGTGTTCTGGTTTGAAGCAGTCCTAACAACTCAACATATATTACTCAGGTTGGAACGCATTTATTGTACACCTAAAACAGACATTCTGGTTTAGCTTCCTCTGTAATGTATCTTGTATCCACCAAAGGTTAAGGTATTTACCCAAACTAATTTGAATACACAGAATGCTTTGGGGATTATCTGCAAAATGATGCTACTGAACCAAAATCCTGCTGCAAATACAGCTACAACCTTCTGGATTGTGCTGTAAGGAATATTATACACCATATTGTTATACCGGTGCTACATATTGAAACACTATTAAACACTTTTAAAGTTAAATATAAAATGCTTAAACATCTCAGCTATGCATTGTGGATGTATTGAAACAAGTCCAGAGGAGGGCCATGAAGATGACCACATGGCTGGAGCACCTCTCCTATGAAGACAAGCTGAGAGAGTTGGGGTTGTTCAGCCTGGAAAAGAGAAGACTCTGGGGAGACCTTATAGCAGCCTTCCAATACCTAAAGAGTACAGAAAAGCTAGGGAGGGAGTCTGTCAGGGAGTGTAGTGATAGGACAAGGAGTAATGGCTTTAAACTAAAAGAGAGTAGATTTAGATTAGAGGTTAGGAGGAAATTCTTCACTCAGAGGGTGGTGAGGCACTGGAACACATTGCCCAGAGTTGTGGATGCCCCATCCCTGGAAATGTTTAAGGCCAGATTAGATGCGGCTTTGAGCAGCCTGGTCTGGTGCGAGGTGTCCCTGCCCATGACAGGGGGTTTGGAACTAGATGATCTTTAAGGTCCCTTCCAACCCAAACCATTCTATGACTCTATGATTCTACAAATAAGATACCCACATCTCTGAAACACTGTATGTGTTCAAAAACATTTAGGAATTTAGGAGACATAGATTTAATTTTATTTAGAAGTACCAAAGGAAATTAGTAAATCCAGATCTATGATAGTATAGTTCTTTAAGTCTATAAAGTTATTTAACCTTCCTTTTGGCTAATAGTCATTTTGGCCATCATCATCATATTTTACAAATGCTGAACTTTAATTCCTGAACACATGGATAGAAAAACTGTCTCCCTGAGAAAAACCTGTCTGAAAAAAAAAAATATATATATATATGAATTAGTCATTATTTTTAATTAATCTGTAACAAATAAAGTCAGTATTCTCCCACACCATACAACAAACAAACAACATACAGTCACAAGAAATAGTGGTGTGAAACTTTAGTCACAAAATGGTTCACATGCAATATACATTAACATTCTGAGATGGCTTATAAAATAAGCTAATTAGTAACACCATCTACATCGGTGAAAGAAAGTTCAGAAAAGTTCCATATAATTGGAGAAACTGAACAAGAGGAAGCCTTGGAAAGAAATCAGAAGACATTATTGTCATGTAAAAGCTACATTAAAAAGTGCAATTGCCAACTTTAATCACTAGAGGGAGATAAGTCTTTATAGTCCTTATTTAAGTGTTCTACAAATGCACTGACTAGAGCGGAGATACCAGTGTTCTCCATCCATATTTGGGTATATATTTTGCCACCTTTTCAGGATTCCTTATGCACCAGTTAATACTCAATATATATTCGAATATGCAAAAGTAATTATCCTAATGAATTTCAGCAAAAAGCAAAACATGTTTAAGTTGGGCATTGAATTACACTGGCATTTATGTCAAGAGTAAATGAGGCCTTAAGCCATACCAGCCTCCTTCCCATTATAGACTGCATTTCCTTAGGATGTAGGAGCACTATAATCTAGGGAGTCACTGACACCTATGACTTGGTTACCAGGAAAAGAGAGAACCTGGAACTCTACTTCCTTTAAAACCACTCATCTATAAATACCAACAGCTACTATGGTAAAAAAAATAAAATAAAAAATAGTGTTTTATATGCAGTAAGTCACTCATGTTGCATATTCCCACTAGTATTCTGCTTGGGAGACAGAAAATAAAGGAATCCTTGCAAATAATTAAATATCATTAATTAATTATGAGGAAAGCATGGTAATGTACCTCCAGAGTGCAAGTGGATTGCTTGTCTCACTAATTTTGCTCTTTTTTTTTTTTTTTTTTTAATTATTATACTTTGTACTCAGGCCTGGATTCTCTAATAATTTTAATTGAATCAGTGGAAGATGATTAAATGTTTCAGAAAACCAGGGATTACTGATTTCTTTGAAGAAAATGGATTGTTGTTTAGGTGCAGAACAGAGTGGTATTTACTACCATTTTTCACCATTTGCCCCTTCCTGTAAAGAGCTCTTTAAGGATGCCACCTTGAATTCCCATAACAAGTAAGGTATATTCTTAATAACCCACTTCAAATTCACTGTTCTTCCTAAAGATTTTCAGACCTAACCTCTAGCAAGGAGGAATTTTATTAATTTTCCTTGACCACAAATTAATGTAATCAATTGTTCCAAAGCTTCATATGTCAAACCTCTGTAATCCCAGAGTGATGCAAACATTCTTTATGTCTTTGGATTTTATTAAAAAAAAAAAAAAAAAGTTCTCCTTTATAACATTACAGGTGGTAAGCCTAATCCAACCAGCTGGGAAAATATTTCAAGAATATATTGAAAAAATACCAATATAGTAATTCTATCTCCTTCTAAGATAAGATCACCCACATAGTAGATGTAAAGAAAGTGGTGGACATTTGATACTACCCTTCACAGTATCCTTCTGGACAGATTGTTCAACTGTGAGTTGAACAGGTACAGGATATGCCAGGAGGTGAACTGGCTCAATGGTAGAGCTCAAAGAGTTGTAGTAAATGAGGCACATCTGGCTGGTGGCTGGTCACTAGCAGTGTTCCTGAGGGCTCAATTCTAGGACCAGTTCTGTTAAACGTTTTTATCAATGACCTGGCTGTAGGAGTGGAAAGCATCCTCAGTAAGTTTACCAGTGATACAAACCTGGGAGGTGTTATTGATCCTCCAGAGAGATGAAAGACCTTGAAGAGGGATCTAGAAAGACTGGAGTATTGGCAATCACCTATAGCATGAAGTTCAACACAGAAAAATGCCAGGTGCTGTACCTGGGTCAGAGTAATGACAGACACAAGTATAGACTAGGAGACAAGTGGCCAGAGAGAAGCTCAGCAGAAAGGAATCTGGGGGTTCTGGTTGACAGTAGGCTTAACCTGAGACAGCTGTATGCCCTAGCAGCCAAGAAGGCAAATCGCATGTTGGGGTGTGTTAAACACAGCATAGCCAGTTGGTCAAAAGAGAGGATTCTCCCACTATATTTAGCATTGTTGCAGCCTCACCTTAAATATTGTGTGCAGTTTTGCTCTCCACAATAAATAAGACACTAAGATACTTCAATGATTCCAAGATACTAAGATACTTCTATGATTCCAGAGGGGGGCAAAGAAAAACTGATGAAAGGAATGGAAAGCATGTGCTATAAGGAGAGTCTGAGGACAATTGGGTTGTCTATTTTGGAGAACAGAAGACTAACACATGACCTCATTGCTCTCTAGAAATTCCTGAAGTATAGACGGGAAAAGTGTACCAGAGTGCTGATCTCTTTCCCGTGGTAACTGATGACAAGACATGCAGGAACTGCTCAAAGATGCACCAGAGGAGGTGCAGACTTGACCTTAGAAAACTTCTATTTTTCTGTGAGGGTGGTCAAACACTAGAACAGACTTCCTAGAGAGGTGGTTGATGCTCCAGGCCTGTCATTGTTCAGAAGACAAACGGCAACAGTTCTGAACTGAAAAAGTGTAGATTTAGACTGGATATAAGAAAGTTTTTATCATGAAGGTGGTGAGATACCAGAAGAGGTTTCCCCAGAGTAGTTGTAGATGCTCCACCCCTGGAAGTGTTCAAAGTCAGGTTGAATGGAGCTTTGAGAAAGCTGATCTAGGGAAAGTTGACCATGGCAGGAGGTTGGACAAGGTGATCTTTAAAGGTTTCTTCCAACTCAGAACATTCTGTGATTTTATGTAGCTGCAGAGAGAAAAGCTGAGGCTCAAAAGGGCTCTGTTTCAAAATGGTCTGTTAATGAAAATGTAGAATATATTATCCCAAATGTTGCATTAATTGGCGGTTAGGTCTTTCCAGTGTTATCAAAACGTGCAGAATTATCTGCATTCTAAGAACCATATTTCAAAAGTTTCATCAGATCTCCACAGATATCCCTAATATTTATAAGCATGTGAAATATGCAGTTGGTACTTTCTATATCTTTTAGTGACTAATTACCTTGAAAAACCCAGACAATTGTTTCCTTGACACTTTTAAGGTGGATGCCTTTTCTGTGGCTTTGCTAATCAATCCAATGATATGCACACACATGCGAAAAAAAAAAAAAAAAAAGAGAGAGAGAGAAAAAAAATGACCAATGCACCAGCATTTCTTCCAAGAACTCTTATGAATTTCAAAGCACTGCATGCTTACAAATGCAGCTAATTAGACACTCAGAGACAATGATAAAGTAAATTTCAGCAGGCAAAGCAACAAACGTGAACTGAAAGATATTTGCCTTTGTTCATCTATTTGTCTTGCTTTGCTTTTCTTCTTTTTCTAATCAGCTTACAAGCTGCTCTTTTTCATTTTGTTTTTCATGCTTGACTGGAAGTGACTACTCCACTTTGCAACCATAGTATCCATGCCTCTGTTATTATTGACAAAACATAAGATCTTTTTAGTAACTTGTCTGCTTGGTCATAGCTTAACCTTTATCAGTCTAGTATCACTTTGACTAAGCTTCTAAGTTAGAACTGTCTCCACCTTCTGAAGCTACTAAATCCAGAGTATTAGACAAAGTATACAGTACTTGAATTTTTCCATTTAATGCTTTTGCAATGTCTAGCTATTTTTGATCTATCACAATATCCTTCTGAGCATTCCCAACCTCCTTCTGTCTAGTGAGTTTTTCCATAGGAGTTCTTAAATTTTTTTTTTTTTGTATTACTGCTGCTTCCATGCAAGGTGATTGGTGATAAAATTATTCCTTTTATAGAATGAGTCAAAACAATTTCAAGAATTTCCTGATTTAAAGTCAGGAAGTTATCAAAAAATGAACAAACAAACAAACAAACAAAAACTATTTACTTTTAAATTTCCTACTATCAGTAGTGCAGTTCTGAAAAGTGTGTTATTAACTTCTCTTGTGGTTAGAGAACTCTCCTCTGACTGAAAAACTCTGGCCTATGACAAGAAGACTCACTATGCACATTTTTAAATAAATGTTTCAAAACAATGTGTCCTAAAAAGGCTCAGAAATGAAGAGGCTGTTAAAAAAAAAAAAAAAAAATCAGGTAAAAGTTATGTATTTTTTCTTCCTTTCAGAGTTTCATGATTATATTGCAGTCACAGTTCATGATACAATTTTAGAGAAATTCATCTGAGTGGCACTCAAGAAATGGGTCATCCACATTCTACTTGAATAATTATTTGAATTAGCAAAGTTAATTGGAATCTGATACCTTTACCGTATGGAATAACTTTTACACTTTTTCCTCTTTAAAAATTCTATTTTTTCCTTGGTATTTTAAAAGGTGTTCAGTTTTCTTGTTTGCAATGAATATCTAAAAATTGGTATTATTTATCTTGATATTTTTGGCTAGTCAAAATTCCGAACACCCGTTTGTTCTTTTTATTTCCATTTTGCACATTACTTGCATCGGTTTAAAGTGTGCTAACTTTCATATCCTTCCACACAATTCTGTCACTTGAATAAAACAGTGACATCTACAACTTATGAAATGCAATTTGTGATTAGATTTAAATTTTAAAAAGTAAATTAGGTTAAGATACAGATGATTCTCAAACTACATGTAAATATTTTCATTTGATTATAAAAAGTAATTATGTTGACAAGCAATACATTTGAAAGTGAAAGTGGGGTTATGAAAAATTAATGTAATCATTGAACTGCTTGATATCTCTTGAAAATGTGATAATAAAATAAATCAAGGAGATGACACTTTGCAAAGCAGAAAAATCAAAGTTTGGACAAAAGTAAATGTTCTATGAAAATCAAATAATGTTATGGAAAAGAAAATGCTGTCATGTTTAGATATAGTCTTTAGATATTTATTTCTGACAGTCATACCACACAAAATTCCCATACTTCTGTGCCTGGAAGATTTTACCAAAATATAATTGCTGCAAGATGATTAACTGGAAATATCTATGTCATATTTTCAGAACATACCTTCAGAAAATATTTGGAACCTCAGACTAGACCATGGAGTCTAGTCATGCCCATGAAAAAATAACCCTATGTTACATAAAAAAAAAAAAAAAAAAAAAAAAACAGTAGAGGAATACTGTTGGTGCATTTAGAATCGTAGAGTCATAGAATGATTTGGGTTAGAGGGGACCTTAAAGATTATCCAGTTCCACCCCCCTCTGTCACGGGAAGGAACACCTCCCACCAGACCAGGTTGCTCAAAGCCCCATCCAACCTGGCCTTAAACATTTACAGGGATGGGGCATCCACAGCTTCTCTGGGCAAACCTGTTCCAGTGCCTCACCACCATCAGAGTAAAGAATTCCTTCCTTATATCTAAATCTACCCTCTTTATTTTAAAGCCATTGCTTTTGTTCTATCACTGCACTCTGACAAGGAGTCCCTTCCCAGCCTTCTTGTAGGCCCCCTTTAGGTATTGGAAGGCTGCTATAAGGTTTCCCCGAGTCTTCTCTTTTGCAGGCTCCAACTCTCTTAGCTTTTCTTCATAGGAGAAGTGCTCCAGCCCTTTGATCATCTTTATGGCCCTCCTCTGGATTTGTTCTAATACTTCCATGTCCTTCTTGTACTGGGGCCCCCAGAGCTGAAAGCAGTACTCTAGGTGGTGTCTCACGAGAGCAGAGCAGAGGGGGAGAATCACCTCCCTCAACCTGCTGGCCACGCTGATTTTGATACAACCCGGGATACGTTTGGCTTTCTGGGCTGTAAGAGAACATCGCCGGCTCGTGTCGAGCTTCTTGTCAACCAACACCCCAAGGACTTTCTCATAGAACTAGCCATAGAACTAGGTGTTCACATTCTCTGTACAGTGCAACAGAATTAATTAAGCAACTCTGCTTTGTACTACAAAAAGTATGAAGATGCACTTAGCCAATACGGAGTGCTATAAGCATACAGATTTGAATGATAACATTCCCTTACACCAAGATTAAATGTGTGGTCAATGTTCAGGAATGTATATTGTTCTACTTCTCGTCTTTGGCACCCAAAATAATTTGAGTAGATGCTTTATTCACAAAACTGTAATTCAAACAAGCCACTGCTCTGTTATTATTTAGAGTTGAAACAAAGTTTGTCTGATGTCTGCAACAATATGTATCTGCATGACCAATACTTGAAAGTGTAGCTCTTGCTTATGGTCCCTTTATATCCAGAAGAAAGATCTCAGAAATTGTCAGCCCATGGTGGCAGGATTGCTCCCTAAAATAATGCACTTTCTTTTCTCTGTCTCATCAGTAAAATGTGATGATGTCATAACACACATCAGTTTTTCAGAAAGTGGAAGTCATGACACCTGTGCTACACTCAAATCATATCTCACGCTACCCAGGAGAATATGTAAGCAAAACAGAGAGACGAGGAGGTCAGGAAGAAGAGGGTAAGTAAAAAGAAAAACAACAACAACAGAAACTATAGTAGTGAACAGTTAGAGTGGTAGAAAATAGAGACTTGTGTTCTGTTGTATGCATTAATGATCAAGTACTTTCAATATAATTATTTAGATTAAAGCACAAAGACAGTAAAAGGGCCTAAAGACTGAAAAAAGTACTTCTTTCTATAAACAAATCATGATGCTAAACAAGAATTATTCTGCTTGTTTTATTAGACCCTCTGAAAAAGTTCATTTGCTATTAGCCTTATTTCAAAGCAAAACTAGAAAAGGTTTGCTATACTTAGGAAAGCAATCAGGTACTTTTAATTAAGACACAGCTTTCCAGTTCTGAAGCCTAGGATAATTATATGGCTTCTATTTAACATCAGGCATCCCAGACCATAGACAGAGCACTGTGTTTGCCTGCTATCAACCCTGCATGCACAGAGGAAGGCTGGGTCAGACAGCAGGCATGCCAGGGACTAGGGCCACTCTGACCCTGTGTGTGCTGACTAGCTAGGGGCTAACAAAGTGCAGGGAAATAAAAGGTAAAGGAAGAGACAAAAAATCTATGTTGATTTTAGTAGGCCTTTTGGATCAAAGGCAGTGCAGTACAAGCAATATGGGATGGTCTGGCCCTCAAATATGTGGCCATGTTTCCCAAACATACGATAACTGCTTACCTTTGTTCTTACAAAAAGCGAAATAGGAATATCATGTTATTGCCCATAACAGAAAATGAATAATTTTCCAGGTAGTGGGACAAAACATTTCATGGAGGTCAAGATTTGAATACAATGGACAACAGCGCTGTCAAATTGGCAGAGTTTTGGAATGATCATTAATAATGAAAATGCGAGGAATGGCAAAAGAAGCCAGTTGTGCTATCAGAGCTCAGATTACAGTCACAGTGTTGTTAGAGACAAAATTATATATTCTTTTCTTTGCAAATTAAAAACATCTGATAACTTGATATGGTACATTTTAAATACATAAGTGGTTATGAACTTTGAAGGCAAGTCAAAATCTTTAACTACAACAGTGTTTTGAATATTGTGTATCTTAGCATATGCACTATTTAGTTGACTACAGAAAGTCAGCAACTAATCAGGTTGCATTTTGTAGGAAAAAAAAAAATGTAAGACCAGTGGTAGTGCATTTTATTACTGAGTCCTTTTGGATGAATACTTGCAAAATGACCAGTGTATGTGCACATTCTAGAAGAATTAGAGCTAAAAGAGCATGTGGATACTTGGTCTGTAAAATGAAAGAGAATAAAGAAGCAGCAAAGGGCAGAGTGAAGACTGTTAGACATGGATGACAGAGAGCAGTATCTCTAAATCATTTGAAGAAAATGTAATCAGATTATGGATATAAAAAGAGCAAACTTTGATCTTTCAAAGGCTAAACAACAAAGGTACTGTAGTTCAATACATGCCGCCAAATAATGACAAATCTGTAGAAAGAAGAATATAGCAGATATAGCAGATGTGTGTAATTGGGGGTAAGAAACACAGAATAAATAAATGCTGTATTACTTATGAGTATTAGGGTATACCATTTCTAATACAAGTTTATTGACTCTAATTCTGATATCACTGAATGTCAGTTACAACTTTGATATCTCAGAGAATTGCTGTAGTCAATACAAATAGATCAGACAACAACAACAACAACAAAAAAGTAAAATAAGAATGCTCCTTTAGCTACTGCAAATAAAATATAGGAAAAAAAATATTTATAGAGTGTTAAATATAAATCAGTCTGATATATAACATGAAGCATGCAATAACAATCAGCATAATTAAAGGCATGTTATTAAGCCAGTTCGACAACAGTAACAGAATTTTATGAACTGATATTTTTGCTACTTTCTAATATATAGATTTACTACAATTTCCCTGCTCTGCTAAAATAGACAGAAATACTAATTTCTTATTATTTGTGCTGCATTTCTACTACTTGTTTTTAAGATCAGGGTAACTTTTTTTTTTTTTGGTGAAAACAAAATTAACAAAAAAAAATACAGGATTTAAAAATACAGTATTGAAATACTCTATTGAAGGCATAATAAGTTGGGAGCTGGAGCTGACCAAACTCAACTCATTCACAGATATCATAATACTTTCTTATTTACTCTTTTATGTGAGGTGATTGATTGTCTTCTCTGTCTTGGGATCTTAGGCTATATTTTGGGTCTTGGGCAGAAACACATTTTTAATTAGCCTGTGTCTAGGGTAACCTTATCATAAATTCATCAGTATGCTAATAATATACTAATAATACTAATCATATACTAAATACTAATAATATTTAGCAGGTTTACTTCTCCAGAGTTCAAAATATTTTAAGATTTTGTTAATTGCTTTTAAATGTGGTTTAAATACAGCATAAACAGTTGAAGTGACACTTGGAAAGTCAGTCAGCAGTAAAGCCATAGATAAAATCCAGGTACACTACGCCTCAATTAAACCATAAATAGTGGCTTAGATTCCCTTCAAGGGAACACTATACCATTTTATTACACTATATGGGGTGCACTCTTTTTAGAAGTTTGCCTTTGAAAACAGAAGTGACTCATCACTGGACTAATTAGTGAAAGCTAATACATGAATATAATGACTTTGCTTTAACGGAGAAGTGACACTGACCTAAACTGTAGAGCTAAACACAGAAACTCTTCTGTATTGGTGGCTGCCGATTTCTTTGATCCTTCATATGTTGAATACAAAGCAACATTATAGAAAAATACATCCATACAGCAGAATAAAACTTGTCTAGTACCTAAGGAAAGTAAATTCTACTTCCAGCTCCACCACGAATTTCCTGTATGATTTAGTTATCTTTCAGCCTCACAGAGATGCAGTTGTCCTGTAAGTAAAAGCTTCTTAATGTCTCTGAGTCAGAAATAGAATTGCTAAAAATGTTTTGGATCAAATTATTTAAAGGCTCTGTGTAAGTATATTTTTATCAAAAGCAGTACTTATTTTGCTTGAATAGAAATGTTGCATCAATGCTATGCTATCTGCTTACACATTTTTGGTGTTTTTTATAGTTTTTCATCTGCATTTCATTGTTTTGGTGCAGTTAATATAAAAAAATAATAATAATATTGTTATGTCAAGCATTATTAGGAAATATTTTTTGATATATGATTAAGAAAATTCAAACTGTACGTATATATTAGATTTTATAGTAGTTTTATACTATAAATATTTATATAAAAACTTCACTAACATACCAGGAGTATCTGAATGCCATTAATGCAATAACAGCAAAGGTCTCTTTCCTATGTTTGCTATTTGCTAAAGGTCTCTTTATCAACTATATTTAAGTTACTTGCCTATTTTTATATAATTATGGATTCTTCTTCACTTTAACTGTTAAGGGAATATAAGGAATCTTTCTAATGCAAACAACTATGGCCATAACAACCTACTGTGGTGGCTTGGGAGGACAGACATCTTCATGATGACAGCCCCCCTTCTGCTTCCCCTTTCCCACCTTTTATTGCTGAGTGTGACACCATGTTGTATGGAATATCCCCTTGGTCCATTTAGGTTAGTTTCCCTGGCCTCTTGCCCACCCCAAGCCTACTGGCCCAGAGGGTTTGGAGAGGGTTTCTGGTGTTGTGCTAGCACTGGTCAGCAATAGACAAAACATCAGTGTAATATCAGGGGTGTTCTAGCTACAATTGGAGAGCACAACTCTATGTGGGCTGCTGCAGGGAAAGTTAACTCCATCCCAGCCAGATCCAGTACATCTACCTGTACAACATTTTATTGGCTGTCTCACAGATACAGAGGCATAATCTGTAATCCAACCAAATTTAACAAGGTAACAAAAGTTGCCTCATACATAGAAAAAAACATATATAAAAAGAGAGACTGAGCAATGAAAAAGAACAACACAATCATGCAGAATTAAAACAATGAAAAAAAATAATTCAGAAAGATAAAACATCATCTCATTGGGCAATTTCTAATCATTGAAGATTTTTAAGGCACTTTCTCCATTGAAAAGTTACCTGAAAATTCTTCACTACACAGCTTTTTTGACTACAGACAGACTAATAGTATAATTTGGTACAGCAGCTCTTAATTCTAAATGTAAAAATAGTTTTATTATTTCTTTGCCAAATGCATAAATGTGCTAATGACTACATTAATTCAGTTTTTTTTTTTTAGGTTATACTTTTTTAAGTTAAAATTGACTTCTGAATGAAAGCAGAGAATGACTTAGAAAAATGTCTTTGAATGAATATTGTATATTGAATGACAAAAATGAACAAAATCTTAATTTAGCAGATTTTGCCCTTATATATTTAACAGTGATTGAGGATGCTGAATAAACAAGAGGATGCAATCCTGAAATTTTACATCTCTAGGCCATATTTTAAGCCTGCTAATTAGCTTAGATCTAGCTAGCAGTTTTAAAAAGCAGCACTCCAAACACTGTGCTTTATTTCATTTTTATGCACCAGGTTAAAAGTTTAGGGTAACCATATTTATTTTTTTTTCTTTCCTAAAGAAAAAAACAATAAACAATCCAAAGATACCAGAGCTTTTTAAAGGGATATAGCTCACTGGTGAGAATGGTGCTTCTTTCTTTTGCTAGCATACTGTGTTAGAAGGTTCACTAGCCCTTATTTGTTGACTTATTCCTGTAAGTAACTTCTGGAAAAAAAGTTTAATTCTTATGAGAATCTTATGCATGCATAGTCAATTAAAAAAAAAAAAAAAAGGAAGATTTTATAACTGATTAAATCTTATTAATATGCTTAACATTAATATAACAACTGATATGCATTTTTTACTCTTTCTAACCTGAGCACATAAATAATACAAACAACCAAATTGCAAATATATTCTGTGTCTTTAAATTTATGGTGACTGTTTAAAGCATTAATGAAATTTGATCGATGTCTAAGAGAGAAAAGTAGAACGGACTAGATCCTTGCCAGATAATTATATATCCTCTAAATCATAACATAGACTTTGTTTTAATTAGTGAACTGATGTATTGCTGTCCTAAAGTTTCTTTTTTGTGTTTACAGTACCCTGAAAAGTGATAGCTAGAAATACAGATACTGCATGATTATACTGCATTTTATATACTTCCAGTGGGAACAGGCAGTTTCAAGAGTCAATAGCTCCCTTGCATTTCAGCAGAAGTCTTTGGGATACAACTGTAAATCCTTCAAATACTAGTAGTGGATGCTTTGTTAGGTAATAAAAATTCCTGCACATAATGCATCATGCATAGAAACACAGTTAATAACCCTAAAAGGATAACCTCAGTCAGGGACCTTCAGATTTCTTCCCCTTTTCCTCTAGTCCTCGTCTAAGAGAAGTCCTAAGGGAACCAATGAATGCAAAGGTCTTATTTTTAGCAAAAGAATAAAAGCCAGCACATGTGACAGCCACTCTTATTATTCAGGCACAAAACAAATTTTTCATGGCAGCTTTTTCTCTATCTTATAACATAGTTTTTGTCACTTTGACAATTGACTTTAGAAAGGGTCATTAAGAGGTATTGGGACCAAATAGGCCCATTTCCTTGGTTCAAATATTCTGGCCAACCCTCGAGTTTGAAAAAACTTTTTTCAAACGTCTCCCAAAACTTTCCAAAAATGCCTTAAATGGATGTTTACTCACTGAAATTAAAAGTGAATGTTCAATATACTGGTCCACCAAGCCTTTCTGTGGGAAGCTCTAACACTCTTCCCTACCCCTATTTCTTTTTACCCCATCAGCAGCTCTGTACTCCCACTATAAAATCACAAGTCTCTTTGCACTTGACAAGATAAACAAAAATGTTTTATCATTTAGATACATCCTTGCTGGAATACTAAAAGCTATGGACAGAAAATGGTAATATGCACAAAATATGCACTTTTTTTTTTTTTTCTGATTCTGAAAGCAATTCAGTCCTTTCCCAAGTTATAAAAAGTCCATAGAGTAATCAGAAAAAAGCTGGTTATATACTTTGCTTAAAATAATGTCTGGATGACACACACGTCTTCTGGAAAACATACTGCATTGGTTTTACATGGCAAGGACTTGTAAACAGGGGGGCTATAGGCGTTGCCTGTGCACAGAGCCCAGCAGCTGCCCCACATCAGAGCAGAGCCAGCTCCAGCCAGCTCCAAAAGGGACCTGCCGCTGGCAAGAGCTGAGCCAGTGAGCTATGTTGGTTGGGCCTCTGGGAGAGCAGATTTAAAAAAGGGAAAAACCTGCTGCGTGACAGCAGGTGGGAGAGAGGAGTGAGAAGCAGCCCTGCAAACAACAAGGTCAGTGCAGAAGGCGAGCAGGAGGTACTCCAGGCACGCTTTAGAACTTCCCCTGCGGCCTGTGGAGAGGCCCCTGGTGGAGCGGGCTGTCCCCCTGCAGCCCATGGGACCCCCTTTCCCCATTCCCCTGCACTGCTCAAGGAGAGGAGGACTTAAAAGAGGGTAGAAAGGGGTAACGTGTTTTTAGTTTGCTTATAGTTTCTCTATTATTCTAGTCTGCTAGCGATAGGTAAAATATTATATTAATCTCCCTGTGCTGAGTCTGTTTTGCCCATGATGATGACTGTTGAGTGATTTCCCTGTCCTTATCTCAATGTTTGAGTCCTTCCATCTATTCCCCCCCCCCACCCCCGCTTTTTTTTTTTTTTTTCCTTTGAGGTGGAGGAGTGAGACAGCAGCTGTGGTGGAGCTCATCAGGGTAAAACCACCACACATATGGATCTATCTTTCATGCTATGACTTTGGAGTCATAGACAGCTGCGTGGAGTTGAGTACTACTGAAGAAAATAGAAGCAAATACCTGCTTTTTGGTGGTTACTATGCACAGTGGAAGACTGAACCCACTAAGCTAGCCTTTAGTCCAGTCCAAGCAAATACCCACTTTAAAAACATGCTATATATTTTTTTCATCTGTAACCAGTACGAATTTTTTCAAGTAAATTAATTTCTTGTGCTTAAAGACATGTGAAACAAGAACTTTTGAGAAAGAAGACAGAAACAAGAGAATTACTGCTTTGGAAGGCTCTTTTAAATATCTGCCAATACAAAAAAAAAAAAAATGTTTTGTTCTCAAATTCCATTAAAATAGTCTTTATTTCCACAATAAATGAACTATTCTGACTATTCCTTGAAAAGGACTTCTACTTAGAAGTAGTAGTTTTTATAGATTGAAAACATGACTGGGAGATGACAATAATATTAGTTAATAATGTAATATTTATGTAATATTTGTTACATTATAATGTAAGGGATGGAGATGGGGGGGAAGGGAAGGGAAGGGAAGGGAAGGGAAGGGAAGGGAAGGGAAGGGAAGGGAAGGGAAGGGAAGGGAAGGGAAGGGAAGGGAAGGGAAGGGAAGGGAAGGGAAGGGAAGGGAAGGGAAGGGAAGGGAAGGGAAGGGTTCCTAGCCAGAGAACAGTGAGCTTGCTAATCAAGAAAAAATAAGTTTTTAAAAACTTCACTTTTGAGAGGACTGATTGTTCATTATCCACAGGAACAGACTTTTTTCTCTACTCAGAGTACATTAGGTTTGAGAGTTGATCAGCCTGCATATACTCAAGAAACGTGAGTGAAATATGAAGTGAACTTTCTTTGTCATTTGCAGGCAGTTAGTGAGATAGTATGGACTTGCTGACAGCTCGGTACACATGCTTTCCCCTTACCTGTCCTCAGTAAGGTTGATTAGCATGTCTCTCCATTTCTAGAGCCTATGAAGCATCAGTTCTCTGCCTTAGCTGAACTAGGTACTAAATAAGTAATTCCTGTCCTTATCATTTCCTAACTTGCCAAATGCAAGGAATCACTGATTATGTTGGAAGACCTCCATGGAATGGAACAAGGTGTTTAAAACATCATTTCTTTTCATTGCACTGACCTTGACAAATGGCCTCATATTTTCAGGAGTAGTTCAAATGTAATAGAAAACTGGTATTGCTTTGGAGGAGAAAATAAGTGGTCATCCTACACCATCTCAGCAACAGAATAAAATTTATTCTGGTGGCTTATAGTTAGACCTTCAAAGTGGACATAGATGCCAAAATATTAGGCTCTGTGGCATCATTTGCCCCATTAGAGCCTAAAATGGTACCCAGAATGCAGCTATGTTCCTACATTTTTTAGGTAAAGTGAAATATACCCCAAATCAAAGACACTGCTTAGCTCTTCCAATGAAATAATTATTTTCAAACATTCTTTTCTAACATAAGTAGTAGTCCCATGATAGATAAAATATCAGTTGTCCTCATGATAATGTCTGAAAGCTAGGTTTCCATCAGAATGTAGTACACAGCAAGGCTTTCTTCTCTGGCTTCATTATCTGTGGTATGGATCCATGGTTGGGACAGAGATTCCTCTTTCATTCCTCTTTCTCCAAGTGCTTTGGAATACTGAAGATACAGAATTTGAACAGTCTTTCAGTAGAGTGAACGGGTCTTGAATTTTCCACTTCTTACATGTATTCTGTATTCCATGCTATTGTATAAAAATGGGAATCTGACTTTTTAATTAAAAAAAAAAAAAAGTGTAGAGGCTTAGGTCAAACTGCGAGAAAAAATCTGAGTCCTGTGAATGATGTGATTTGGATGAATGAATATAAACACATACAATGAAAAGCTGATAAAATGTAATGTTCTTCTCACTTTTTCACCAGGAACAGAACAGAACAGAACAGAACAGAATAGAATAGTTGGAAATGACCTTCAAAGATTATCTAGTCGACTGCCCGACCACTTCAAGGATAACCAAAAGTTAAAGCATATTTTTACCAAGGACATTATCTGAATGCCTCCTGAACACTAATAGTCATGGGGCACTTACCACCTCTCTAGAAAGCCTGTTCTCGTGTTTGACTACCCTCACAGTAAAGAAATGTTTCCTAATGTCCAGATTGGTGCAGCTTTATGGCGTTCCTGTGCATCCTGTCATTGGTTATCATTATCTTCCAATAATCGGCATCCCCTCTCTCCCTGCTTCCCATCCTCAATCTAATTAGAAGCCATCTCTTTAAAAGATTGACCTATTAGGCATCTGTCTTGACAAAGAAGGAAAAATCCCATAAGTACTCATACAGAGAAATCTTTATCCTGTGGGACAAATGAAATATTTTAAGAAGCAATCACAAAAAAAGTATCAATTTTCCTCCCAAAACCAGATAAAGTCTAATACATATTTTCTTCAAATTAAGCAGTATATTCAGACAAAATCCCTAAATGTCTCATTGGGTGTCATGATCACACTATTTTATAATACTTTATTAACCAAACTAAAATATTAAAAAATAAAAATAAAAATAAAAATAAAAAAATCTGAAAATACTCCTTCCTTCTCATTTTGTTTAATCAAAATAGGAAGAGAACTCCAGAAAATTAAAACAACAGACAAACAACAAGAACAAAACACAAAACACATCAAAAGTGAAACACTCAGTGAAATGTGTGTTCCAGCATGATATAATCGTGTTTCTAACTACTGCCTTGTTAGCATTGTAAAAGAACCACAGGGAAATGATTTTGTAGAAGTGTTTTTCTCCTTAATAAAAATATATTAGTGGAAGAATTCTTTACAAATATGAAAGGGGGTTATAAAATAAATCAGGTGATAAAAAAAGAGAACCACATTTTCAGATGGTGGAAATTAGCATAATTCCACTAGAGAGAAAGAAGACTATTTGTATTAGCTGAAGATTTAGCTATTATTGATATTCAGGGAGCTTGGTGATGAAAGAACTGTAAGTCAAACAATGAAATAGAAGGTGAGAAAAGGAGAAGTAAGGAATGAGAAGGTAAGCAGAATACGTATTCATTCTGATCATGCAGATCATCCATCCCTCCAGAAACTCCAGCAGGACCAGGGAGGTGATAGTCCCCCTGTACTCTGCTCTGGTGAGGCCACACCTCGAGTACTGTGTTCAGTTTTGGGCCCTTCACTACAAGAAGGACAACGGAGCCCTGGAATGTGTCCAGAGAAGGGCTACGAAGCTGGTGAAGGGCCTGGAACACAAGTCCTGTGAGGAGTGGCTGAGGGCACTGGGGTTGTTGAGTCTGGAGAAGATGAGGCTCAGGGGAGACCTTATTGCTCTCTACAGCTACCTGAAAGGAAGTTGTGGGGAGTTAGGGCTTGGCCTCTTCTTGCAGATAACTAGCAATTGGACTAGAGGGAATGGCCTCAAGGTGCACCAGGGGAGGTTTAGGTTGAAAATTAGGAAAAATTTCTTCTCAGAAAGAGTCAGGCATTGGAACAGGTTGGCCAGGGAGGTGATGGTGTCACCGTCCCTGGGGGTGTTTAAGGAAAGGTTGGTCGTGGTGCTTAGGGATATGGTTTAGTGGGTGACATTGGTAGTAGGGTGATGGTTGCACCAGATGATCTTGAAGGCCTTTTCCAGCCTTAATGATTTTATGATTCTATGATGTTTCTACCTTAATTCAACATCCATGAAGAATCTCCTGTAGTATAACTCAAATTCGTTCTGACTGTGTATGAACAGCTGCTGATTCTGTCACACATCTATTATTTCAATGGACAAATTTATTTTACTCTTTAAACTTTTTTCTTTAGGATTCATATTGGTTTATGTCATGAGAAATTGTAATAATGATCAAATCTTATTTAATATTATTTAATTATTTAATATTTATTTAATATTATTTAATTATTATTTAATACAATTGGACTTATTTAATACTTATACTTATTTAATACTTTAATATACTTGTTTAATACTTTATACTTATTTAATATAATGGGACCATGTGAACCTAATGAGGTTCAACAAGTCAAAATGCAAGGTGTTGCACCTGGGTCAGGCCAAACCTAGACATGAGTACAGACTGGGTGAAAAACGCATTGAGAACACCCCTGCAGAGAATTACTTGGGGATTCTGGTGGATGAAAAGCCATCAGTGCACGCTTGCAGCCCAGAAGGCCAACTGCATCCTGGACTTCATCAACAGAGGAGTGGCCAGCAGGTTGAGAGACGTGATTGTCCCCCCTCTACACTTCCCTCATAAGGCCCCACTTGGAGTACAACATCCAGGCATGGGGTCCCCAGTACAAGAAGGATGTTGACCTGTTGAACAGGTCCAGAAAAGGGCCACAAAGTTGATCAGCGGGCTAGAGCACCTCTCCTATGAAGAAGGGCTGAGAGAGCTGGGGATGTTCAGGTTTCATTTAAAACATATGGTTTAAATGAAAACATATGGTTAAAACATATGGTTTCATTTAAAACATATGGTTTCTAAAACATATAGTTGGGGGGTAAAGAAAGTCTCTGACATTTCAAAATAAAATTATGTTACAGATTGTTTAAACTGCAGTCCGTTCAAACTTTCACTTTTTTTTCTGAGTATTCAAAGAAGGTATAAATATTTATGTCGGGATTACTGTCCTATAATTTTTATTTATTTTTAAGAATATTTTTCCCATGCAGTTTTACTGTGGCAGTATTACTGAAAGATCATTTAAAAGTAAAAATAACAAAGTGAATTATGAGAGACCAAGGCACAGATTAAATCTGCTCTTAAAAAAAGAGTAAGTGCATTATGGATTTGTTTCATACATCTTTAATACACTTTGCTTTTAACACCTTGCACACCAAAAGCATTTAGCTAGAAAAGCTTTGTAGATTGCTTTCTTCCCTTTGATTTAGAACATGCACCTCAGATAATAAATTGAAATCAATTGTTCATATGATCATAGAATGAATCTATGTCTATGTTAATGACATGGGAAACATTCTTTTGTTATATAACTTCTAGGGACAGTTCTGCTCAACATTTTTATCAATGATCTGGATGCAGGAGTTGAATGCATGCTCAGCAAGTTTGGCAATGACACTAAACTGGGAGGTGCTCTGAAAGCTAAGACTCAACCTCATTGCTCTCTAGAAATTCCTGAAGAGGGGAGGTGCTGATCACTTCTCCCCAGTAACTGATGACAGGACGTGCAGGAATTGCTCAAAGATGCCCCAGTGGAAGTTCAAACTGGACATTAGGAAACATCTCTTTACTGTGAGGGTAGTCAAATGCTGAAACAGGCTTCCTAGAGAGAGGGTTGATGCCCCAGGCCTGTCAGTATTCAGGAAGCTTTCAGGTAATGCCCTTGATAATAATACACTTTAAAGGTCCTTTCCAACTCAACTCAACAACTCAACTCAACTCAACTCAACCCAACTCAACTATTCTATTCTATTTTGTTCTGTTCTGTTCTGTTCTGTTCTATGGAAAATGTAAAGAAATTTTCCAGCAACAGTCTATGTTTTGAACTATACTTTTGAAGAGAAATTTAAATGCATTAATTTGTTTAGGAAGATAACTCCTGTATGTTATTCTGCCACTGTGAACTTGCCTATAAGTATATTTCATATTACAAAATCTGTGACTGATATAACATATCACTTTGAATTAAAGACTTCTACTCAGAATATGAGTAGAATGTCTGCCATTTTTTCCATCAAAACCTTGCTCATAGTTTTTTACTTAAATTGCATCAAATTTCAAATTTTCCATAATGATTCCAAAAGCATGGCTATGCATAGAAATAGAAATGATTAATTAAAGACAAGTTTGAACTGACACCATGGTTGAATTGTAAATATCACTGCAATATTCCAAACAGTTCAGTATTCTTTTTGAATCTCCAAATCTCAATTTCCAAATGAGTTGCAATGTTTGCTATAGGCCTGATGAGAATTCCAAGTACTGCTTCTTCCACAGAACCCAGAAACTCAAACTAATTACTTAGCATTATAAAAGTTTTAACCTAAGAATGCAGGAACAGATGCTGTGTTTATTTTGTTATATCCTATTGTGCCTGTAAGAAAACATAGTTATGAAGATGCATAACATGATTTTCATTTTCTGGATGATTAGTCTGCCAGAGGCCACCAGACAAAACTTTTTATAGTTTCCTTTATTTCTGCATATATATGAGTTTACGTGCTTTAGGGAGAGAGGAGGAATCATAGCAAAGTGTTACATTTTGTCTATATAAAGCATTCCACTGGAATTCTTAGCAAAAGTTATCTTTTTGCCAGAGGCATGGCATTTTAAGAGCAGCTTTTTGTTCTGAAGCTCAGAAAAGTTCTGATTAACTTGATATTAAAAACTAATCAACATCTTCAAAAAGGAATTGTTAGCATTGAGATAAGAGGTTTATTCTCTTCATGCTATCCTTTAATCAGAAGCATTCCCTAGAATTCTAAAGATCAGTGACACTTGCCACTTTCTTTAGCAGCATGAGTAATGTGAATTACTTGTAATATAAATACAAACTCACCTGTTCAGCAGATAGGAGAGCATGTAATCTATAGCTAACTGGCAGCAAGAGAGGCTATAGAACATTTAACAACACTATAAACAGACATTTTAAAGGACTCAGGAACGCATGTAGTTTTTTTGTCAGTCCTGCCAGTCAAATGGAAGGAGATTGAAAGGGCTAGTCGAATCTGGCAAATCGGTGGTTACAGGACTGGTGACACAAGTAGGGGTTCAGCTACTTAGACCATGGAACTCGGTTTGAGAAATCTGGTGTGCTGGGGGTTGATGGGGTCCACCTGTCAGAGAAGAGGAAGAGCATCTTCGGTCATAGGCTTCCCAAGCTAGTGAAGAAGGTTTTAAATTAGAGTTGCTGGGGGAGGGGAACCTCAGTCCATCCCTTTCCTTCTAGTTTGATGCCAGTGTCAGTGATAGATGCCCAGAGCCTGGATAAGGGTCACGGGTCAGCAGGAGAGCACCAAAAGAGCAGAGCAAAGGAATTCCAGACACCACAACCAGTAAATCAGCTTCGTCAGGGGCCCAACTCAGATGTCTATAAACAAGAGAAGTTAGATATGTACTCATGTTTGCGGGGCTATGACCTGAGGTCATAGGTTGGCATTACCAACATGGTGGAATAGCTCCCATGACTGGAGTGTTGCAATGGAAGGAAATAGGCTCTTTAGGAAGGACAGACAAGCAAGACAAGGAGGAGACTTCACCCTCTGTGTCAATGAGCAGCTGGAATGCATGGAGCTTTGCCTGGGGATGGGTGAGGAGCTGATAGACCACTTATGGGTCTGGAATAAAGGGAGGGCAGGGACAGATGATATTATAGTGGGGGTCTGCTTCAGGCCACCTGATCAGGAAGACCAAGTAATTGAGGTCCTGTGGTGGTTTTACCCAGCCGGGCAGCTGAACTCCACCATAACCGCTCTCACTCCCCCTCCTCAAAAGGAAAGGGGAAGAAAATATGACGAAAAGGGCTCAAGGACAGGGAGATCACTCAATGATTATTGTCATGGGCAAAACAGACTCAGCATAGGGAGATTCATATAATTTATTGCCTATTATTAGCAGACTAGAACAGTGAGAAACTAAAAGCAAACTAAAAACACCTTTTCCCTTCCACCCTCTTCTACGTCCTCCCTCCCAAGTGGTGCAGGGGAACAGGGAATGGGTGCTGTGGTAAGTCCCTAATGCTTTGTCTCTGCCACTCCTTCAAGATCACTTTCTGCCCCTGTTCCAAAGTGGGGTCCTTCCCACAGGATGATGTCCTTCCCAAACTGATCATGCATGGGCTTCCCACAGGCAGCACCTCTTCAAGAACTGCTCCAACATGGGTCCATAGCATGGGGTCCATTTTTCAGGAGCAAACTGCTCCAACATGGGTACCCCATGGGCGGCAGCTTCCCCAGATCCCCTGCTCCTGCATGGGCTCCTCTCCACAGGCTGCAGCTTTGGCCCGGGGCCTGCTCCATCGGGGGCTCCTCCACGGGCTGCAGCATGGAAATCTGCACTGCAATGGTATCCCATGGGCTTCAGGGGGACAGCCTGCTACAAGAGGGACCTCTCGAAGGGGTGCAGGGGAGCTTCTGCTCTGGTGCCTGAAGCATGTCCTGCCCTCCTTCTGCACTGACCTTGGTGTCTACAGGGCTGTTCCTTACTCCTTGCACTCCCAGCTGCTGTGGCAGCATTTTTTTGTTTGTTTGTTTAGTTGGTTGGTTAGTTGATTTTTTTTCTTTTTTTCTTTTTTCCCCTTTCTGAAGTCTTCTCTCCCAGAGAGGCAAACAATATCATTTATTGGCTTGGCTCTGGCCAAGAAATTCTTTTCTCTGAGGGTGGTGAGGCACTGGATCAAGTTGCACAGAGAAACTGTGGATGCCCCATCCCTGGAAGTGTTTAAGGCCAAGTTGGATGGGGCTCTGGGCAACCTGATATAGTGGGTGGTATCCCTGCCCATGGCAGAGGGTTTGGAACTAGATGATATTTAAGGTCCCTTCCAACCCAAACCATTCTACGATTCTATGATTATGTTAGTGTATTCAATTCACTAGTTATTATATTATTCAATAATAGATTAATATGTAGACATCTTCACCTTTGAAAATGACTAGGAAACAATTCATCATGGTCACACAACTTTTAATAAAAGCAGTTAGAGAATATTTTAACAGGTGTAAGTTTGAAAAAAAAAGTGTGTTTTCCTGGGAAGAGGGAGAAGGTTCCATTTTATTAGCCTAGAAAACTTGCCTAAAAATAGGGGCATGCAGGCATACTCATTTAATCTGAGTGATTTAGAATCAGTGCAGATATGTCCCATCTTTTGAGGAAGACATTAGCTAGAAAACCAATAACCCAAGCTTACCAAGCAAATACATGCTAGGGGATGCTTTTATGACTTGAATTAAGAGAGAGAAAAAAAAATCTTAATGTGGGTAAGAGAAAAGATGAAGACAAGGATCAGTGAACAGTTCAGGATACATTGGGTAGTAATGGTCAAACTGAAAGTAGAGAGTTTTTTACATGAAATCATTGGGACAAAACCATCACGTATCTTCAAAATAAATAAAGGAGACAAAGACAGGCTATATCCTGTATCCCAAATCACAGAAATATCAAACAGATGAGATATGGTCTGAAAATAGAAATGTGGCAGAGAAAATTGGAAAATTATATTCACTTCTAAATCAATAAGGCATGAGTGCAAGAGTGCACAGAGCTAGAAGATGGAAAGCTGTAACAAATGAGATTAGTTAATAACCTAAAAATAAGTGGATGTTACAAGCATGTGACAATCATTGTAATGCACATATTTGAAAAACAGCTAAATGCCGGAGTTTGTACTTTCTTACTCTACTGTAATGAGTAAAAGTTTAGCCCACTAGTCAGTCATGTAGTATGAGCTGGTAGCATGGACCAAATATATATAAATATATATATATATATATATAAACAATAATAATAAAACAGCATGACATTCTCATTTTTTTTTCTTCATATGCACAGAGAAAAACAGCCTACAATAGTGAATGGTACTTACCCATACTTGACTGAATCAGACCTCACAGTTCCCTCTTTGCTACACTTATGAATCTCGTTCTCTAATCTGGTTGAACAGCTTAATGAGAAGCTCATTTTAGGGATGCAATCACTCTGGAGTCCCTCCATAGGAAAATATTGATGAACTTGATACCTGCAGAAGACAATTCAGATGAAAGTGGATTGGATCACAACCAAGAGGTTTTTGTCTTGGGTTTGGACTTGGATGATCTTTGTAGGTCCCTTCCAATTGAGCTATTCTGTTTCTTTTCATTGCCCATATATGTAGCCCTCAGATAATCCACTTCCAACTTGGCACTTCATTTGGATGCCTAAGCTCCGTCTGGATCAATCTTGGCATTCAGTATGAAAGTATTAATTCAGTATTAAGACTGATTTGATGCTGAATTGATTCAAATATTTCAGTTAAAGTAAACATGCTAGACCGGCAGTGTAACTGTTATTTTTTTAGTATCATCTGAATCTGATCTCGAGTATAAAGTGAGTTTATATGGCTTGAGCTAAAATATTGTGCTTTTTATCTAATAATTTTTTTAGGACAATATCCTTTTTCAAGTAGGGCAGTAGGAGGAGCAGGAGGTGGATGAATAACATGTGAGTCATGACTAGTTGTGCACTAATATGTGCAGAACTTTAGTGAATATTCCTAAGAAATAAGAGAAAGTTCCTTCTTCAGCTGATAAGTAATATTTACTGAAAACTCTATCGAAATAAACTGGAGATTTTTATTGAGAAGGGACTTGTATATGTACATACACACACACATTCCATACAATATATATTATATAATTATTATAAGGATTTATTAACTATAATTTATATATTCCATTTATGATATATAGTATATATTACACATTATGCATATTATTGTGCAATATATAATATATAATATTTATGGGCTACATTAATTAATAAATTAAATTAATTAATACGATATGTGTATGTGGAATATATATAATTTAAGTTATATTTCTTATATATTTATATATGTAGCTCCTTCTGAATAAAGAAATACATATATTATATATATTATATGCATATATATAAGGCATGTTTTCATATGTAATTACCTAACAAATACTTTATATACTATATACTATATATACTATATATATATATATATATATATATATATATATATATATACACTTTATTTATATATATATATATATATAAAATTCTGAAATCCAGGTTATGTTCTGAAGTTGGAGTTGATGGAATACTATAGAACTGAAGACAAACTTCAAGAAGTTTGAGATTTGAAAATCTAAGCTCTTTAATTATCTGGAAGAGAAAGTAAAAGCAATATACACACTGCACAACTGAATAATCTTTTAGGCATACAAGCAATACTACAGTTATCCTCACTCTTATTTTCTTGCCTTCTTTTTTAATGTGGTTCTAGTCAAACCTAAGGACATAAAAGACAGTTATGTGCTTTTTTTTTTTCAGTCAGTAAGGAATATCAGGGATACTTTTCCTTTGGAAGGATAATATAGACAATATTAAAAATAAAAACAAACAAACAAACAAAACTACAGTTCTTCTCAATTTTAACATTGAAAAAATGAAAGCAATAGACTTTTTTATGCTTTACCATCAACAAAGTACCATTGCCTTTTCATTGTGTTACATTTCAATACATGGTCAAGATGTTTTTGCTAATATTCAGACTGTTTCCTATCAATATACTTACACATAGGTTTCTTTCTGTTGTCCCTTCCTTCCGTTTGATATATTTTGTAAATCTTTTTGGATATCTTTAAACCAATTATTAAGTTAGAAAGGTACAAAAGAACAAACAAACAACAACAAAAACCAGCAATGTAAAAATAAAGTTATTAACAGCTATGAACAAAAATTTATAAAGGAAATTAAAATATTGAAGATATGTAAAACCTACACAAATATTTTTAGAGTATAGCAAGTAAATAAACTTACATAAGAATTGTTTTTTGCATACGGACAAACCTAATAGAGCTATGAGGAAAGATAAAACTCTCTACAACTACCTGAAAAAAAGTTGTGTGGAGCTGGGAGTTGGCCTCTTCTCGCAGATAACTAGAGATATGACAAGAGGAATGGCCTCAAGTTGCACCAGGGGATATTTAGGTTGGAAATTAAGAGAAGTTTCTTCTCAGAAAGAGTAGTTAGGCATGGAACGGTTTGCCCAGGGAAGTGGTGGAGTCAACACCCCTGGGGGTGTTTAAAGAAACATTGGACCTGGCGCTTAGGGACATGGTTTAGTGGGTGATACTGGTGATAGGGGGATGGTTGGACCAGATGATCTTGGAGGTCTTTTCCAACCTTTTTGATTCTATGATTTTATAGAAATACTTCTACGTGGTCTAAGAGTGAACAGTGGAATTCACCAAAGGGCATACCTAAATGAAACTGTCAAGCTAAGTTATGATAATTATGGAGCATGTTTCCTTGAATACTTCAGCAAACCCCTTAGATCCTTAATGCACTAAAAACAAACAAATATTGACAAAAACATACCTTGATGAAAGTCAACAAATATCATTTGTTTATGTTGTTTCCATAAATGGCTGATGACTATTGGTGACTACTGAGAAACAGGTTTCAGAACAAGGATTATCTTTATATGTTATAGTAGAATGATTCTGTTCTTAAATTGAAGTGTACTAGAAGATTGTGTTGCTTTAATAAGCTTTATTATATGAGACAAAGCTAACAGTGTCTGTTTAGTTTTACTGGATATCTGATATGAAATCTTGAAAAATTAAAAAAAATACTATGTCATGTTTATAGAGATAATCAGTAGTTTCAACTTTTGTCTTTTTTTTTTATTTATTTTATTTTTTAGCTGCAGTAAACTATTGTTTTCTAGGAGGAAACTTTCCATCACTCTTAAAGGACTGGAGGAAGAGGATTTAATTGCTCTCGGTCTTTGCCTCAATTCTGAATTTCTCTACATTCTGTAATGTAAAATAAAAAAAATAATTAAAAAAATAAAAATAAAAAGCCTGTGTCCTCAACATTTACTATATTAGCATTAAGAAATAAAGACAAGGAAATTTGTAAAAAAAATAGTTTATTATCTAGGGAATTTAATTTCAAAATGACACCAATCATCTTGAATTTCCCATCGAGAAGATCCATCCTAATGTCAGAAGGTACTCATCTTGTTGGAATCTTTTTATGAAACTTCAGTTGAAATACTCAAATGTAGCAGAAATATAACTGCCTTTAAGAGTCATGCACAGTCTGCAAATAGCAGAACATACAGTCATGCAGCGATGTAACTATAGCAATTGATTTATTCTGGTCTGGATTAAGATTAAAATAGCAATTATTTTCTGAAAGTGTGATGTAAGAGTATCAATTTTATTAGAATTACGTTTCAGATGCTGCATGATATGATAGTATGATCTATTCACATAAATATCCTTAAGACTGAAGATGTCTTAACTGAATTTTTACTGAAGGTGATGGTATTACAACTGAACAAACTACACCAATAAAGCGATGTTCTTCACATTCATATATGCCTTACATGTAGTTAGCTACCTGCTTCTCAGGGCTCAAATGTTTCATTCTTCAGATTGTTTATATCATTCTGGAGGCCACAGCTGAAGAGTTGCACTGAAAGATGAGCAGACAGCTTTCTTAGCATTTCCCTAACTGCTTACCTGTGTCATCCTACTCTGTAGAGGCTGTGTGATTAATTTTAAAGTCTAAATACCACCTCCAAGAGCACTAGGTGTTGAGACTGGTGTGGATTGTGTACTCTTCTCTCTCTGCCTAGAGAAAAAGTGTAGCTTCTGTGAAACATCTCCTGCTTGGATGAGATCCTTCTTGGATGAGATGGGATTTTTCTGTTTCATTTTAAGCACACATACTTCTATTTGTATTAATGTTATGTAATATTATATAAACATGACATACAACAAGAAAAAAATTTCAGGTTAGAAGAGCATACACCTTATCCTAATCCACTTATTTGCTAAGGGAAGTACTGACACCACAGACTGAAGTCTTTCCTTAGTATGGGGACGTCCTGGAAGAAGCCAGTAGCAACATCGAAGGCAAACGAGCAGGACTCTTGTACCATTTTATATCATTAGCAAGCAGCACAAATAAAATCAAAAAGTAATATTAAATTAAGTGTTAAATATGAATTGTAAAAGAAAAACTATATTTTTTAATATTATTTTATCCTTCAATTAGAAAAGTCACAGTTGTTAGTGGTTATTTACAATGAATTTTGCATTATCCACTGATAAAAAATGATTCAGCATTATATATAAATTACATATATATATTATTATTATATCGTTATGTACATTGTATAATAGCCAATATATTATATAATAAAGTAATTCATCATTATTCTAGACTATATAAATGACTTTGTATTATCCATCCATAATTTCAGTGGATTTGTCAATTCACAGTTCACCAAACTGCAAATTGATTGCACCGAAACTGTCACACCTGCTCTAAAAGATGTAAAGAGACATAGAAAATACAGCAAACAAATGAAGAATTTAATAAAGAAATAAATAATGGCAAGGCCAAAGTCACACTGTTAAAAATAAATGTGTTAAATGCATAAATAGGAAGAAGAGATTTGCATTATTCTTTGTGAGAAAAATATGGAAAGGATAAAGGTGCCAAAAACATTCAATGGATTTTGACACCAGTAAGCTGTATTTCATGGATAGCCAAAATGCAGACAACTGGCAGCAGGATGTAAATCTCCCAGTTACAGGAAATGTTTCATGGGGCTTTAGAGAGACCAACAGTTGAACCAGGTTACATATTACTGCTGATTTATACAAATGACCCAGACAGAGAGACCAGATACAAAGCTGATAAGTTTGTTCATAGTAGAATAAAGTAACCAGCAAATTGAACTCTGAAAAAATTGGATTGCTAATACATAAGACATGAATCTTGGGAATTGACACTGTACATTTAGAGTTTATGACTTCAATTTAATAACCTCTTCTCTAAATATTCCAGACAACATGAAATAATGGACAGACTTGAAAAATCAAGCACTATTTTCAACTAGGTACCCAGCTGTATGAACACAATGGTGGTCCAGGTAACCTAAAACCAAAAAATAAACAAATGTACTCACACTTGCTAAATTCATTTTCTGTATTTCTTTTTCTCAACCAATTTCACTACTCCCTTCTTTATATTAACTGAATGATTTTAGTAAGATATCACATCCAGAGCTTACTCAGAACTATATTGTTTGGAGTTGGTTTTGTCTTCCAATTCTACAAAACAGAAAAAGTACTAAAGCAAATCTGCCATATAATGACATTTCCTGGAAGGCACTCCATTATTATTACAAAGGTTAGCACCTTTGATTCATACTCAGGAGCTCAAATAGTTAGAATGATTACAGGGCACATACCGTATTGAACTTTGTGCGTAGTTTATTTGTATGAAAGATGAGAATGAAAAGCATTTTTGTTTTCATTACATTTAAAAGAAAAATATTTTTGCATCACTGGAAAGAAAGAAGAGGGTACAAAAACAAAACAAACAAAAAACAAACAGACAACAACAACAACAAAAATGCCATAAACCTGACAGAACTAAAAACTAACTACAGAGAAAAGTCTTGAGCAGCAATTATATAAACAACTGTAATTTTCCCTTTCCTGAATAACATGATTAACACAAATGGAAGATCAATAAAAATAGCTGCCTCTTGACAGTATGAACCACAAGCAAAGTCCTTTTCATTTTACCTTGGGAGGAGTCAAATGCATGCCTTCTTCTGATCAGAAGAAAAAATGCAGTGCAAAACTGGTGAAAACACAAGTCAGTCAGATCAGCAAATCTGCAGTTGAAAGTGGACATTAATACCTGCAGATACATTGGCAAACTGTGAAATCATCTTCTCTGTCTTGCATTTTGACACCACGATCCTATTTGAAAACTCAGAGAAATTAGATTATAAAGTTGTACTTATTCACCTTGATAGTATTGTTATACTTGAAACATGAAATTTAGGGCTACAAAGATGATATATCTAAATACTTAGTTTACATTGAGTTTAGATGTATTACAGAAATCAAAATATCAGCTGCTTATGCACATAACCAGCAGAGGCTTTGTGGTGCAGTGCAGTGCAGTACTGAGAGGAGACGACTGAAACATAGGAGATTTCATCTGAACCTCAAGAAATACTTCTTCACTGTCCAGGTGATTGAGCAATGACACAGGTTGCCCTGAGAAGTTGTGGAGTGTCCCTTTTGGAGATATTCAGAAGCTATCTGGGGCAACTATATTCAAAATGGTCCTCAGATATGTGCTCTAGGTGACCCTGCTTGAGCACAGGGGATGGACCACATGACCTCCTTAGGTCCCCTCCAACATAATTCTGTGATTCTGCAATACTATTAAAATGTATACAGTCATCACACAAGAAATGTCCAAATTTTCGTATAAGAAAACGTAAAATTGAAAGCTGAAAGACACTCAAGAAAGTTAAGAAGTAAGCCTCACACATCTTCTGTAAGAAACAGTAAGTCAATGAAGAGAAATAGCCACTTACAGAGGGTAACTGATAAGATATTTAAGGAAGGAAGGATGTTATCTAGTGTTTAAAATTGAAGATTTTTAACTTTTAAATTCCTAAAATTAGATCAGATGTTCCAGAACTGTATTACACCATGAAACTCTTATTAAATTGCCTGTTTTTAGAAGAACTTTTTGGCAGGTCAAGAAACATTGAACTTAATTTGTTAGTGTCTTGACTGAATAGCAGGCCACGATCTAGAACAGACAGTACAAGAGCCATTCACAGTTGGTTAAAAGGGATACCATGCTGTCTCTGCTAAAATCAAGCTTTCAATGACAATTCCAGATCAAGACATAGATTAAAAAGACTACAGTAATCCACAGTGGATACATATTTACTACTTTAATTTTTATTTTTATTATTTCAACACAAATTTAAAAATTCTAAAAGAATTTTTAGAGTTGGACTTGATGATCCTTATGGGTCCCTTCCAACTTGGGATAATCTATGATTCTACGATTCTAAAAAACATGGAGTCTAAAAGTAGAATAAATTATTTCTAAGTTCATTTGATCCCTAGCCATTCTAGGTGACTCTTATCAGACCAACAGAAGAACTTTAGTAAATGGTGGACGTGCAAAGAAACAGATTTTTTTTTATTTGCTTTTACAATAAAATGAAGTTGAAAATTACCAGCTCAATCTTGTATCCTCTTTAAAGAAGGCCGCAGGCTTTGAGTTAACCTGACAGTAGAGTTCCCAGGATTTTTCTGGGTTTGCCTTCAGCTGAGATAAGGTTTTAGGTTAATTGTCATGTGGTTATTGACTGGACTGTTTTTAGTTTCTGTTGTGAATACAACTTATGGCAAAGGTTTGATAAAATCAGGTAGTCACTGCATAACACATGCATAGCCTTTTATTTTATTTGAGAATCAGAGGAGCTATACATCTGAGACTGTGAAACTTTTGGACTAGAGCTGAGAATCAGTAAACAGGAAGAAAAAATATATTAAGACAAAATATATAAAGATAAAAATAAACCCAAGTGGGTCCAAGAATGGGGAAGATAAAACCCCCACTATGAAAATCGTATTATTTCATGGAAAACCTCAGGATGATAATTGCCTTCAGTCATTCTTCATGACAGAGTGAAACTAAATTTCAGACCCAGAAGATCATTGAAAGGGTGAGCATGGAACAGTGTTAAAATTAGAAATACTAGTAAAGAAAACACAGAATCACAGAATGGTTGAAGTTGAAAGAGACGTCTGGTGGTCATCTGGTCCAAGCCCCCTGGGCCTCCCAAAGTAGGCTGCCCAGGATCATGTCCAGGCAGCTTTTGAACATTTCCAAGGAGGGACATTACACTACCTGTCTGGGCAACCTGTGTCACTGCTCAGTCACACACATCGTAAAAAAAAAAAAAAGAAAAAAAAAAGTGTTTCCTGATGTTCAAATGAAACCTTCTGTGATTCAGTGTGTGCTCATTGCCTCTTGTCCTGGCAGTGGGCACCACTGGAAAGAGCCTGGCTTTGTTATCTTTGCACCCTCCCTTCAGGTATTTATGGATGGTCACCCCTGAGCCTCCTTTTCTGAAAGCTCAATGGTCCCAACTTTCTCAGTCTTTCCCCATAGAAGAGATGCTCCCATCCCTTCATCATCTTCATGGCTCCACATTGGACTGTCTCCAGTCTCTCTTGTACTGGGGGGCCACAGGTGTAGCCTCACCAGTGCTGAGCAGCAGGGGTGGATCCCCTCCCTTGACATGCTGGCAACACTTCTCCAAATGCATCCCAGGATTTTAACTGTATTCTTGGGCGCTTTTCTAAGTTAATTCAATAATCTCGTACTTAAACAATAAATAAATAAATAAACAACATATTTCTTTGTTTAATATGAATTAACTTTTTTTTCCACAAGATTTTAAGTGTAATTCAGCTATTAAAAACACTGAATTCACAGTAGTATTTTAAGTTTACTTCAATATCATTCTTTAGATCAAGACTAACATCTTAATATCCTACAAAAATTATGGAAACTAAATAAAACATTTCTATAGCATGTACAAAGTTTAAATCCACATGAAAACTTGCAGTAAAAAATCACACAGAAATCAGGTGAGAGAGAGAACTAATCTCCAGTTTACTTAATTTCTCACCAAGGCAGTCAAGTAGCTTCTTGGACTGCTTGTATAAAGGCTTTTGTGATTGTTGGTAAAATGCCTCATCCACCCCTCTCAGTCATGCAGGCTGTAGTAGACCCCTCACAACATCCCTCAAGTTCCTTCTTACCTTGACCTTGAAACTCTCAACCAGGGCACGCTTGGTTATGAACTCTGCAGTAGTATGCTTACATGTGATACATTAAAGTCACTGAAGAAATTTGCTGCACTTACAAATAAAATTCAGTTTTCAACTAACTGAATAGTTTTAAGAAGGAAGAAAGACTGACACAAAGTCCATACACAGTAGAAGAATAACATAATTAGAAATACAGGGAGAAAAAACAATTTTCTGTAGCTTGCAGTAAATCAAAGACAAATCTACAGTTTATATTGAATATTTCTAAGAGAAAAAAAAAAAAAAAGCTTCTGATTCTCTTTAAAACAAACAAACAAACAAACAGAAGACCCTCATGTCTCTTTCTGCATGGACATCAGAAAGGAAACCTACCCTGTCTGGAACGACAGGAATTGTTTGTGGAGTGAGGCAACCCTGAGCGTTTGTTGATTTAGCAGCACCTAGAAAAAAAATTTGTACTGCCATCTACATTGTTTACTATGAAGTCTAATAGGCAAAGAAGTTATGAAATGCATCTCTTTCCAGTGACTAATGAATATATAAAGTGCTAAAATAGCTAAGTCAATACTTTGGGGAAAGCCCTTTTATCCATCCTGAAGATTGCCTTACATTGGAAGTGCTTTGGGATAAGATTATTTTTTTTAGTTTATTAGTTTATTTTTCTGTTTTAAACACTATTTGTATGTGGTTTATTTTAGTATTAATAGCTCTTTTGACCTTTGCAAAACACTTTGAAATCTGTTAATCTGCTAATACTATAGGAAGGCTAGGTATTATTATCATTACTACTATACATGCAGTTTAGATGCCAGGCATTCATGATAAATTATACATTGTAGTGTATAGGAAAGGAGGAACATTTTGGGGGTAATTCTACTCGATCTCTATAGTTTATTAGGGGAGAGGTGTAGGGAAGGGAAATATGCAAGCAGCTCTTGGTGGTTCTTTCCATTTGGATTAAGAAATTAACAGATCTTTTAGGGAATTATCAGCTGAATGCATGATTAACAGATAAGATAGAGTATGCAAATGTAAATGTAAAAGTAAGCATTCTAATTAACAGCTCACTTGTAGCTACTTCATATGAACATACTTTTGTTGTAGCTATTTGTGGTAGTTTTACTTATCTGGACAGCTGAGCTCCACCACAACTGCTCTCTCACTCCCCCTCCTCAATGGGAAAGGGGGAAAAAATAGGATGACAAGGGCTCAAGGTTTGAGATAAGGACAGGGAGATCACTCAACAATTAGCCTCATGGGCAAAACAGACTCAGCATAGGGAGATTAATGTAATTTATTACCTATTGCTAACAACCTAGAGAAGTGAGAAACAAAGAAAACAAACTAAAAGCACCTTCTCCCCAACCACTCTCTTCCATCTCTTCCCCCCAAGCAGCGCTGAGGGATGGGGAATGGGGTCTTCAGCCAGTCCCTAATGCTTCGTCTCTTCCGCTCCTTCACGGTCACTGTCTGCCCCTGCTCCATGGGGGGACCCTCCCACAGGATGCCCTCCTTTCTGAACTGATCCTGCGTGGGTTTCCCACAGGCAGCAGATCTTCAAGAACTGCTCTAGATATGGGTCCATACCACTGGGTCCCTCTGTTAGGAGCAAATTGCTCCAACATGGGTTCCCCACAGGCAGCAGCTCCCCCCAGACCCTCTGCTCCTGCGTGGGCTTTTCTCCACAGGCTACAGCTCCGGCCCGGGGCCTGCTCCTGCGGGGGCTCTCCATGGGCCGCAGCCTCCTCCAGGCCACATCCACCTGCTCTACCAGGGGCTCCTCCACGGGCTGCAGCATGGAAATCTGCTCCATGTGGGACCCATGGGCTGCAGAGGGACAGCCTGCTCCACCAGGGGCCTCTCCACAGGCCACAGGGGAATTTCTGCTACGTGCCTGGAGCACCTCCTGCCCTCCTTCTGCACTGACCTTGGTGTCTGCAGGGCTGTTTCTCACTCCTCACTCTCTCAGCTGCTGTTGCACAGCAGGGTGATTTTTGTTTTGTTTTGTTTTGTGTTTTCCCTTTTCTTAAATATGCTCTCCCAGAGACAGAAACAGCTTATTGGCTTGGCTCTGGTCAGTGGCAAGTCCCTTTGGAGCCAGCTGAAACTGGCCCTTATCTAACATGGGGCAGCTTCTGGACTCTTCTCACAGACGCCTCCCCTGCATCCCACTACCAAAACCTTGCCATGTAAAGCCAATACACTATTCTGGAAAGTACCCACAGAGAAACATAATCACAAATATCAGCTGATTAAGAAATATTTCATTTAAGCAAGATGGAATCAGAGTAACAGTGCAAGTTATAACCATCGGTTTTATCTTAAAATATATAGATTATAAGCATTGATATAAGCAGTGCCTCATTGTTTGTACTTTACTAACTCAATTTATTTGTCAGAAAGGATAAAAGTACCTTCGAATGCTTGAGATGAGTTTCTTATTATATTTGTCTGAGAGGTGTTGACAAAGTATTTTGATTCAATTAATGACAATAAATCCCTACCGTTAATAAATTTGAGTTGTAAAACTGGTATAAATAATAAGGGAATGGTCTGCAAACAAGCTAAGTGAAAGTCAATAGGAAATAACATATTTTTCTCTACCGGTAAATTGGGAAGAAAAGTATGGCAAGGGGTTATAGAGGTCCCTATGACAGGAAATAGCTGAATGAATAATTGGAGGTAAGTAGATGATGTGGTCAAGGCAATGTAATGTTGCCAAGTGCTAGTAACAAGCCCCAGTCTCTAAAACAACTAAACAACAAGCAAGCAAACAAACAAAAATCATAGCAGTTCTCAGGATTTGCCAAGCTTTGTCTGGATTGTTTGATATTGAACACACTATAGCTTGATTTTACATGGATTTACATAATTATTCTGCTGTCAACTTGCTTTATGGTGAGATGACTATTGTCTAGGATGTGCTAGCATTTACAGCAGGACAGTGAAGTCTATTGCTTCTTGGGTGATTTTGAGTTTTTAAAGGCATATTGTTATCTAACCGCTACTTTTTTTTTTTTTTTGCTTATTTCTTTTGCAATTTATGGCTTATCCTAAAAGAAAGCTAATAATAATAATAATAATAATAAATAAATAAAATGAGTAAGAGGCTCAGTCAAGTTGTATTCAGTAGGAAAACATAATGATAAAAAATTATAGAATAGTTAAACAAAAGAAATGAGAAATGCAGTAGGTAATGGTCCATTTAACCCACTTCCCTGTCTTGATATGCAGTAGAATGTGCTATTTAGGGATAGTACATGAGTGTGACAATTATCTGTTGTCTATTGTCCCTCATAGTCTCCAAGCATTCCCAGTCACTGGGTGAAGGTGTTTAGAAGGTATATCCTTGTTTATTCAACTATTAATTCCTTAATTATTTGATTACAGACCTGCTGTCCACAAATTTGTGTATACTGTTTTTCAGCCTTCTGATATTAGCTGTCCTCAGAGCTCTGTGGTAACAGATTCCAAAAGTTCACTGTTTGCTACATAAACAATACTTTTTATTATTATTATTTTCCTAAAGCAGTCAGCTTCTACTCCCAGTGAGTGACTGGTAGCATTATTTTTGTAGAATTCAAGAAAAAAAAAAAAAGGAAAAAGAAAATCTGTGGACTCTGTTATAAAGGGAAGAACTTAAGCAATATGAAAAATCTTCCAAAGCAAAAATCTGAAAGAACTGACAGGAAAAAGGATCAGCTTGAAAATATAAGCTGGACTTTGAAGACAGTTGTGAATGACAACCTCACAGAGCTGTGAAAGCTTTAAGGTAGTGATTCATAAATGCAGCTTTACCTAAATAGAGTAAAAATACAAAAGGTGATTATCACTTAATCCATAGTTATCTGTACAAGAAAATATTGAATTATTTGACATTTTTAACTTTAATTTTATCTTAATAAACGTTACAATCAAGTTTTATTTAGATTGTTGTTTTTTATCTAGTTGCTGTTGCAATATCTGTAACTGTTTGTTACAGATATTGATATTTTTCAATATTTGTAACTGTTCTTGTTAATATTCTCCATGATATTCCATAAATTACAAATGTAGTCTCTTTAGGATTATATTTTTTGTCCTAAATGCATTTCACTGCTGTTATGAGAAAAATGTCATTCTGGTTACTGTTAAATTAGGCAAAAATCATATTTACCATTTAGAAAGAGAATAGAATGAAAAGAAATTATGAAAACAAAACAAAAAAAAAAGCATGTAAAATTGAAAATGTCTCAATTAAGAGAGAAAGAAAAGGAGATGAAGAGATAAAGGAAGTTGAAGGAAGGAAGGAAGGAAGGAAGAAAGGAAGAAATAAAGGAAAGAAGGAAAGAAACTGGAAACTTTCTGGCGCAGAGCAGTAGACCAGGTAATTGACCAAGGATTGACCAAGTGATTGACCAAGTAATTGACCAGAACAGAATCTGATCTGCAAAGAAGGAGCATCTTATGTTTTCCATAAATGTCAATGTATAATGTCAAGAAATTATACCTGATACCAGACTAGATACTAATTTTGCACTTGCATTAAAATAATTTTGTTTACAGATGACAACAACAAAAGTAGTAGATGTTAATATCTGGAATAAATACAAATAGAAAAGATCAGATGCTTAAAGATAATGAAAAAGGTAACTCATAAAATCATTACATCTCTGATGTAGTGGTGGAGAAACATAGCATTGTTTTTCTGTTTCAGTTTTACATTAATTTTGGAATCTTTATAGAAGATTTGGAGTGCGAGGGAATTGAGTAGTAACAGTATGAAGTTATGAACAGAATAAGTTTACCCAAGATAAAACAGATGATGTAGGGAGTAAGAAACTAATCAGTAAGAAAACAAATAAAGTAAATAAGCAGATGAGTACTTGAAGAGAAATTTTATCCAAGATAAGATGAACCAAATAGAATGTTTGAGTTGAAAGACAAATGTGTGTAAATAAGAATTAATGAATAATGATGGAGAATAATGTAGAAATATCTCAAAATTACACAACCTTCATAAAGTAGTAATTACGTGGGTCCTGAGGAAGAATTGTGGAGCAAAATAGAAGAAAGTAAATAACACAGGGGAAAAAAATCTTTTGACTTTGTTTTTCCTTTTAAAAAGAAACATTGTCTATGAATGATAATGTATACAAGTATGTGAGAAACCCACACCAGAGCCAAGGTAAAACTGTTGAATGGTATTTACAATGAACGGGTATTCAGTAAACCTGTGAAAGCAATGGTAATATCAACCTGTAACAAAGAAGACAGCAATGAACACAAGAACTACAAAGGTTGCATATCCCAAAAATTTCTTCGTGGAGCTTGTCACAGACAAGAAGGAATAAAGCGGAGCTGGCAGAACTACAGGTCAGATGCACATTGGGATAAGCAGCAATAGATCAGGCCTTTTAACAGGAAGTATATTGAATGAGAAAGGGAAAAAAAAAAAAAACCTACTACAGAAATTTGAAAGACATCAATCTGGTGATAATGTCTAATGAAATGGAATAAAACAAGTTTTATATCCATTTGGTATTGCCAAGAAATTGATGAACCTCATAGAAAATATCTACAGCAATTCAGTGACTGGACGGAGTGCAGAGAAGTTATTAATGGCATCATTTAGCTTGACTGAGAGCAAGACAGGAACAATTAACCATCTCACCAAATACATTTAACTGAAAATTGGGAAAAGAAATGGCTCAGCACCACATTATGAAAGCATAAAATGAACTACAGTTTTTGAAGAATCAGTAAAAAGGCCCGGGTTTCACAAAAGAAATTGACCTCCTATTGTTAACCAAAGATGACAGATAAAAATATCTGCAGTGCTCAATCAGGAAAGCAACAAAATGAAAATCATTTTGAACAAGATAAATATACAGGGGAAAAAAGTCAAGAAAAAAGCAAGTAGTGGTGAAAAAGAAGGAACCAAAATGAAGAGGAATATTTTGGAGGATTCATTTTAAAAAACAAAGATTATGAAGATGACAATAATTCACCCACTACTCATGGATCTGATCAATATATGAGTATCTGAGACATAAAAGACCATATAAAACATAAATCAGCCCCGTTTTGAAGATATGATTGGAAATTCTTTGTTAACTATTACTGTTTTTCACACAAATTGAAACTCTTTGGGTTTACTTTGTTCTTGATTTTATTTTTATAAAAATTATTTATGGTGACTGTTCATTCTTTAGCTATGAAAAAGCTATGGTAAGGCTGCAGCCAAAGCCAGATGCATAGTTGAAATGCATGCTGAAAATTTTCCATCTGTATGATACCTTCAATGTGTGATTCCACTTCACTATATATCTTGCCATACTCATCAATCTGCCCTTGTTTGAAGTTAACATTCCATTGGGAATAAGAAAATATCATTATGGAAATTGCCTGAGTGAACTGTTCTGTCTCAGTGTTTTCACAAACAGTCAATCTGGGAGTGTTAAAGCTAGGAATCAGAATAAAATCATTTTTAAGAATCAGAAGAAGAGTCAAGAAGAAGACTCGAAGAGTCAGAGTCAGAGTCAGAAGAAGAATTAAACCTGAGTTTCAATGTAATGATTAGGCCAAGTAAGCAGATATGTAGTGTGCATTTTAAAATAATGTATCATATTTTCCTGATACATTATCTTACTTATTTAGTAGTATCATTTATATTTCTCACACTACTAAGAGGTCACAATTACAGTCACAGAGTTAATGGGAAGTAGCTGCTCTAAATGTTTCATATATATGCTCTCCTCCTCTTTCCCTTTCCTTTTCCATTTCCTTTTCCCTTGCCCTTTTCTTTTTTCATTTCTTTTCATAAAAAGTTCATAAATACCCCTGTCTGTTATGTTTGCAGCCAAGTGAGCAGTGACGTTTCCTTATCTACTACATAAATAGCATTTAAGCATTTTGCCATCCTGTTTCTATTGTTGATAGGAATCGTGAAACTCAAGAATCTTCTAATAGATGAGAGATGAGCAGATTCTTCTGTATAATTCCCTACTAAAAATTAGGAATAGTTTTGAATCTCCCTAATATAATTACAAGATATGTTTGATTTGCCCATTCCCTCACCTTCAAATCATACTTCCAATCTCCTTGATCGATGGGATCAAATATTCACTTTTTGTTTCTATCTTCAATATCTTTTTCCATTGCCACCTCAATCAACTTCATTATTCCTGCAAAATCTCCATAACTCTTGCCCAAGAAATATGTAAGTACATTATTCTCTGCAACTTGTCTTCCATGTCATCAAATACACCTTTTTACATTGTTACATTTTTAGTCCTAATCCTAGTACCTAAATCCATCCTCTAACCTGAACTAAAATGATTGTCCCATGTTTTTTACTCTAAGTTCCTCTAGCCACACCAGTTTGTATGCTTAACAACCATTCTCATCAACAAAGAACATCTAATCCTGCTTCCATCCTGCAATCTCTACAGTTACTAATTAGCTGATTTAAAAAAAAAAAAATTCAGAAAAAAATAAATAACCTATATAGTAGATTTTTTAGTACGCTTAGGTAATAATGCATAATGCATAATACAACATACCATGAGCTAGATTTTTTATTTTTCTGACAGTTTCTTTTGCAACAAAGCAGAAAAAAAAATGGAGAAAGAAAGGAAGATCTGTTACTTAACAGATCATGGTACAATTTATGTACTAACATTTGAAGATGAAGAATAATACACAATATTGAAATGTCATTATTTTAATACAGCTTTATGCAATAAGTAGTTATTTGTTTCACCTTATTCTACTCAGCTGGAGTATAGTGCATTCCACTAGTAATATAAATAAAAGGTATGTACTGCAAGAGATATTGCAAAGGAAGGGTTTGCTGTAAATACTAATATGGTTATGTTAACAAAATTGTATACAAGCATGTATTGATATGTCAATGTGAAAATGAAAAAGAAACTTACTAATATGACCAGACTTTTTTATCTAATATTTTCCTTTTTCCTGTTGGCAGTCATTCTGCTCACCTCCTGATTATATGATAACTCCCTGTTACTGTGTGTTTCAAACTGTGAAGGCATCCTTACAGTTGAAACTCGATGTTGTCCCATAACTCCATTTTCACTTTAGCTGGATTAATCCTTATTGAATCAGGAAAAATAATTATTGGATTTGGTAGAAAGCCTGCAATAAAACTTCAGGTTTCAGAAAATAAAAATAAAATAAAAATAAGAATAAAAATGCAAGTGTTTCTGTCTATAACCAAGAATTTTGTGATATTTCACTCATCACTTCAGCATCTCAGCTCTATATTGCTCTACTATTTTTCAGAGTATTTGCTTCACCTTTTACTGTATCATAGAGTAACCTCTGCTTATCTTATCATAGTTGGTATACACTTATAAAACAACCAAAAAAAAGATTATGCTGTTTATTACTAGCAAAGAAAATTTCATGTAATTTCATCTACTGTAACTGTTGCTAACAGTTGGGTAATTGCAAGCAAATGTTGAGTTTCCAGTGGCAGCAGACATGGTTGCTTACTCCACAAAGTGAAAAATGAAATGAGCATGAAAAAAACAGCATTTTTTGTTCACTGTGGTTTCATATCCTTAAAAAATGGCAGATAATTTACCCCCCAGCCAATATTAATTTCTTTCATGTAGCTCAAACTATTATTTCTGGAACAAAAAAAAAAATCTTAGGACTCTTTTTAATGTCACAACTAGGTGCTAAATGCATGACTATGAACAGAGCGTTGAATTTTTTCCAAGAGTGAGCTGAAAGGCTAAACAGCAGTACTGTGTGCACCGTGTCATTTGGAGCTTTTGGTTTATTTGTGGTGATTGTTATGCTCATGGCAAAGAAATATTCATTAGAACCCACAAGAGGGCCCTATGGAAACAATCAAGGAAGGCTTTTAATGAGCTCTGAACACAATTTTCATTGCAAGATCCAGTGCAGGGTTTCTACATACGTAGCAAGCAAGAAATGCATGGATTTAAGGAAAACTAGAAGCCTGTTGGCCTTCAGGAGGGAACTCTTCCTTTATTGTTTTGCCTTGTGTGAGTAATTATGAAGGGGTGAATAGTCAAGAAATAGCCTATATTGTAACTATTTTAAAAATTGATTAATTAAGGTAATTATGAGTTATCATAACACATTGCTAATACTTTTTTTTTTTTAAGTAATAGTTTATCCTTGACTGAATGATATGAGTTTTCAGGTATTTACTGAATGTTGCCTCTTTTTTCCTGTTTAGTAACAAGTTTGGGATCTCACAAAAAGGGGAATATACACATTTATGAATCCTTACACATGCAGAACATCATTTTTAGCTATCAGCACTTTTTTTAGAAATAGAGCTAACAGTTTTTAAAAATGGAAATAAAGCCATACAGATGAAAGCAAGACACAGTCACCACCCATAATTTGCTTCATAGTGTCTCTCAGCAGTTGAATCTCCTTAAACAGAGGGATCATTTATTAATATAGCATTTCTGATTAGATCTAAATGGAAGAACATGAAGACAGCTGAATTAATTCATGCAGTACAAACAGTAAAGCTAACCTAGCAGAGCCCCTGTGGATGGGGAAGCATGTGGATAGGCATGGAATGGACTGTGCCATACTCATATATTCATAATAATACCAGTCTCAAAACTAGGGAAAAAAAAAAGAAAGAAGGAAAAAAAAAAAAAAAACCCTCCACCAACAACACCAAAAAACAGTGAACATCTGCTGTAAAGGTCACTACAGCACCTGTTTGGGAAGCTAATTGTGGAAAATACAGGTAATCACTCCCAATGTTCACAGAAAAATTACATTAGAAGTGTGAATTTCTAAACAAGTCAAAGAGAGCCAAGAAGCAGCTGCCACATATCCTTATGCAAACAGATAGCCCAGCAGGAGAGGATTTTAACAAAATAAGCTATTTTCAGATTCTTTGAAGTCTCTTTACTGGCAGAGAAGAGTAGCACCAAAAAAGAAAGCAGTACAACTTAGCTAAGAAAACAACATGGTTAAAATAACCATGACAAGCAGTGATAATATAGTTCAGTATTTTAAAGCTTCAGATGGGTTTAGTTTTTTAAAAATTTTTGAACCATCAATGAAATGACTCAAAACATTATATTTTGATTTTTTTTTAATGAACTTAGACTTTTCAAATCCCCTGTAACAGACATCTTGGCTGCATTGCTTCTTATGTAGCATACATGTTATTAGAATACTTTAATCAATTTTATGCCAAAACTTATCTAGGCTTTACTAATACGTTCGACTAGAGTATTGAATTTTATTTGTTCTCTCAGAGCCTGGTTATAAAGGGTTAGACTGACAGCATACAATTTCATACTTACAGCTCAGTCTTTTAATCAGCTGTATTTCAGAGCTGTATGAGTAAATTGAAATATTCTGCAGTTTTAAAACATCAAAAATGCATATCAGGATAATTGCTTGCACAGCTAATAGACTGTTTTAGTATCTTCTCTGTGGAGTGCTTTCTTGTTAACTTAGCCAGCACAGTCCTGTCAAAGTTTAATGCTTCAGATGCAGCATATAATTTTAATCTAATGCACAGCATTTCTAATATTTAAAACATTATGATATGTGCACTGAGACAGAAATGAGTAGTTTGTTTAATAAGCCATACATATACTGTATCCAAAATGACTTGGGCCTCTTAAATGATTTGGAGATTTAAGCCAAAAGTGATTTGATTTTTTTTTTTTTGAGGGGGGGGTTGTTCTGTGTCCTCTTTTTGATTTTTTTTGGTTTGGTTTGGTTTGGTTTTCTTCCCTTTTATGGCTAATTAAGAACAGGTGAATTAATTCAGCAATACCCATCTTGTCTGAGGAAGATGTATGGTTAGCCCCTGGAGTTTTTGAGGTATGGCTTTCTCTCCCCCATGCTTTATAAAATATCTATTTCATTAATCTCCAACATCGTGACCTCTGATTATGACCTCTGACTTGCCATTGAACTGCCAAATTTGATCGCAGAAAGCAATCATTTGCATTATTCTCATTCTGAATGCAGAAATTTCACAAGTTTTACTCCTTTACAGTATTTCTCTGCCTTTTCAGAAAAGCTGTAATCATCTTTGTCTTTATGACTAAAAGACTGTACCTACAGAAATATAACATGGGACTTACCATGTACCAAGAAAGCATGTAACAACCCAAGTACTTATACATTACTGGAACATTAATTTCTTGTCCCAAAGTATATCTTATATACAGATAGATGGACCATAATGGATATTTTTTGTGTAGCTAGTGCAAAATATGCTCAGTAGAATTGTAAACTTCCTCACAGTTAGCAGTTATCTTTTCCGTTTTTGCCTTGCAGCTGATTCTACAGATATTCAAAATAAATGCAGTGTGATGGCTACAGCATCCTAGAGTTACATCCCTGGCAGCTGTTGGTTCTCTCTTCCTCTGAGGTGCAGTCTCTTGTATGGACTTATGTACAGACAAGCACATCAAAATCTAACACATACATGGGCTAGATTCATTATATTTTCCACCTTTTGCTTCTTGTCAGTTTGATCTGTACTGGAGAGACCATACAAGCCACTTATCATTTGTGTTACCAAAGAGCATCTATGCTGTTCATTTGTCCAGCCTTGCAGAGATAAATGCAGCTTGCTGCAATTAATGAAAATGCTGTGCTCTGGACATCTTTTGTAGGTATAAATCTTCTAAGTTAGGTCACTGTGCGCTTATTTATATATATATGGGTATTAATATAAGACATTTCTCCTCAGGCTATTGACATAGTCGGTATGGTAAAAATTATCTTTTCAGACAGATTCCTCTGAATACATTTAGAAATCAAGCACAGTTTTCAGATCCAAGAGGAACAATCTATTTAATATATGTTCTCAACATTTGTTTTTGTTCTCCGGTTAAGAATGTAACAAAATATTTCAAAACACTCTACTATAGTGTTTCTCAGCCTGTGGTCCATAAAAGCAGTATATAAAACCATTGTAATTTATTTAATATTTTTTCAAACGTATTTAACCATATATTCCCTGACACATGGGAGGAGACAAATGGAATGGAAAAAGGTGCTAACAGCTCAGTGCTATGAAACACAAAACTCAGGCTTTGAGAAAATTGAATCTGAATGCCATTTTGGCAATACGGTGCATGATGGCACAAATCCAACGCTGGATTTTTTTATTATTTTTTTTTCTGAAAGAACTAGATGATTTTTCTTGTATATTTTGATGTAAATGTTCCATGGGAAATAAAATTTAAAAAAAAAAAAAAGAAAAAGAAAAAAAAAAGAGTAACATCACTTCAACATTTTAAATATTCCCTTCAATTTAAATATTTATTCTTCAAATGTCACATTTTATATTTTATATTGTACAGGATATTCAGAGTGATAAATTGAAGGGAAACATGGCATATTTAATTCAGTAAATACTGAAACAGAACATTACAGAAATGCCTAACCACTTACTTTTTATTCTCTGAGGCAAATTTTGTATAAAAATACCTTGGGTGCTTTATTTCTTTGCACTGATTGTACTATTTTGTCCATACAGCAAGGACTGAACACAAAGGAAAATATTTCACATTTTCAAGTGATTTATTCTGCCTCAAAACAGAATTATTAGTAAAATAAACCAGTAATTTTATTACATCTGTATTCTATTATCACCTTAAAAACATACAGAATACTAAGAAGAGAGTTTTCTACAAGATCTGGTACAAATAAGTGAAATTCTCTAGTGAGGCAATAACGTGGACCAGATGAGATCTGTAGAGAATGACTGTGATGGGGATGAACAGAAGTTCTGGCTGAGGGTTTATGGATTACTGGTCCATGGTAACAGATGATCAGAATGTTTTTCTGCTTGACTGATACAATCCCAAGAATTAAAAATGTCTCCTTTCCTGCAGAAGGGAGGGTCCCTTTCACACAAATTCAGACTTGCTCAATGAAATTCATTGGCAAATGAATAAAGATAACATCTGGTGTGTTTAATGCATCAGATTCTAAATCTTGTTCCTTTGAAACAAGATTACAGTGTAACTGGAACATCCAACTCTCACCAGTACTGGCATTTGCAAATGTATGGGAGCAAATTCAATTGAATTCAATGTGAATTCAATATTTTTTCTGATAGCAATTGTGTATTTGCAATTACAACTTTTACCTCATCAAGCATTTTTATACACTATTATATATATATATATATTTTAAAAGTAAAATTGTTTTTGCCCAAAGAGTTGTTAGGGTTTTTTTATTATTATTATTTTTATGACTTTGACACTTAAGTTATTAATGTTATTTAAATGCAAATTTTATATGTGCAGTATGATTATTGAAGCTTAGTTTTCTTCCCACTGGGCTGTAATGTGCACTTTAAGACTGGTCTATGTTTAGACGGCTTTGGGATGTGCATAATCACACTGAATAATTCCAATTCTATTTGCTTCCTTGGAGGTTTCTCAAATACTTTGATGCATTCTACTTCTCTGTCTTTCCCTTCCTCATCAAAGTCACAATGAATTCCTGTCAGAGGCATTATAAGAATATATCCTCAGGGTTATGATTTATTCTTAGACAGACTGACTAAAACTCAATTTTCTCCTTCTCCTACCCCACTATTATGCAGTGGGGATTTAGAAACACTAAGTCTCATTGGCTTGGATTCAACGTTAATTTAGGAGCTAAACTGTCCCAATACCTAGTTTTTAAGCACTGGACTTACGGATGGTATCATAAGATTAAGCTGCCTGTATGATTCATTTAAAAAGTAAAGCATCTTAAAATAAGATAGACAAAAATATGCATGTTAAGGAGGGATCCATGTAAACTGCATTTAATTTGTTCTTCTCTGCCTTGAGAAAATACAATCTATGATTGTCACTTGTCATGTCCCTGTAGGACTGGTCTATCTCCCTTGTTCTAGATGCCAGGATGAACATATCAGATAAGTATTGAAAATGCTTCCGCTCTACTTAGAGCAACAGGTATCACCCAGCCAGACGGAGTAGTCTGTTAGATTTTAATCTTGTGAAAAGAGCCCTCAAGGAGGGTGTGAGAAAGCCTGGAAATTATATTTTCCAAGGATTAGTTCAGATTTTCATTCATTGACTTTCATTTGGCACACATGCAAGTAAGCGGAATGGACTAGGACTGATATTGCTATGACTTAACTGTCATCCATTCCTCAGACAGGAGACCTCATCCATTCTGCATGGCAGGAATGTTCCTTGTTCTTCAGAACCTTTCTCTTTGCTTTTCTCTAAGCTTTGCACAGTCTGGTAAGGTGTTAGCTGTTACGAAACAACACTGCCAAGGAGTGTGTTAATGATTAAACAGTCATCATGCATTGAATTCCATGCCCTGGTCACTTTTAGTTTACTAGTATAATTATGACCTTTGTAGGCTAGGATGAAAATACAAGACTTACTGATTCTAATTCTTATCACACAATTAGGGGGAAGCATTGCCTTTGATTTTCAGCTTTGCCTGGTAAGTTTATTCCCCTAGAATTATTTGGGGATGAGAGGTGTGATGGCTTTTACCTAGGAAATAGATGTTATTTCCTTTAACAATAAATAAATAAATCCAGCTTTCTTGTGTTTCAGATGAACAATCTAATACAAAAGGAATTAGGTCTTTTCACCCTGAAGAAAAGAAGGCTCAGGGGAGACCTCATCACAACACTACAGTACGTAAAGAGTGGTTACAAAGAGTATAGAGGTTTCTCTTCACAAGGAATTACATGGAGAAGGTAACAGGCAATTGGTACAAGATGCACCAAGAGACGTTACATCTGCATACAAGGAAGATTTTTTTTTACAGTAAGAGCAATCAATCACTGACATAATCTCCCCAGGGACATGGTAGAATCTTCATCATTGAAGATTTTAAAGATGTGATAGGACAGGATGCTAGATAATCCTATCTAAGTTCCCTTTTTCCATCAAATATTGGACCTGATGATCTTTTGAGGTCCCTTCCAACCTGGACTCTTCTATGATTCTACTATGATGAAAAGGGAAATTTCAAAGTATATCTGAGTAGAGGCCTTTATTAAAAATGAACTGGGAAACAATGAGTTTATGAATCCTAATGAGGCATGGACAAGATCAGTGATCAAGATACTCAGTTAAAACTTAGTTTTGACCATATGCAAAGGAGGAAGGTCAGCACAACACATAGCTTTTAGGATCACAGTTTTGAGCTAACATCTCTTTTCTAGTGATAAAAATTTTACATTATTTAATATATTCCTTAAATTCAGATTAGTACAGCAAGGTCCACCTTCCCTATTTTAATCTGATATGAACTTTAATCAGATCTGACCATTTGTTCTGATGAATGAACATACACAAGAGAGAAAGAGAGGAGAAGGAGCAATGTGCAGGCTTCTTGTGCCCTGATGTTGTGATGGACCTGGGATCCCCAGGAAACATTGGAGAGAGTCATACAAACAAACAATGAGAATCACAACTGCACTCTTTCTGGTTGTCTTATAAGCTGTGAGTTTTATGGTGGCTATGCACTTCAGACACAACAAGGGAAAAGCAAACATGGATAAAAAATAAAATAAAAACAAAAAAGTTTTGACAGTGTTCTAAACAGCTGCATGGTCTGTTATCTGTTTGGGGAAGATAAACATATATGAAAAAGGAAACAAAACACAAGGACTGCTGAAAGCTGCTGATCAAAAACTGAATTACTAGGTGTATTGAAAAAACCCTGACCTACGAGTTACAAAAACTCTGTGATTAGAGAATAATGTTAATGGAAACACGCATATAATTCATATTTATGAACTCAGTGAGAACTGGCTTTATTAACTTGAGTACAGATGGTCAGATATTTCCCCGGGCAATATTTTCATTAAAAAATCTTTAACTGAGGCTGAATGCTTTGTTTAACTCATCTCAGATTTGACTACATTTTGCCAAATCAAAGGCAAATCCACCAGTCCTATCAGACTGCTTCAGAGCAATCAATTTATTATTGCCAAGTTTGGCAGATCTTGGACAGATCAACCAGACTACTTCCAAAACAAAGAATGAAAGCTTTTCTCATGAAAAGCTAGGGCATGTTCACGTAAGTGATTTGTTCTAGGTCAGTCTACATGATGGACCTGCCCTAAAGCCACTGACTCTGGAAGCTGTTAGCTACGGTGTTCCCAGCTTTGGAACAAATTGTTTAGTAATTGACAAATTACCAAAATATTGTGGCTTGAGGGTCTACACCAAGAGGCTGATGGTCTTAATAAAACTGCCAGTATGAGAGCCTGGGAGCCAAAACACAGTAAGCTCTAAGGGGCTCAGGTGATCTCTCAGAGATTGCGGACCCCATGCAAAAAAGGTATGGCCTAAAAGCCTGTATGGACTTCTCCATCCTGCCTCTTAAGCCGATCTGCATGGTGGGGCATCCTCAAGACATAGCTCCAGTGCTGCTCGACAGTGTTGCTTGTCAGTACCTCCTGTCAATGCCATCTAGCAACTTAGGCTCAGATACAGTATGCCAGAAATACTTTTGTAGAAAGCTTTATATATACATATATATGTGTATATATGTATGTGCATGTGTTTGAATTCAGCTACGGGAATCAAGTAAATTCAGGGATCAAATTACAAGAAACCATCAAAAGAATAATCTCCACAAAATATCACAGGGAAGCACCTGATGAATGTAGTGAAGGTTAAAAGTACTCTGTCATATATGCCAATAGATGCCCTGTAATATGAAGGATTTCATTATTGGTAGGAAAAGTAGCAATACGAAATTAAGGAAAGCAATCTAGAATATTAACCATTTTGTTTCATTGTTCTTCTTGGCTACTTAAGTTTTGGAGGCTCATTCTCTCTTTTAAAATATTTCAGATTTTTTTCCCCATAGTCTACTTCATTCTTGTAGTGAAATCTCATATCATATTTTAAAGGAATAATTTTCTTTTTTTTTTTTTTTGATCACTCTTCTCTCTTACCCCTCCTGCCAGGTACTTCTTTTCAAAGTTATCTTAATCAGAATGAATCCAGCTGTCAACTGTAAAAGAGTTAAGAAAAACAGTCCAGCTTTTCAGTTCCATGTCTTAGAATGTTAAGCCATAGTGTGAAACTATTATGTTTTCAGATTCAGTATCAACATACAATATCACCCAAAAACAATAGCACAAAAATATTATAGCTTGACAAACTGATTGCTCAAAATAAGGAAATCAGTATTATTAGGATTCTAAGTGTATTAAATAAACCTTGTGCCTCTTTTTTTTTTTTTTTTTTAATCTTTTATTTTCTTCAGTTACTTCCAACACTCAAAAAAGTGTGGAAAACTTGTTTAAAGAATTGAATAGTTCTATTTTGAGTGTCCAACATGAGGTATCTGGAAAAAATAAATAAATAAATAAAAATTTAAATAACTATTTGAAATAAAATTAAGCGTAAATGAAAGTGTCAGCTGTGTGTGCTCTGTAAATTGGTGTCCTCTAAGGATTCTTGAATAGGGAAATCTGAAATCACTTGTTCAAATCTGAATTTCTGAAGTCTTTTTCCGTCTATTTTTCCCAAGACTTCTATTGCATTTGTGAAAAATACACGCATACAAGTTTTAGTGCTGAATAACACAATACAAGATTAATCAGGCAACTCAGCAAGTGAGTGGCAAGCCAAAGAAACAGAATACCCTTTATTTGATCTAGGCATAAGATTACTCTATGGAATGTAGCAAAAGCAGCAGTGAATAGGCAGAAGAGTTTAGATGGCATCCTCAGACGTCTTTTTCGAAGGAGTAGTCTCAATATTGGGTGATGTTAACATAAAAGGCAAAGTGATACAAGAAAACACTGAAAAATAAAGTAGAGAAGGAATCCTTCTGAACTTGTGGGTAGGGAAGAAAATCTGCAAAATAAGTTTATCTGTAAATAATAAAGATGATTGGTTGAATTCATGTGAGATGGTGGGATATCTTAAGGAAAAAAGATCTAGGGAGAAAGAAAACACCTTAACTGTTAGGAAATTCCTTCCTTTAGATGGAGAAGACATAATGAAAATGATTTATTGTTCATTTAAAAATACACAGGAGAAAGAGTGAAGAGAAAAAGGGACTCTCCAGGTTAACCAAAAGTAGTTTAGCTAGCTCTTACCTTCTCTTAGTCTTTGCTAAATAGGTCTTTGCTAAATGACCTATTAACAAATCATAAAAAGAAGTGAATTAGTGATTCTAAACTGGTACAACCTGGGTCAAAATGACCCCCCACACTACTGAAAGCACAACAGATATAATGGTGAAAGTAATCTGTATATTAATATATCTGTTTATATATACTATTACTATCCTACCTGTGTGTCACAGTATCATATGCACAAAGATGGGATCATGGAAATACACAAATGGTTTATTGGTTCTCATCTGAACTTATAAAAGAAAAGTTCAGATAGATCTGACCTGCAGTAACAGCAAAATCCAAAAGAGACTGAGCCTATATATCAACAGGTACATATAATTTTAGCTTCAGATTTGAAGCTGAAACCAATAAATCTAAAATTAGAAATTATCAGAAAGTTAGTAGCTTCTATATTTTGCTCACTAAACTTTCTTTCTTTTAATTTCTGCTTCAATGGTGAAAATAATAGTTGGTTTTAATCGCCTGTCAGTTCAAGAGACAGATTCCAGATAAACAACACAGAGGATTTCACTGTTCTCATTTTAGGAAAACTGAAGGAAGATCACGTTCTGGGTAGGAGAGCATGAAAATTGCTTGATAAGATTCCATTAAAGTGATCTGGCAGGAAGGTTAGAAGTGAACTGGGAAAACCTTGCAGGGGTAATATCTGGGAAAGAAACAATCAGTTTGACATTTCCCAGGTTAAAGATTCACATTAACAAAATGGAAGTCAAGTGTTCCTGCTTAAAGGCAGCACAGCCAATACTAGGATAACTCTAACTCATTCTGGACTGCAGAAATCATCGTCTTCCTATGGTGAATTTGACATGAAGAGTTCTAAAATCACAGTGAGTATTGCAAGAAGTATTGCTGTAAGTGAGCTGTATCTTCCCCTTTTGTATTTTTCTTTTCTGGTATTGAAAAAATGATTTAAATGTTAAGCTCTTTATATATATATATATATATATATATATATATATATATAGTCATGTCCTCATTAACATCTCATTATTAAGCAGTTAGCGCTCATGAAAAGGACAAAGAAGGAAAAAGAAAATTAGATGCAACTCTATAGGGTGTATTTTCACCTTGATGAGCAAGAGTAACTCATTAGGGTATACTCAAAGTCACACACACATTTCAAGGGGATAATGCTCTCAAGGTATTTTGAAGTTATTAAAATGTTAATTTTTTACATAAAAGAGTAATTTACTAATCTCCAGTAGGAATGCATGTAGTGAAAAATATACAGAAAGAAGAAAAATAATTAATTCCAGAATTCCTTTTTTTTTTTTTTTTTTTAAAGTGAGGGTGGGAGAGATAAAATGTGAGAATAGAATGGCACTATAATTTGAAAGTTAAAATGGTTTAAATGCATACATAAATTATTAATAGTTTCCTCACTGCTGGGACTTCTGAAAATTGTTTTATATTCCTTTTTGGAGGGAAAGAGAGGGAAAGGGATTAAGAAAATATCTGAGAACTGAATGAATCCCAAACCAAATGCATATTTGATCACACCAGATACAAACTGAATCCTCTGGAAATGAAACCGTACTGCATTAAGGGTTCAGTCATGAAAGGCACAGACTCTGTAGTCTATGTGTGTGTTTCAGTGCTCTCCTGGAATGTTTTTATAGAGAAAATGACTTGGTCTGATCTATGAAAAAAAACTGAAAGAACCAGTACTTATGTGTGAATGGCCATCAGGCCATACATTCTATTGAGTTGCGATGTCTTGTTAAGAGATATTTGTTTTCTTTCTGAATTATATTTTTCTTGAGCAGAAGCAGTAATGCCCTAGTCTATTTAGGAGTTTTCTCCTGTTTGTTTTGATAGTATGCCATGGCCATGATGCATTTGTAGTAAATGCTAGGCATTTCATAGAATTCTTATGGAAGATTTGAGTATCTCAGATCAACTGGAGGAGCTCCTCCGCAGAGGCAGTGTGTGATTTAATGAACAAGTTACATTTTACTCTTCTTAATTTGTGAAAGTGTTAACTGTCATCACACAGGAGTACATAATGGCACCAACAGCAAATGTTGCTGAGACCACTTTTTGGGTATCAACAGTGACAAGCTGCCAGCACTAGATTCCCTCTGTGATCATAAATAGGAGAATCTCTAGCTGCATTTGAGAAGTTGTGACATTTTAATGCCCAGTCACATATTTGGATGTTAATTTTGCCAAAACTGTACAGTTAGTACAGCTGCCCTTCCATAGAGCAGACCCCTAGGGATATTAAAATATCTATATGCAAGAACATGATGACAAAACTAAGCCTTTTCTTTTTTTTTTTTTTTAATTAGTTAAATGCTTAATCGTACAAAAGGAATTACAAGTAACTACACCATTCACAGTGAACTGAGAAAATACAAAAGCCAAAATGAAACCATCATCATTATGTATAACATTTTATAACTTTTATGTTATGGGATTTTAAACAATTCAGATGAAAGCAGTGCAAAGCTGGCAATAGGAACATAAATCAGCAACCACGAAAATAGGGAAAATGAGTATGTGAAATGAAGAAACGCCACTCTGAGCCAGGAAGCCATCACTGTTGAACATTACTGTCTCAGGCACCGTTTCAAAAGGCCCAACAACAACACTTCCCCTGCAGATTGCAACTCTGTATTTACCTCATTAGTCAAACAATTAAATATACCATTTGATGGTGGAAATTTTCCATACATTCAAGAACCATCTTTTATGTAGTGCTCTATTTTAGGATATTATAAATTAGTGCTGTATGCTGCTGTAACAGGTCCTTAGTTCTTCTATCTCCTTGCTTAAATGCAGAACTAATCATAAAATATATATATATATATATATGGAGCACTTTAAAGCAAGTTTCATAAATGAGAAATACATATTTGATCAGTCATTTCAGTTTAGTAATGAATTTGATCCAGTGACATCAGTAAAACCCCAACATTTTTGTGATTCAACAATGAAAATCTTGGGATACACAAATAATTTTCTCCATTAATTTGACTAAAAAAGTTACCAATACAGTCCTCAGAAATTATACAATTGATTATGTAGTATAGAAAATCACATTAGAGGCAATAGTGAAGTCCAGAAATAACCATCTTAAAATAAGCTATTTTGGGTCCCAGATGTTATTTAGCAGAGCTTAACATGCTTTTTAATGTGATGAGCACTGTTGTCAAGCCTGGGTGTTTACAAATAAAATTCAGCTCAGTAGATTCCAGTTTTCTCAGATGATTCTGCAGACTGTTTGCATTGCAATCAGAATGCACAATGGAAGCAGAACAAGGGCAACAGAAGTGCTTATGGGGAACTAGTACTTAAATATAGCTTTTTTTTCACAATTTTTAGCATGCATTTTAATAATTTGAATTACATTGAACAAGTTATTGACACCAATCAATAACAACTTCAGTGTGCATATTCTCACCAAACACAAAAAAGAATTTGTGGAATCACAGAATCATTGAATGGTTTGGGTTGGAAGGGAACTTAAGGATCATCTAGCTCCAAACCCCTTGTCATGGGCAGGGACACCTTCCAATACAGAGGTTGCCCAGGGCTCCATCCAACTTGGCGCTGAACACCTCTAAAGACAGGGCATCTACAACTTCTTTAGGCAACCTGTTCCAGTAACTCAGCACTCCTAGTAAAGAATTTCTTCCTAATGTTTTATCTAAATCTACCCTCTTTTAGTTTAAAACCGTTACCTCTTGTCCTATTGCTACACTCCCTGATAGAGTCTCTTTCCTGTAGGCCCCCTTTAAGTACTGGAAGTCTACTGTAACATCTCCCCAGAGACAATTTGTAGCATGCACACAATAAGCAGAAGAAAAATATTAAAAGCTGTTATTTACAAAGCATCTTGTTCTGAGAAGAGAGAATTCAATCGTAATTTCTGGAGGTTGAAAGGTGAATAGATTTAAAGCTTTCAAAATGGCCCAGTCTAAACTAATAATGGTTAACACTGGAGAATATGTTAGAATATTACTCCTGCTATGCCAGTTGGCATGTAACACTTCCACTTAGCAATAAAAGAATATTGTTAATGTGCCTCAAGTGTTTCTAAATTCAAGTTAAGTACTTCCTCATTCTGTCTGTAGCCGGGACCATTCTTTCATGGCTTGAATAGACCAAACTAAGTTACTCAGGCTGTGCCTGTATAGATGCATGGACAAGAATAACAGTAGGATAATTTTAGTGGTTTTTTGTTTGTTTGTTTGTTTGTTTGTTTTTGGCTCAGGGTGTTTTGGTGTAGTAATTTTACTTCATGAAAAAGTTTACCATTTGAAACTATGTATTTATTAATGGGGATTAACAGGAATTTATTAACAGGAATTACAGTGTCAGGACAGGTTAACAAACAGTCCTACCTAGAATTCTCCACATTGACCAGTGTGGGATCAGAAAAAGAAGAAAGGTATTAAGTGGAAAACCTATGATGTACACAGAAGACAAAGAGAGGCAAAGGATTTTGTTGTTGTTTTTGCTTTTGTTTAGTATTTGAGATCATTGTTTTCTCTTTACAAATTATATATATATATTTTTTGCATATTCATACCTTGGTTTTCACAAAACTGAGAATATTCATCGTCTCTATTTTGAGCTGTTTTAAAAACTGTGGTTTTCTGAATGTATCAAGAACTTTCACTCAGCATAACTCCATTTAAGTATAGAAAAAACCCAGACTACTTGTGTCTGAAAACTTAGGAAATATGTCTCTAATATTTTCCTGAGAGTTCTTTAACCATTTGCTTTTGAAGCAGTTCATAGATATTCATATGAATTCTTATCATATTACTTAACAGACGAACATTATGTTCCTGCATCCAGAACATACTGGACTGCTTCAGCCTGCCTGAAGGTGGCAGCTCAGAAAAAGGTTCAAAACCCTTATTGTGCCATTTAGTTGTTGAATTGTAGGAAGAAAGAGCATTCTTTAGTCCTCCATTTGCCCTCCTCTCTGAGTGTATGAAGAATGGTATAGCAGAATCTGAAATAACAGAAAGTTATTTCTCTTTCTGTTTATGCAGTATGGCTCATTTTGTATTAACACAAAGCCTCGTCCTTAAAACTAGCATCTTCATTCATCTCTATCAGTACTGTCTAGGACTTTTCAGTAAGCAGCAGAGACAGCCACTGTGAAACACTGATCTTTCTTGCTTTCTATCTAGTTTGGCCTGAAGGTCAATAATGATGATATTTTGTCTCATTTGACTAATACTTCTCCTAACAAAGGAAAAAAGAAGGGAGTGTGAAACAAATGCTACTGGACTGCACAGAAAAGAGATCTAAGAGAAAAAAAAAATGCTTTAGGAGAGAAAGACATTGAGAACCATCAATACTTTTTATTTTTTATTTTTTTTCCCCACTCTCCCTAGCTGATATGACACTTCTTGACTTTTATAGGTCAGTCTGCAACTTTGTAAGTTGGTTGTGTTTGAAACAATTTTTGTTGGAACATTTGGCAAATGAGGTCCAATAGAGGGACATATAATCGATGGTTATGGTCTCAAAAGTTGTTTTCATTTGTTCGTTTTTGTTTGTTTTTGTTTGTTTGTTTGTTTGTTTGGTTTGGTTTGGTTTGATTTTTGTTTGCTCGTTTGTTTTCAGTCTTTACTGTCTGTATTCTAATTCTGAGGTGAAAAAGTTCACAGCACAGTAGGTAGCTGTGGTGCCAAGCAAGAGAAGATCTGTTACCATCTGATATCCATATCACTTCCCACAGGGCACAAAGATACACAGGGAACCAGAACCATGGTGTCAGAAAATCTCTTGAAAATCTCTCTGAATTAAGAATGGAAAACAGTGAAGTAAAAAGAATGAAAATCATCACAGGATGACAAGAAGACAGGGAAGGGAGGAGACAAGCCAATAGGCAAGGCCAGAAAATGTGATCCGTGTGTATCAGCATATATATTTATCCTGTGTGTGTGATGTGGCAGGGACAGAGAGAGAGAGTATACTACAATGTGGTTATTTAGGCATATCCCACCCATAAGATAACATAAAAACTAGTTCTGTGGTGGTTTTACCCATTTGTGCAGCTGAGCTCTACCACAACCCCTCTCAAAGGTAAAGGGGGAAAAAATAGGATGAAAAGGGCTCAAGGGTTGAGATAAGGACTGGGAGATCATTCAACAATTATCATCATGGGCAAAACAGACTCTGCACAGGGAGATTAATGAAATTTATTACCTATTACTAACAAGCTAGAGAAGTGAGAAACAAAGAAAACAAACTAAAAGCACCTTCTCCCCAACCACCCTCTTCCACCACCTCCACCCCCACCCCCCCCGAGTGGCACAGGGGAATGGGGGAACGGGGTCTTCAGCCAGTCCCTAATGCTTCGTCTCTTCTGCTCCTTCACGGTCACTGTCTGCCCCTGCTCCATGGGGGGACCCTCCCACAGGATGCTGTCCTTTCCAAACTGATCCTGCGTGGGTTTCCCACAGGCAGCAGATCTTCAAGAACTGCTCTAGATATGGGTCCATACCACTGGGTCCATCCCTCAGGAGCAAACTGCTCCAACATGGGTCCCCCACGAGCAGCAGCCCACCCAGACCCCCTGCTCCTGCATGGGCTTTTCTCCACGGGCTGCAGCTCTGGCCCGGGGCCTGCTCCTGCAGGGGCTCTCCATGGCCGCAGCCTCCTCCAGGCCACATCCACCTGCTCTACCAGGGGCTCCTCCACGGGCTGCAGCATGGAGATCTGCTCCATGTGGGACCCATGGGCTGCAGGGGGACAGCCTGCTCCACCAGGGGCCTCTCCACAGGCCACAGGGGAATTTCTGCTACGTGCCTGGAGCACCTCCTGCCCTCCTTCTGCACTGACCTTGGTGTCTGCAGGGCTGTTTCTCACTCCTCACTCTCTCAGCTGCTGTTGTGCAGGATTTTTTTTTTTATTTTTTTCCCCCTTTCTTAAATATGCTCTCCCAGAGACAAAAACAACATTGCTTACTGGCTTGGCTCTGGTCAGTGGTGAGTCCCTTTGGAGCCAGCTGAAACTGGCACATATCTAACATGGGACAGCTTCTCACAGAGGTCACCCCTGCATCCCACCGCTACCAAAGCCATGTCAACCCAAGTTCTCAGTGAAGAAAGTGTCACTTCACAAGGCACTACAAAGAAATCATCTTCTAGTACCTTTCTCTACTTAATATTGTTCCACTGAGTGTGATAGTATATTAATATGATCCTTTGCTCACTCAAGCTCAAAGGTCAAAAGTATCTACTGTCCATAAGCGTCTGCATCATGAATTTACATTTTCTCAGCATTGCACCCTCAGCACTCTGTTATTATTAAAGTTAAAAAGTTAAGTTCTAAAGAAAATTTCAAGATTAAACTTGTATAAGCATCCCTAGCTTTCTACGCTGTTATGGACGGAACTGGGATTTTGTAATTAAAGGTGTGATCACATTATTACAGAATTGCTTGCAATTGCAAGAATATACGCTATTTTTCCAAGTGATTTTGGTCTCATTCTGTTCATAAAACTACCCTTGCCTAGTAAGTATTTTGCTATGTTTTGCTGCTTCTATCTTTTTTTTTTAGTGTTTTATTTCTGATTTTGCAGAATTTTGTAAATGCAGTTGTTTAGCTTATTTGATTTTTCCCTCCTTGTCAGCAAATCTTTTAAAATCCAAATACTCCTCATTGCCATATAAGTATCTGTTCTACAGTTCTCGTATCACTACATTTGAGTTGCCTTCTCTATAATTAGATAGTGACTTCTAAGTTTGAGTGAAGTAACATTCTCCAGAAATAAACGAAAAAGAGCCCGCTCCAAAACTTACATGATAAGACATGCAGATGTGCATCTTGCATATGCAATATCATAGTAACAGATATCTAATATCTGAGATAATAGAATATTTTGCATGTGTCATAGCTGGATGAAAACATCATGCAAGAAAACTAAAAGCTGCTTCACATCTTCACATCTGCACATATATTGCACAATATTATACATTCCAGAAAGCTTCACTGATTTTATACAAATATATATACATATATAAATCCATAGCATTTTATTATTTATTTGACATAGTACCTGCCATTACAATAGAAAGGAGTTCTGTACTAATCCTGATATTCACTCATGTCCAACTATTAGAAGCACTATCCATAAATACAAGAATTTTCTGTCCCATGCTGATTTTATATATTTGAATTTTTAGTAATTAAACATTTGAGCAAGAGTTAAGTGGGTAAAAATAAAAATTTCTCATAGTTAAATTAAAAATAAATATATTTCATGATGCTTTATTTTCCAGGGGTCTGTAGCAAAGAGAAGTTCATTTGAAAACTAAAGCTTTACAAAATAACCTTCAGTGAGGAGTGGTACCTTTCATTGTCCTATAGGAAATTTGTTTTGCTTTGATAGGCCTTTGAAAACTGTGGACTGAAAATACACTGTAGAGTTTTTGCTAAGCTTCTAAATTGCACAACTGAGAAAGCATTCACTGTACATGAATAGGAGCTAAATTAGCTGTGTATTGAAAATGCTCATCAACTGTAAGGCTGTAGGTTCATGGCAGAGCTTAGGTCCCAGAGAACAGTTTCCAAACAATTTCTCAGATGCTCTGGAGAGATCACTGTGCTGTTGTGATAGGTCTCTTCAGCATTCTTTGGCTGATCTGAACTTTGATCCATTTTGATTCATCTCCCTGGAGGTGTTTAAGACCAGGTTAGATGAGGTCCTGAGCAACCTGATCTAGTGGGTGGTGTCCCGTCCTGTGGCAGTGGGGTTGGGGTTGGAACTACATGATCTTTGAGGTCCCTTCTAACCCAAGCCATTCTATGATTCTTTAAAAAAAGATATATATATATATATATATATAAAATAAAAAAATAAAATTCCTTGTTGGGCGCAGAACAATTCGTTTGGTTTTGATTTGAGACATGCTTCTTATGATTCTCATAGACAAACTGTTAATGTATGGGCTGGATCAGAAGTGAGGTGGACTGACAACTGGCTGAATGGCCAGGCCCAGAGCATGGTGATCTGTCATGAAGTTGGAGCAGAGTAACTAATGGATCCCAAGGGACATTACAGGGTCCCGTCCTGTTTGCCATCTTCAGTAATGATCTGGATGGTGGGGCAAAGCATACCATCAGCAAGATTGCTGATGACAAAAAAATGAGAGGAATGGTGGACACACCAAAAAGTAATGCCGCCATCCAGAGGGACCTCAGCAACCTGGAGAAATAGGCTGACAGAAACCTCATGTATTTCAACAGAGGGAATTGCAAAGCCCTGCACCTGGGTAGGAACAACCCCAGAAACAAGAATATGCTGGGGACCAAAGAGCTAGAAAGGAGCACTTCAAAAAGGACCTGGGGATCCTGGTGGACACCAAGTTGCACATGAGCTACCAATGTGCCCTTGCCACAAAGAAGTCTAACAGTATCCTGTAGAAGTGTTGCCAGCATGTCAAGGGAGGTGATCCTTCACCTTCTGCCTAGCACTGGTGAGGCCACACCTGTGGCCCCCCAGTACAAGAGAGACATCGGCATACTGGAGACAGTTCAATGTGGAGTCATGAAGATGATGAAGGGATGGGAGCATCTCTTCTATGGGGAAAGACTGAGAAAGTTGGGACCATTGAGCTTTCAGAAAAGGAGGCTCAGGGGTGACCTTATCAACATCCATAAATACCTGAAGGGAGGGTGCAAAGATGACAAAGCCAGGCTCTTTCCAGTGGTGCCCACTGCCAGGACAAGAGGCAATGGGCACAAACTGAAGCAAAGGAGGTTCCATTTGAACATCAGGAAACACTTTTTTTTTTCTTTTTTTTCTTTTTTTTTTTTTTTTTTTTACGATGTGTGTGACTGAGCAGTGACACAGGTTGCCCAGACAGGTAGTGTAATGTCCCTCCTTGGAAATGTTCAAAAGCTGCCTGGACATGATCCTGGGCAGCCTACTTTGGGAGGCCCAGGGGGCTTGGACCAGATGACCACCAGAAATCTCTTTCAACTTCAACCATTCTGTGATTCTGTGATTCTGAGATTCTGTAGTTATTAAAGAGGCAATGTGATTCACGCCAATAAAGGATTTAGAGAAGCAGCTATACTCAAGCTAGATGAGGTCCTCTCTCAGGACTACTTCATGACTACCGAATGCATGACAGTCATCTGGAAGTTCAAATGAGAGTAACAGACATATTTACGTTTAATTTCAAATATATAGGAAAAGATGTACTTTTCCCATATAAAAAACGCAAGAGGTGAGTGAAATAAACAGGCAACTAATAGTGGACTCCAAAATAATATCACAGCAATGCTCTACCTTTTTATAATTTTACACATGCATGTTGCTTTAGCTTCTGTAAGAGAAAAATGGACACCATTGCAAACCTTTTACATGTCATGATATGTTATAGGAAAGCTATTCTTTCTTATTTAAAGAAATATGCACAGATATTGTGGTATGTCTCATGCAGTATATGCTTCCATCATTGTCTTCATAAGAGTCACATTCAATGGATAATTACTATTGTTAAAATACAGATAAATTATTATTGTTAAAACACAGAAATAAATGCTACACTGAAATAATGAATGTGACATAATCAATATGTATTAAAAGCAGTAAAAGTACCATAATGGAATTATTATTATGGAGTCATAGGAATATGAAGATGAATAGTATCTCCTTACCATTACATTCAGTCTAGTCATTGACTCTGTCCTCCAGACCCATATGTAGATGGGTTTCCATTTTTCTCTTTAGATGCAAGAGATGAGAAATATGTGAGAAATATGTAAGAGAAATGTTTTGTCTCTCTCCCAGTCAAACTTTGTTGTTTGCATTAGGCTTTTAAAGAAGATATATAAAGAAACTCCAGCATTACTCACTCTTTGAGATCCATTTTAAACATTAAGTTCATGTTTCATAATAAAATGAGTATACACAAAGGTGATTGTGTACTTTTACATGAGTCTACAAAACTGGGAAATGATTTCCCAGTTTAGAAAATGACCCATTAGGCAAAGATTTCTCTCTTTTGGAATCATGGGTACTGAATTTGGAGAAACTGAACTGTAGTAGCCTTCCCTTTTTATTTATACTGATCAAAATGTTCCTAGATGATTAAAAAAATTCAGTCATTGTTCATCTACATTTGCATAATGACTTTGAAGGGAAAGTCTCATATTTAATTGCCAATTGCATATGCAGCACAAACATATTTTCAAATATATTATTTGACGGGATTTCATTAAAACAAATTAAATTAAAAAGATCACTTACATAGGCACAGAATAACCACACCAGGCCAATGTTTATGATGTGTTTATTACCAGTAATTGGAAAATACAGTTTTGTACCTACTTCATTTATTCCCTTAGCACTGATGCATTGTATGTGAATATTCAGAACGCACTGTACCTTGACAAGAAGAGTGGCCTAGTTTTCATGATATTTGGGTACAACAAAGAAGGAATAAATATAAATAGAACAAAATCCAGAATTAAATCCACATTGAACTGATTAAATTAGTCAGGCTTAGCAAAATTTATACAGATTTTTTTTCCTTCCCCTGGGCAGTAGCAAACTTCCACAATTTTAGGCTGTTACTAATGAGATTAATCTTCTATCTCATTATCAGCTCCATTTTCTATTGTTCATGGGTAACTGCAACTTACATGAAGTTATGTTTTGAATAGTGCCATACCCGTCTTTCCCTCAAATTAGATGGCATTGGCTTGAGAGGAGCATTTGTTCCACTAGAGCCATATGATTGGAACAAAAGTAATATGACAGATCTACTGACGTTTATGAATGAGGTATTTCTGGAACATACAATACTTGATTTTTGCACTTTAATATCAATTTTTTGGCAGCACAACTGCTGCAGATGAAAGAAGTGAGTCTCAGCTCTTATTCTTATTCATGTATTGACCTTAAATTACCCATTTCCCCAGATGGCCAGTCATCTCTCAGCTCTGAAATGCTAACTGGCACCACTATGCTTGTCACTCTACTGCAAACCAGTTCTCCTTAAATTCTAAATATCTTCTCCTAAATATGAAGGGTTTTGTGACTATCTACCAAAAATAAAATAAAATAAAATAAAAATTAGAAAAGAGAAGGGAGATTCTCTGCTTGACAAAGAGAGGAAAAGGAACATTAGATTATTACCCTAGACCTTTCACTATTTGTTTTATTTAGAATTACTTTGATGAAATCAGCTCTACTGTCATAGTGAAATAAGGCTATCACCTACATTCTTCTGAGTACAATTCATCAACCATTGTATCCAAATTAAGACTGATGGAGAAACTACTTTCCTCCTAAACATGCTTGAGTAATCTTGGCCTTGGAGTTGAACACAAACTCTTTAAAATGCTTTAGAGGAAAGAGAGTCACACAAGGCAGCAAATGGCATGGTGAACACGTTGTGCCAAAGGCCTTGACAACAGGATCACTAAGTGTTTGGCTTCAGCAATATCACTAAATTCTTCTATGAGAAACACCTTAGCCCACAATTTAAATAAAGAGCCTGGTTCCACTCACAAAGAAGCAGCAAAATAGTTCAAATTGGAAAGGACTTCCTCTGCTGAGTACAGTGTATACTACGACTTGGGATTGCACTCTTTTTCTAACAGGTATACACCCATCTGATGTACATCTGATGTCTTAAGTAATGTACATAGTGGCAGATTCTTTTATGTGATATGATTAGCATCAGTTTCATTTTCTGCAGTTATGAAAGTTCCTGCACACACAACCTTTTTTCATTTCATCTATCTAACTGTTTAGCCATTTAGGCTTTTTAAAAGGGGATGATGCATTCTGATTATAATGATACAGCGATTTCTGATAGAATACAGATTCACTAAGTTACAGGTACTCACTACTACTAAATAAGAACACTCTGACAAGAAGAGGTACTTAATTATTTTCCCTGTGTGGAGTATAAACTATACCATTAAAACCATTTCTTTAATTTAAAAGAATTATTTTTCTTTTATACGTACAAAATGTAACTATACACACATGCAGTTTTATTTTCTTACATATTACTGTTTATTTCCCTTTCTTTAAAATCTTCCTATACATTCTTTCCTTCTTAATTTTAGAAGTCATGTCCCCTTTTAACTTACACTTGGAAAGCTTATTCATCCGTTTCCAGATTTCTGCTATTCTTTCTCTCCATTCTTTCTTTAGCCTACTTTATCATCTGTATTTATGCCCAAATTAATTAATTGTTTACTCCTTTAAAAGAAACATTTTTTTGGTTGTGGTATCCATGCAAAATTCCTTTTCTTTACTCAGTTAATCTTTTCCTCTATACTTACCTCTGGTTTATAAGATTCACTCTGTTACACCTTGTTCAATTCACAAGATTCTTTGTCTTGCCTAGTTCATGAGCTCTGAATTCTCACCCTAAATATATTCATTACCTCAAACTGCTTCTCTCAGTTTGTCAGTTCTACATTGACTCTTCCCTGCATTGTCGTTTTCATTTCTTTCTTGATTTTGTGTTTACTTAGCAAGCTTATTTTATTCCAAATCTCTCTAACCCAATCAAGACAATTATTCTCACTCCCAGTCTATGTAGATGTTGACGTCTCTCATTCAGTGATTGTCATATTTGCTTGGTTCCTGTGAAATATTAGACACTCTTTCCTCTTGCAACATATATGACACACAACAGTGCTGATAACTGTTCTTAACTTCATGTTAGAACAATTTTTTAACCTGAAGATTAATTTTTAACATCTAAATACTTCCAGCATCTCAGGAAAAGGAAACGATTTCTGTCTTAGTAGTCAATGCAAGTTGTAACCTTTCCATGCAGATTGATCCAGTCAAGATTTCACAATTGAAATGTTTACATCATAATTCTCACATCAGAATCTACCATATTTCATTTTTTCCCTGTTAAAGCTGATCATGACATTTTTCTACCTTTGTTACAGTTCATTCTTTTTGGTAAGAATCCTAAAGGAAATTACAGAAGGCACAGTGGATAAAGTAAAGCAACCAAGAGCTGGAGTCACCACGGTTGCCAACTAAATGATGCAGATGAATCTGTGTTTAAAAAACGTCGAATGCACCATCTCAATCTAATCCATGGCAGCAGATTAGATTACACTTCCCACAAGCCTGGTATACTGTCCTATATTTCTTTCATAGTGACATATGTTTCAGTCTGTCTGTGCCTCTAAAGTTTTAATAAAAATCTTCTATCAACTTCTGTGATCTTAGAGTGAAATTCTCAAGTGTGTGATTTAAAGTCTAACCGGGATCCTCAGGTTTAGTCCAAGCTATTATACTTGTTTTACTGCCCAGATGTCCCAATATCTTCCACTTGTGTCCACAGAAGTCTACAAAGGAATAAAATAATTCTGAGTGTTAGTTCAGATTAGAGAGCACAGGGGAGATAATGATTAATGAATTAGCAACAATTGATGCATAGAGGAATGGAGGAATTTATTTCCAACAGGATAAGAAGCAATATATTTAAGTTGAAATAAGGAAGACTCAGATTACAAATATTGAAAAAAATATATTTTTTTTATCTAGAAAGAATAATTGAGTTCTCAGAGTATCAAATGACTTTTGGGATCTTCTATTACTGGAGATTTTAAGGGCAAGTTAGACAAATATCTGCTATAAATGGTTTAAGAATATTATATGGTTTAAAACCATACCATGTTCAACATGGCTTTCATATCCCTCACAGGAAATTTGTTTTCCCTCGACCTGATTTTGAGTAGAGAGCTAAAGTTGATAAACTGAAAGAGAATGATAAAAATTTGTATAAAAATACTAAACATATTTCTGTTTCCTTCTACTTCCATAGTAAGGATAAAATATTTTATTACTACCAAAACCATCTAATAACCCTTATGCTGTTTTCGGCTCTTCCTCTAGCTTGTTAACTTCAGATTATATGACTGTATATTAACTGAAATGCTATTACTGAAGAAATAATTTTAAAAAATCACAGGAAGTGTAGTTTAAGTAAAAAAAAAATAAAAATCACAATTCATTTTTCCCAATTCAAAACTTAAAAAGGAGAGAGACGTTCAAATGCTAGGGTATTCCAGCATTCATTTCAGTTTATAGTAAATCACACAGCTTCTCTCAGATTTTTTCTTATCTTCTGCCTCTTCCCATTCTGTAGAAGTGAGAAAGGCATGATAAATCAACCAAAACATAATAAAAGGAAAAGTAATATACTTTAAGTTGTAACCTTCACTGCTAAAGTTCTCAGGAGAATAACTTCAATTTTACTATGAGCTCTGGTATTGATATTCTGCACTTTAACATTGTACATGCAACCAGATATCACATAGGTAACCTGTTACATTTATGTCCACAGTAGAGAATGAGCTGACCTTGGCTGAATACTATGCCTTTACTCTTTGGAGTCCTGTCTTTTTCCCACCACTTTCATTCACTATTTCATGAAAGAGTGAGTGTGAATCAATAAAAGAACAATAAAAGAAACATAAAACAAAAACTAAATACAGTTTTCCTTATACATGTAGGAAACAAATACACATTATATCATTTCATTACCAAGATCAAAAGCAAATCTCTACAGAATTAATCTCATGTTAAGCTTGATTACAAATCAGTAATTATAACAAACATGAAAATCTGAAAAATAGTAGCAATGTTTTAAACTACACCAGTCTATGAGAGATTCTTCAGAGAGGCCTTACAAGAATTTCACACAACTATCATATGTCTAGAATTACAACAAGGTCAGTTAACTCCTGATTGAGACTTTAGGCTTATACATTGCAACCCCTCATTCAACGTTTGCCTGAAGCACAGCCTCAAACAAGAGCAAAGCAGCCAGAGCTGCCTGGTTCCTCACCTGGTTCAGTGTGCTGAGTAAAGATAGAAATCATAGGTATTAAAATTCCAGTTGTAGCCAAAAAGGAGAGTAAACGGTTGGACTCCATGGTCTTAGAGGTTTTCCAGTCTAAATGATTCTGTGATTCTATGATTCTAAACTTAAAGGTGCTTTAGGTGTTGTTTAACCTGAGCATGACCCTGTTGTATTAATATGTTGTAACAATATGTCTGGAGTTATGTCTGGAGATATGCTTACTCTCTATCCTACTCTGTCTGGTTTCCAAAAAAAAAAAAAAGAAAACCACCACTAATAATAAAGCAACATATATACATATATTTTATGCTAATTATTAACAACATTCTTGTGTCTCAGCCTGTTTCATACTGCCATCCAAACAAAGGTGCAACTAGCTCTGGATCTACTTTTGTTTCTGAAGTACATTGGGTGATTTTTATGACTTGAAGACATACCAATTCAAGTCAGTTGGTATGACTTGAAGCTACACCCACCTCAAAGTGTAGATAATACTACGAATTGCAGGCAAGATTATCCATTCTATGCAATAGATGCCTTGCAATGTGTACAGTTCTTTGTGTAATACATAAAATCAAGTGCAGCCACCAAAGATATATCACCAATTTAGAACACACACACAGCAAAATCCTGTTGGCTTAGACATGACAAGGTAGATAAGATTACAGCTTTATAGCCATGGTTACAATATCATGCCAATATTTCTGAGGCATTAGTAGAAAAACTCCTTTTATTAATTTCATAAGATAAAAACCTGTAGAACTGTGTTGCAGTTGTCAATGAAGACAAAAGAAAGTAGTAAGGCCTATCATCTAACATTATTATAATTCATTCCACCTAACATTAAAGCGAACAAGCAAACAAGAAAGTTTGCCCATGCACGGTATACCCTTAGGACAGTCACTTTAATAAGACAGATCTCTAATGTGTATTCATTAAGAAAAACCTGGACCCAAGAAATGTAGTTTAGACAGTAGTTCAGAATAAGACTCATGATGTCTGTCTTGCTGGTATTTACAGCCCAGATAGTTATTGTAGATTATTTTCTTTCTTATAGCCAGTAGAAAATACTAAGCATCTCTAGGACAGAATTAAATTTCTGATTTAGGAAGAGATATATATTGCTTCATTGATTTTATCTTTGACATCATAACCAAGAGAAATAAATTTTTAAATTGATTACAATTTTAACTCTCTAAAATTATTTAACACTCTAAAATTATTAAAGTATACTTCTACTTGATTTCCTCTGAAATCTGTCTTGGAAAAGATAAACATAATAATAATAATAATAAAGCTGATAAAATGCAATCAGGATCAAAACTGCATTGAAACCCACAGAATTACATGTCATGACTAATAGCAAGTAAAGTGCAAATCTGGGAGGAAAAAAAAAAAAAGCTATGCTTTTAATAAAGTCCATTGTCTTCTCAGTCAGACATCCACTCTAATAACCTACTGCAAATTTCTAGGAAAAAATAAAAAATAAAAATGCAGCCAAACTCATGATTCTGCAAAGATTTGCCTATTCACTTAAATCTCTGTATCTTCTGAACAGCTCAGCTAACTTCACCCAGTCTTCTTACAGAGCACGAAGATGAAGTTAAACTCTGGTCTTTACAGTATCAAGACCAACTCCTGAAACCTGGGGTATTCACATTCTTTTAAGCTGAGTCTGTTTTCTCGGCTTCTCCTCCATCCTGACAGTAGATGTAGGAATTTCCCAGGGGAAAAGACACTAAATTACACTAAATTCAGGCTCTGTTACACAGTCAATGAAAACACCCACCACAAATCTTGTGACTAACTGGATACATTTGATTTAAAAAATAATTCCTTTTCATAGTTTCACTGGTCATAACTGGGTCATAATGGAAATAATACCATGCAAAATATATTGTCTTTTTCCATCTAATTTGTTTCTGATCACTAATACATGTATTTTTCAGATATGGCCTGATATATATATATATATATTTTTTTTTTTTCTCAGCAACTTAAACCTCAGCAATTTTTTGAACAAGAAGTCAACTTTCCTTTCTTTTGCCATATCCAGCCCCTCTAAAAAAACTCAGTATGGTACATAAAAGGTTTTTGTTTCAGTATACTTACCAAACATATTGGCCATCATGCAAAGTTAGATGAAAAATTGCTATTTGGAAAGTGACTAAGCAAATAGAAAGGTGCAATATTCTCATGAAACTAATTATCACTATTGGTTGTTTTGAAATTTAGAGCATGCAGTGCAAATTAGATATATCCAGTAGGCTTTGGAAACTCAGAACAGCTGTAGTGCTTACACAGGTGATGAAATTGTTGTGCTTTTTCTAACACCAACCTGATTCATAAAATGGCTTATGAATTATTCCAATAGGGCAAACAGGTATACCCTACATTTCTACTATGCTTTTAAAATGGACTTTTCAGTATTGTCTTGTTTTGTTTGTTTGTTTGTTTGTTTGTTTTTCTATTTTTCTACACTCTCACTTGGTGAGAAAACTCCTATTTTGACTTTGTCTATTCCATAATTTATGTACAGATAAGAGAACAGGACCAAGGTTAACAGTTTAAATTACAATATTTCTCTTGTTGTTATCTTCACATTCAATGGGTTACCATGCTTTTCTTGGAAATTACTTAACTGCTTCTGTGAAAGTCACCTTTAAATGAAAAATTGGAGCTGTTTCAGCTAAAAAATCTTGTGCAGGCCTTTATAATAATAATGAAATCATAGTATTTGGGCACCATTAATCTCTTTGCTACTCAGCAGATCTACACAGAACAATAAAAATAAAATCCAAAAAATCTCCTTATTCCATAAATTCACAAAAGCTGTGACGTCTGGTTAGTTTGTTTCTGCAGGTCTTCTCTTGAGATATGACTGACATCCACTAATGTATCACTTTTATATGTTTTTTTTTTTACCCTTATTCTCCTTGTGTAAACTGGATTCTGGGTTGACATTTACAGAACACTTTCCCATTCATTCACACGTTCAATATACTGGGAGGCTTCATAACACCATTTTGAAGTTAGCACAATTATTTGAACCATCATCACTACTTAAAACTCATCATCTCCTCTAAATTCCACTTTCCTCTCTTTTCTCCTTGCACATGATAACTAAGGTCAAGGATTAATGGTGAAATATGTCCTGGCTTCAGCTAGGATAGAGTTAATTTTCCTCCTAGTAGCTGGTATGGTGCAGTGTTTTGGATGTAGGATCAGAATAATGCTGGTAACACACTGATGTTTTAGTTGTTGCAGAAGAGTGATTGCACTAAGGACTTTTCAGCTTCTCATACAGCCCTGCCAGCAAGGAGGCTGGGGGTGCACAAGAAGCTGGGAGGGGACAGCTGACCCAAACTGGCCAAAGGGATATTCCATACCATATGATGTCATGCTGAACAATAAATATGGGGTGGCTGGCCAGAGTAGGGACGGCCACTGCTCAGGGACAGGCTGGGCATTTGTCAGGGGTGGTGAACAATTGCATTGTGCATCACTTGCTTTGTACATTCTATTATCATTCATTATTTCCCTTCCTTTTCTGTCCTATTAAACTGTCTTTATCTCAACAGTGGGCACCTCCAATTCTTTGGAACTTCACTCTTGAACAAATGCAGAATCCTAAAAAACTGCATGAATGTTTGAAAAAGGCGTGTCATCACCTTGGCAATTCCAATGAGACACAAATCACTCCAACATGCTGGGGATTGGCTGCAATCTGCACAACTCCATCCCCATGACAGATCCTGCAGCTACTCCAACATATGAAATATATTGATGACATAAACGTGTGGGGAAACACAGCAGCAGAAATTTTGAGAAAGGGAAGAAAATAGTCCAAATCCTTCTAAAAGCTGATCTTGCCATAAAACAAAATAAGGTCAAATGACCTGCACAAGAGATCCAGGTTTTAGGAATAAAATGGCAAGATGGACGTCATCAAATTCCAATGGATGTGATCAACAAAATAACAGCTATGTCTTCCACCAACTAGCAAAAAAGAAACACAAACTTTCTTAGGCATTATGGGTTTTTGGAGAATGCACATTCCAAATTACAGTCTGATTGTATGCCCACTCCATCGAGTGATGTGGAAGAAGAACAATTTCAAATGAGGCCCTGAGCAATGACAAGCCTTTGAATAAACTAAACAGGAGATAGTTCATGCAGTAGCCCTTGGGCCAATTTAAGCAGGACAAGATGTAAAAAAATGTGCTCTATACGACAGCCAGGAAAGAGGCCCCACCTGGAGCCTCTGGCAGAGAGCCAACTTGAGGTTGACCCCTAGGGTATTGGACTTGGGGATATAAGGATCTGAGGCCCACTATACTCCAACCAAAAAGAGATTGGCAGCATATGAAGGGGTTTGAGCTGCTTTGGAAGTGGCAGGTACTGAAGCACAGCTCCTCCTAGCACCCCAAGTGCTGGTGCTGGTCTGGATGTTCAAAGGGAGGGTCCCTCTACAAACTTCACCATTTGTAAAGTGCATTTGCAGTTTTCGTTTCTTTGTTTGCTTGTTTTGCTCTTTAATTCACAAGCAGGGCTAGGTTTTGTTTCCTCTTTTAGTCCATGTGCAGTAGCAGGGCTGGGATTCACTTTCACTTCTTTTGTGTGGAATCTGCTACACAATCCACCTGGAATGATAGCTGGCCTGTTCTTTCTGAAGCAGAGTTCCCTCTCTCTTCAAACTCTTATCACTGATACAGCCAACAGAGGAGAACAATCTCCCTTCAGGAGCAAAGATTTTAGCAATCATCCCTGATTTCAGTTCTAAGAAACTTTTTTTTTTTTTTTTTTTCTTGAGTGAGACTGATGCTTTCCTCTGAAATTGCAGGGTACCACGCACTATATATTTTTATTCACCCAGAGCGGGATGCACAACTAAGTCCATGTAATTGGCTAGTAAAAATCTCTACTTTCCTCTGTCCTCCTCTCTATGCTTAAGAATATTGGGAAAGGTAGCCAGTTGTTGCTGAATTGTTCCTCCTTTTGACAGTCCCCTTAAGAATCAAATAACTGCTTGAGGAACGGGGAGCCAAAGAGCACGTGTGATATGAAGAGCTCATTTTTTAAAGATAGTTTTTTCTGGAAACGAGAGTTCAAAGTCACAATATATCAATGTCTGTTTAGCTGGTCACTTTGATCATCTTCAGTCAAATTATCTCTTCTACACATGAATGAGCCGTTACCACTGAAGAAATCACTTTATTATAGTGTCATTATTGAGAAAAAAATGTCTGCAAAAACACTGCAGAGGAGTTTCAAGATGGTTCTTTAGACAACACTTTGTAACTGCTGAAAGGCAGGTCTATTTCTTCTAATACAGCAGTTTGCTTCACGTGACTTAAATAGTCTGTGGACTAATATAATGTTTCAATCTCAAAACCTTAATCGGTCAATTTAAAATCAATCCCTTATGGCTTTTTACAGTGCTAAGGAACAGCAATGACTTTAACTTGTAGAATGATTTTACAGATGTGTTTGATTAATTCTGTTAGGCCCAAGCTCAGGAAATAGCTTAAAATTCATTTAAGTGCTTTGTGGAGTGGATATGCATTGATAAATTTTGTCTAAATGCAGAATATCGGCACTGGAGTTTTTTCAATGAGATCCTGAAAGACAGACCCTTGAAATGGGTCAGTCAGCATCTTTCCCTAAAGTACCCTTAAACAGCTCTGAATCTCAAAAATTAGGTGGTATTAAAACACAAATGAAAAAAATGAGCTTTTTAGATAGTAAAAACCAAAAGCAACAAACAACAGAAAACAATCTCTAAAATACAGTAGGATTAGAAACCAATGAGTAGGATTAGAGTACAAGAGTAAGCACCTCCCTTCTTCTTGTGTAGATGTTGCTGTTGTTTTTCGCAAGCGTTCTCCTTGCTAATGCGTCTCAGACTGAATTGCAATGAACTCTGTGAAGTCCTTCTTGAGCCTCAGGGAAAGCTTCTTTTCCATCACTTCTGAGGCCTGTTGTGTCTGCTAAGAGCTTGTTTCAGAAAAGCAGCCCCCTCTGCCCCTGTTCCAGTCTTCCCTATCCTAAGAAGTGGTGTTGTGTATCAGTAAGTCAGGTTAGCTATGAGGATCAGGCTAGGTGTAGTACTAAGTGATTTTATTTGGGTTTGCCTTGAATTGTCTCTGCATCACTTTGTAGTACAGAACATTGATGTACTCCAAATCATCTTTGGTACTATTCACTGCTCCCTCATGCTTACTAATACTGCTAGAGCAGAAAGAAGTGTTTGTTAAATGAAATTAAAAGACAAAAACAACTAGACATAAAGCTTGCATGAAAATTAGACAGATTTGCTTCTCTTGCTCTACTTACTAGTTGTAATTATAATTTCACACAGGGTTTGTTTATGTACAGAAGCAATGCCTGTTGGATCATATTAACTTGCATGTAGATGTGTGAGCAATCAAATCCTATTAATTTCAAAGAGGATTCTCAAAGGGGGTTCTGTAGTTGATGCAAATTAATGAAATGTTTTTTGACAACACTAGCAAAAGTAACTGGTATTAAGACCAAAATCTGTAAGCATATGGAAACAGAAGGAAAAAGAGCTGGTAGCATAGCTCTGTTACAATTTAAAGGCCTTTGCCTTCATCAGTGGTTCTCAACCACAAATTCAATTAAAAGAAGATTAGAAAAGGCCTTAGTTCTGTACCCCACATTACAGCAGCAACACACTATTGTTTCACTACAGAGCAGAAGAAAATCATCTAGTAGCCAGAGCAGCACCCAAGCCAGTTCACCAGAGACTCCTACACATCCCTGAGTCAATATATTTCAACACCTGCTTTGTCATGCATTTAATTTCTTCTAGAAATTTAGTTCTGTAAACACAAGCATAAGGAAACAAAAACATTGACAGACCTGAAAAAAAAGATGGGTTCTGATTTTTCTGATTTACTAAGTGTGGTGGTTTCACACTGATGCGCAGCTCAGCTCCACCATGGCCCTCTCTTACTCCACTCCTCAAAAGAACAGGGGGAGAAAATATGAAAAAAATCTCATGGGTTGAGATAAGGACAGGCAGATCACTCATCAATGACTATTACAGGCAAAACAGACTCACAGAACCGTAAAATATCCTAAAGTTGGAAGGGACCCACAAGGATTAATGTAATTTATTGCCAACTAGTAAAAGACTAGAGCAGTGAGAAACTAAAAGCAAATTAAAGAATACCTTCCCCTTTCTACCATCCACCCTTTTGTACCTCCTCCCTCCAAATTGAACAGGGGAATGGGGGCTGAGGTCAGTCCATAATGCTTCATCTCTGCTCCTCCTTCACCTTCACTCTCTTCCCTTACTTGTGGTGGTCTTACCCTGCTGGGCAGCTGAACTCCATTACATCCACTCTCACTCCCTCTCTTTAGATGAAGGAGAGAAGAAAGTATTCTGGAAGGACAAAAAACAACTCATGGGTTGGGTTCTTGCACAGAAAGTTAACTCTATCCCAGCCAGACCCAGTACACTGCTCCACATGGGGTCCCTCCCACAGGACGCTGGCCTTCCTGAACTGATCCCGTGTGGGCTTCCCACAGGCAGCGGCTCTTCAAGAACTGCTCCAGCATGGGTCCATACCACAGGGTGCAGTCCATCAGGAACAAACTGCTCCAGCATGAGTCCACCACGGGCAGCATCTCCCATCAGACCTCCCACTCTTGTGTGGGCTCCTCTCCATGGTCTGCAGCTCCAGCCCAGAGTATGTTCCTGCGGGAACTCTCCATGGGTTGCAGCCTTCTTCAGGTCAGATCCACCTGCTCCATCCTGGACTCCTCCACAGGCTGCTGCATGGTGATCTGCTCCCTCATGGTGCCCCATGGGCTGCAGGGCAACTTCTGCCCTGATCCCTGGAGCACCTCTCCCAGCTGCTGTTGCACAGCAGCTTTGCCTTTCCTAAATATGCTCTCACAGAGGTGTAACCAGTGTCACTCATTGGCTTTGGCCAGCAGCAGGTCCCTTTTGGAGCCTGCTGGCTCTTATTTAACATGGTGTAGCTTCTGGACTCCTCACAGAGGCCATCCCTGAAGTATCCCTGCTACCAAAACCTTGTCACATAAGCCCAATACGCTAAGTAAGGTAGTCCATGAGAAATCCTGGAATCATTTTCTGCTTCATACAGTGTGATTAACATACAAAGAAAGCTATGTAGGTCTTAATGTGTTAATGTGTTAATGTGTTAATGTGTTAATGGTTTATTATTACTATTAATAATGGTTTTTAATAAATTAATAAATTAGTAACAAATTAGTAATTAATAAAATTACTATTAATAATGGTTTATTATTACTATTATTATTATTATTATTATTAAGCTTGATCTCAATTTTATCCTCGCTGATACCAGTGGTACTGCCTAAAGCTGAAGGACAGAACTGCTCCCATAGTCAGGGACACAGGTATGGAATGTCCCCATGAAAACAGCACCAGGACCACTGGCCAAGGCTGACCTCGTGCTAGGCTGTACTAAAGAAAAGAAAGCAGATGGAATAGAGTAAGATTATATTGAGCAGTCTTTTTACATTTTTGCTGTTAAGAGCTCATGCGAAGGTTGTGGTTACAGTACTGCTGTACTCTTACAAGCAGTTACATATTATCAAAAAATAACTTGGTTATATTTGGTGAGTGTGAGCATTAACAAAATTCATCATACTGTCTCTGTATTGTTACATTTTCAGATTTCTTTACATTTTTAAGTAGCAATGACAAAATAGCAAGCAATACACAGAAATCATTCCAACAGTGCACTATCAAACCATATGATAAAGTACTTCAAATGCGAAAGTGCTTTATTCATCACTAAAGTATCTACAGCATATCTAAATATCCTTTTTGCTACTGAAATTTGGTACAAGGAGGAGGAATCAAAGGCAACACTCCAGTTGCAGTGATAGACTGATTATGAAGGTAAAGGAAACAGTAACGGGCAATACAGGTCACCCTTTTCAATGATTAGTAGCTCAGACATTCAAAATTTGTTGTCCAAATATGGTTCTCAAAATATACTTTTTTTTGACAAGATAGATGAGCCAGATTTGCACTTAAAAGTTCAAATATCAATTATCTAAGCTGTCTATCAGTATTTTACTCAAATCAACTAGACAGCTTGACTGATTTGGCTCCTAATGCACTGCAGAAGCAGCACAGAAGAAGCAAAAGATAAGTAAGGGATTAATGTATTTTTAGACCAAAAGGGATCATTATGATTATGTGATCTAGTCTACTATATTTTAAAAGGCCATAAGATTTCTTGCAGTTTTCTTCAGTCTAATGGCTATAGATTGAAAAAGCTTATTTTTCAGAGAAACACAACTTAAAAATTAGTATGATCAAGACTACTTTGTAATTATTGAAAACCAATTCACTGATTACTTATCACCTTTGTTAGCATGTATTATTGGTCATCTGATCTATTTAGCTTTAATTTCCAGATATTGAAAACTGTTATATTTTTGATTCTATGGACAGCAAGACTCCGGTTTTCTTCATGGAGAGGGATCAAATCATTCCCTAGTCTTCTTTCTGCTTGGTTAAACATTGTATTTCAAACACAAGGTGCAATGGTTGAATTTTCACAATTGCTTCCTGAGCTGTTGTGGTGACAGACTTGTGTCCAACAGCTATCTCTAGCTGCCCTGGCACAGCAGCATCTCACCCAGAGTGCTCTCTCTGTGACCAGAGAATCAATGCTAATCTCCCTAATTGCATGGGAGACCACAGACATTCTTTTGGGACCTACAGATAGAGATTTGAATGTGTCATGCTAGAAATACTGTGCCTCAAAAGCAAAGCTGAAGATCCAACTTGGATGAACTTCTAGAAAGCAATAGATATGTTCTATATATCAGAAACATAAATTGGATGTTCAGATGAACTTCTTCATCATGCTTCTTATTACATCTGACTGAATTTTTAAGAGGTACATCAAAATCTTTTCAGGATTTCTTTCCTGCTTTGGGGGGGTTTATTCTGTTTGTTGTTGTTGTTGTTTGTTTGTTTTTACTTTTCTGAGATGAAAAAATTACCCCCGATTTCAAGATTCAACTTGTCAAGATGAATCTCTTTTTTCTTGTTTTCAGTTTAAAAGTTAAAAGAGCTGAATAAATGCCTTGGTTTCAGCTCAAGGTCTTGGTAAATCTTCTGGGAAAAAATTATTCACCTCTACTGAAGTCATTCTCTCATTCAGAATATTTCTTAGCCAGACCTCTAGCACTGAGGTATATATATATATATATTAAAAAAAAAGAACTCTTTATATTGTAATTTCTCTTTGTTCAGTTTACTAGTCCAGCTCCTAGAAGATGAGTTCCTGTTTCTACAGAAATTGAAGTTATCTGAACTGATCGTCTCTTTTCTCTAGAAGGATGTGTAATGGCTTAATGTTCCATAGTATCATATGCCATAACACTTATTGAGCTGGCCATTTTTTTCCAGAAGTTTTGACTTCTTACCCCCCCCCCCTTTTTTTTTGAGAAAAATATTGTAAAAAAAAAAAAAAACAAAACTTTACAATGTATTTTTACTTTTATATTTATTTATTTTTTCCAAGTACAAGATTTCTTTACCTTGCAGGCATATCTCCAGGTATTTGCCATTCAGATATCCAGTTTGTTCAGTCTTCTGTCCTTTTTCCTCTTTCTCATACTTACATTTTATTGCCTTAATCTGCTTTTGCCAGGCAGATGAGTCTCATTTACCTGTGGTGACTACAGTAACTTTACAGTAACTCCTTCTCAGTCTATATGTTTTCTGATTCATGGTAGCCGCTTCCACACTTCCTTCAATCTTGGATTAGGGTGCTTTCTGAATTTGCTCAAGTGTTTCTCTCTAGAGCTATCTATCCTTTCAATAGTTCATTTACATAAAACTGACTGAGACTGTCAAAATCCTCTGTCCTCTTCAGAGCAGATGATTATCAAGGACTTCCTAGTTCACCAAGGGATTTTCAGTGTACGCTGAATGTACCCAGTCAATATCTATTCCTGTCAAATGAACATCATTCATAACTAATTTCACATTTGAATAAATTAGATATATTTGTGGCTGGAATATTGGTGCAGAGAAGGAATTGTTTAAGATATATCATGGTCATAACATTATTTATTTATTTAATTACATTTTTATTAAATGATGGGATCTCTTGTATGTTTATCTTGTATTTTAAAATAAAACTTTCTTCAGTCCTTAAGCATCAGTACTTAGTACATATTCAGCAAACACACAATGCCCTAGGGATTTTTCCAGTGATTCCTAAGGCAGAAAATAATCATGTTATGATTTATAGGCTCTTCTGTCCATCTACACATTCAAATAGTACTTACTAGATCAGACAAGTGAATTGAAAATAAAATAATAATCAGAAGGCTCTATGCAAGTTCCCCAAAATGTGCTAGCTCTTTTCACTATATTAGCTTTTTGTAATGAAAACCATTCTCAGTTTGAAAATTGCAGGTCAAATTCATCTGGCCAGATATGAACTTCTGCATATCTACCACTAAGCAAGCTGCATTTATGGCCACAGGACAGAAACTGCCAGTTTTAATGTGTGATTAATGCTATCCTAGACTATATATTTATCACATTAAAGATCAAAAACTTAGAAATGTCTTCTTTTCTTAACACACAAAAGTTTGGGAGCGTATATAAAACAAAAGTCCTTACCCCAAGACAGGCTTTTGAACTTGACTCTACTCACGTCTTAGAAACATGCACTTCTGGAGTGTAAGACACAGAAACCAGTAGGATACCAATAGTGCTTCCTTCACTTCTGGAAACGGACACCAAATCTATAGACAGTTAGAACTTAGTTTTATATTTTTAATTGTATTTTACTACAGAAAAAGAAAAAGGAAAAACGGGGAAAGAAGGAGGGGGGAGGAGAGGGGAGGGGAGGGGAGGGGAGGGGAGATCTTCGTAGAACCACAGAATAGGTTCTGCATAGAACCTTGTTGTGGTTTAGCCCGGCTGGCAGCCAAACACCACACAGCCGTTCGCTCACCCTCCCCCCTCCCTCTCCGGGATGGGGGAGAGAAACGGGAAAGTGAAGCCTGTGAGTTGAGATAACGACAGTTTATTGAGACAGGAAAATTAATAACAATAATAATAATAATAATAATAGTAATAATGTGTACAAAATAAGTGATGCACAATGCAATTGCTCACCACCCGTTGACCGATGCCCAGCCTATCCCCGAGCAGCCGGCCCCCCCACCCCGGCTAGCCACCCCTATATATTGTTCAGCATGACGTCAGATGGTATGGAATACCCCTTTGGCCAGTTTGGGTCAGCTGTCCTGGGTCTGTCCCCTCCCAGCTCTTGCTGCACCCCCAGCCTGCTCGCTAGCAGGACGGAGCGAGAAGCTGAAAAGTCCTTGGCTTGGTGTAAGCATTGCTCTACAACAATTAAAACATCAGCATGTTATCAGCGCTCTTCTCATCCTAATCCAAAACATAACACCCTGCCAGCTACTAGGAGGAAAATTAACTCTGTCCTACCTGAAACCAGGACAAACCTCTGGAGATTGCCTACTTCACCCCTCCTTGCTCAAGCAGAGTCAACTACAGAAGACTACCCAGGACATTGTCTAGTTGGGATTTGAAAACCTGCAAGGATGGAGACTCCACAACCTCTCTGGACTGTTTCAGTGTTTGATCATTCTCACAGTGAAAAAGATTTCTCTTACATATAAATGGAAATTCTTGTATTTCAGTTTGTGCCTAATTACTCTTATATTCACTTAATGTCACTTAAAAGAGTCTGGCTCCACCATCTTTACTGTCCTCCAGCAGCTACTTATACACATTGCATGGGTATCCCCGAGTCTTCTCCAGGCTGAACAGCCTCAGCTCTCTCACCCTTTCGCTGTATGATAGATATTCCAAGCCTTTAACATTGTTTTGGCCCTTTGCTGTGCTAACTTCAATACATCCATGTATCTCTCATACTCAGGAGCCCAGAACCAGATACAGTGATCCAGATGTGGTCTCAGATGAAACAAACTATGTTAGATGTGAAATGTTATGGCATAAGGCATGCATGTATGTACCACTACCCATGCAGTACAGAATCACACAGAATGACGAAGGTTGGAAGGGACCTCTGGAGATCACCTAGTCCAACTCCCTTGCTCAAGCAGTGTCACCTAGAGCACATTGCACAGCATGGCATCCAGGAAGGTTTTGAGTATGTTGTGGTTTAGCCCGGCTGGCAGCCAAACACCACACAGCCGTTCGCTCACCCTCCCCCCTCCCTCTCCGGGATGGGGGAGAGAAACGGGAAAGTGAAGCCTGTGAGTTGAGATAAAGACAGTTTATTGAGACAGGAAAAATAATAACAATAATAATAATAATAATAATAATAATAATAATAATAATAATAATAATAGTATTAATAGTAATAATGTGTACGAAATAAGTGATGCACAATGCAATTGCTCACCACCCGTTGACCGATGCCCAGCCTATCCCCGAGCAGCCGGCCCCCCAGCCCGGCTAGCCACCCCTATATATATTGTTCAGCATGACGTCAGATGGTATGGAATACCCCTTTGGCCAGTTTGGGTCAGCTGTCCTGGGTCTGTCCCCTCCCAGCTCCTGCTGCATCCCTAGCCTGCTCGCTAGCAAGACAGAGCGAGAAGCTGAAAAGTCCTTGGCTTGGTGTAAGCACTGCTCTGCAACAATTAAAACATCAGCATGTTATCAGCGCTCTTCTCATTCTAATCCAAAACATAACACCCTGCCAGCTACTAGGAGGAAAATTAACTCTGTCCTACCTGAAACCAGGACAGAGTATCTCCAGAGAAGATATTCGCAACCTCTCTGGGTGACCTGTCCCAGTGCTCTGTACCAGTCAATTTTTGACATTTCTCCTTGCTGTATCATTTTAAACAAATAACATCCAGCTTATATCGAGCACTTTTAAATTAATAAAAATCCAGGTTCAGTAGAAATAGCAAGAAAATCCACATTAGACAAAAGTTTTAAGGAAAAGTTATGGTGAGTTGAAAAGATTCATTTTTTATTTCATTTGATCATGACAACACATCTTATAGATGTTTTAAAAACTTTTCATGTCAGACATACAGCAGCAAAAGAATGATATTTCCAAAAAAGTCTCACAAGCCAGACAATCTTAACTGAGAAACAGGTATAAAAAAAAACACACAAACAAACAAACAAACAAAACCACAAATATATACCTCCGAAACAACATAGAAATACCTGCACAAGAAGAATATGCAACTTTTTCTCCACAAACCTGCTTTCAAAATGAGTAAGCCTTTGATTTCAACCTGGAAGTTTCTGAAATGCTAGACGAAGGAAAATACATTATTAGTTAATGTTAGGGCTTAAAGGGTATATGTGCAGGGAAAAAAGTTCCATTCAGAACAGAAACAAAGCCATTTCTATGCTAAGTGTCATTAAGCTATCCACCTATTAGCAACAAATATCAGGGAATACAAACATAGGTTTCAGAAAGTGAGCAACCTAAACTAGTACGATGCAGTCATCATTATTTATTCTCAACATTAATCAGGTATGTCTGTTTCCAGCTGTTGTTATTTTGTTTAAGTTAATTAGAAACAAACCACTGTAACTACTGAAATCATTAGAAGAGGTTAGTAGCCTATGACAATAGCTGGGACTCAAAAGCAAGGATCAGTCACATCCCAGGACTCCTGCCCTTCAGAGTCTTATTACAGCCAATAAATTCAACACTTAAGCTTTACCTTTGGCCCTTCCTTCCTATCAATATGCGAATAACTCTATGATTTTCAGCCTGATAGCTGACAAGATGCATTGGGTACTAAGGGCTCCATTCACAGTGGTGCAAAAACGAAGAAAGAAAAACCATTAGCATATGAAAGACTTTCACGATCTTGGGTGGCACACATTTCGGAGGTGTAAAGATGCCCTATATCCCAAGAAGGTGGCCAGTGACACTTCTTACCTAGTCAGAAAAACTGCTAAATCTGAAGACATATAAAGGAGCTAGCTTTACATGACAAATTAAGGGAAGGAAAATGTATGGTTTACTGAACAAAATAGTGTTAATGTTCAATTGCCTTGCTTTAAGTCTGCAAATATTGAAAAAAAACTGGAGGTTTATGATTGCAGCCCCAAGCTACAGATCTTATACAAGAAGCAAATTTTAAGCCTATCGTTATCTATTAATTTTGTTTTAAACTATGCAGTTTTCTGCACTTCCAATTTAACACACCAGTATTCATTTATCACTGTAAGGCATTATGGGCAGATGCAAAGTGAAGATTCAACTGGATATTGGCAGACTTACACAGAAATGTAATGTTGCCCTGGGTTACAGCTACAATCTAATTTTGGCTGATGAGTAAACACCCTTGAGTTTGGTTGTATATTCTTTGATCATTATTGGTTGGTCTTTCAAATAATACTGATACTCCTTTCTTTGTCATACCCCTTCTTCTCCTCCATTTGTATTTTCTCTTTATTCTGCATTAGTTATTTGTCTCACTATGAAAATATCATTTATACTTCGATACTTTGCCTTTTGTATTTATTGAGGGCCATCTTCTATGTTTTGGGTTTGTGGTGTTTTTTTTTCAGAAAGATGTCAAGTCTCATAGTGCCTATTATGTTGCCCTGACACTGTGCAAGGCACACAGCAGAGAATTTCAGAAGTTCTGCTTTGCTACACTAGTAGTTTATGAACTGTGCCTCTAGTCATTTACTTCTGAGTGAGATTTACAAACCATGAGTAGCAACAGAACAAGGAAAGAGTGCAGAACAGGCACAGCAGCCAAGAAAAAAAAATAAAGCAAGATTAAAGCTTCTGGAACTTTAATATCTTATTGAATCAAGACAAAAATAATTTTATCAAAAATTATGCAGGAAGAGAGAACAGCGACTGTATATGTCTACGGAAGATGTGTCTGAATACAGTGACTCCGTTTAACGAGCAGAGCTGAATCTTGTCATCTTGCTCATAATGAGAACTTCCTTAGGTGAACAGAAGTATTCTGATACACAGCATGTATTTCTCAATTTTCAAAACTGACTCAAAACTTTGACTTGAAAAAGCTTAAGTAGACTTAGTTCATCAGCCATGACATCAGTTCTGCAGCTTTTAAGTGGCCCAGTTTCTAATTTGTATATATTGTCCTCAGAAAATAAGTTGAAATAGTTCCATTTAGTTTGGAAAAAAAAAAAAGTTTTAGTTTGGAAAAAAAAGTTTCCAACAGGTTACATCTTACAACCATGACAGATCCAATCAAAATAGGAGTTTGGAACTTCACAAATATTGAAATTGTGGAATGTGACTTTATTTAAAATATAGATGTTTAAAGGATAGTACAACAGTCTAATTTGTGAAAAAAAGATCAGATCTTGTTTAGGTAAACAAAAGGACCTGAGTTTGTTTAACCACATCCAGAGTCCTGTCTGGAGATCATCTGATGAATCTTCAACCTCTTTCATTGGCTATCCTTTTCTTCATTTTTGATCCACATCATCTCATTGCCGCTGTTAAAACAATTCCTTATCCCACGCATAAAACAGTATTTTTTCTGATCTTATTTCATTCCAGATACAAGGAATATTCTGAAGAAATGAAACTGATATGTGCCATTTTTAAAAGGCAGAAAGCATATAGCTGTGTTCCTGAGTACTGGAGAGTTTGAGTAAAAACAAGAACAACCTACCCACATGCATTTTTCTCTGAGTTCTTGCAGCAACTTTCCATTCAATGATGAAATATATGGCACTCTCTTCTGTAAGCTGCAGAATAAACATTTTCCAGAGTAATTTACATTTATTCATGGAAGCATATGACATATGGTTGTTGTCTTAGAGCAAGTTATAGCCTGTGAGACACCAGAACAATGACAACATATGGTTCATCCTACCTCACAGAATATGCTAGGTAAATGGCCATCCTAGACTTCTCTGATTTTTATAGGCATCAGCAGAGAAGTGTCTGAAATTTTAAGTTTCCTCTCCTCCCCTCTCCTCTACCTCCCGCTTCCCGTTCTTCCATAACATGGCATGAAACAAAAATATTCAGTAATGATGGTGTGGTGAGAAACAAAGACTGAGCTTCTGCCAGTCTGTGAGTAAACTGCTTAGAGGTTTACGTAAATACAGTCAATAAGGCCTCCTAAAAATGTTTCCAAAAGATACCAAGTCTTATTATGTTTAGAGGTTATCTGCCTGAGAGGAAAAAGGAAATAAGTTATAGTAAAGGAATCGGAGATTTGGGAAAAGGATAGAAAAAACTGAAACATTTAAAATATTCAAAATCGTGTAAGTCTCATATCAAAGGCAATTCAAAATATTTAAAATCATTGTTTTGACTTTAACAGCATGCCATTCATCAATATATTTTGGAAATCTATGTACAGCAACTGGCTGTGTGAAAGTATTTCTGACTTTCATTTCTCCATCTTAATTTATCCAGGAAAAGAAACACAGAACAAACCAGCAAACAACCCTGAAAGTTTCCCATAGGTTGTTATGTTTTACCAAAGAAAGTGTTTTCCCAGTGTCTATCACCCACTATAATTTAAATACCCACTTTTACTAATAAGTTAATATCAATTAATAAAACAGATGGTATAACAATGCAAAATGCTACCTCTTCATTTCAGTTTCTTTTTGTCATAAAGGGCTGTTTTTCAGCTGATTTCTCACTGCAGCTTGGTTTTGTACCATGTAAGGAAAAAAATTCATCTGTAATCCATCAGTAGGCTTCTCCCTTAACAAGGTATGAATTAAAAAGGTCAGGGCAAACCTGTGTTATTTTACTGGGTCTGGCTGGAATGGAGTTAACTTTCCCTGCAGTGGCCCATATAGTGCTGTGCACTTGTAGTTAGAACAGCATTGGTATCACACTGGTGTTTTGGTTATTGCTGAGCAGTCCTTACATAGCATCAAGACTCCCTACCAACCCCTCCAAGAGCCAGAAGGCTGGGGGTGGGAAAGAAGTGGGGAAGGGACACCACCAGGGCAGCTGACCTAAACAGACCAAAGGGTTATTCCATACCATGTGGTGTCACACATAGCAGTAAAAGCTGGGAAAGGCGGGGGGGGGGGGGGGGGGGGGGGGTGCTCTTGTTATGAAGGCATCTGTCCTCCCAAACAACCACTGTGCATATTGAGGTCCTGCTTCCCAGGATGTGGCCAAACATCACTTATTGATGGGAAATAAATATTTTTTTTCTTCCCTCTGTGTTTCCACATAGCCTTTACTTTTTCTTTTTCCTCTTTTCCCTTTAATTACTCTTAACTCAACCTGTGAGCCTTTTTTCTTACCAAAATATTTTCTTCTCCCCCTCTTAGTTCGAGGAGGGGGAGGGAGAGAGTGAATGTGGTGAAGTTTAGCTGCTCAGCAGGGTAAAACCACCACAATTATGTATGACTGATCCACGTTTCTGACCCTACTGTCCTTATATTTACACTAATAAATTAAACATGGCTAGGTCTGCTATTAAGGAAAACTGTCATGGAATGCCATGGACTTATTTATACTTTATTCTCTCTAACCTTGTAAACAGGATGCCCTCCTTAAAACTGCTTATTTTCCCATGCTAATTGGTGAACTTTTCCTGGGAAATACAATGAGGTACACCTGAAGCACGGCCAAAACTATGACTATTTGACTGAACCAAAACTATGCTAGGGACCACTCTAATAGGGGCAATTTGACAATAGAGACAATTAGGTTAAGGTGCCTGGGAATGTCCTGACCTTGTTTATTTTGGTAGGGGTAGCCTTTGTATCTATGCGTCATCGGAATAATTTAGAGAAATATTAAGTTTCAACAATTCATATACAAAATAGAGTAAACCTAAAACCTGGAAAGATTCTTTTTGAATTCAGTGATCTTTAAATTAGGATACTTAGTCCTTCCTCAGATAGGCTTCCATTTCAAAAAACATCTTTTAATACAGCTGGGATGGAGACATGATGGAGTTGCATCCCCTACAGAAAATCTTCGTGAGCAAAGCTAACTCTCTGGTGCCTTCTTTCAATTCCATATATGTAAATGCTCTATTTAAACTAACCTTTGTTTGCTGTCCTCACAGGAATATGCAATATTCACATGGTGGGGATACATTCCCTTGTAGGCCTCCTCCACCTGTTTTTTTCTCAGCTTCAAAAGTAGAGGGAAAGTTATTTTTAATTTCAGTCAATCACACTAGATACCTCTTTGAGGTGTGCCTCTAATTCAGTGTTGTGGAAAATCACCTTTTCTTCTGCTATGTTTTCCATTTACCACCACAGGAGCCAACTATTTAATTACTCTAAATAGGCATCCCTTCCAGAGAAGTTTTATTAGCAGAACTTAAGCAAACACAAGCAATTTGTAGTCCGTTGAGATGTGCCTGTGTACTTAACCATAATGGGAGGGGAAATATGATTTTAACATTTGTCCTTTGAACCATTCTGTGTAAAATCCAAGTTATGAAGTCGTACATCCCTATGGACACTGTATGAACAAATTTCCCACATGGCATTTTACAATTAATTTTAATCTCCTTGAACTAAACACAAACAATCTGACAACTGCTTTATGCAAATGTGTTCTGAACTTCTTTGAAGTAGCTATTTTTAAGGCAGATATCATCTCCGCTTGGGGCTGAGCACTGAAATGATTTATATTTGTTTCAGTAAAATTAAAAAAAAAAGTGCTAGAAGTTATTTTCTACATGGTTTGCTCCATTAGATACATTTATTCTGACAGGAAGTGCTGAAATGCTAGTAATAAAGTGCTGGAACTACACATTTCAGTTTAGGATCAAAATCCAGCAAAAAGTGAGAAAAGGCTTGTATCTTTGAACTAACCTCGGAAGTATGTATTATTTAAACAACCATGCAACCAGAGTTTTTCCAAGTAAAAAGCAGTTCTCTGAAGGGTCAGATGGAGAAAGGAATGGCCTGGAAAGACTAGCTGAGACGGTACAAACAAAACCCATAACCTTGGTTTAGGTGCGAAAAATAACTATGAAAGTAGAAAAGGCTAAACAAGGTTTTTGTAATTAGGCATTAGAATTATTTTAGTATGAAAGTAGTTTCCAGGACACCTGGGAAACTACTTAGTTTAAGATACTATTAGTATAGCAGCCGAGAAGTTGGAAAAAAATGACAAGTTTCTGAACATGTAAGACTATGTTCTGACTTAACAGCTTCTCGCCAGCTGTAATACTTATCTTGATCCATCTATTCGATCAAATACTATCAGTCTATACTCAAAATAGGCTAACACGAACCTTATGAAGTTCAACAAAGGGAAGTGCAAGGTCTTGCACCTGGACCTGGGGAGAAACAACCCCAGGAATCTGCTGGGGACCACCCTGCTTGTAAGCACCTCTACAGGAAAGGACCTGGGGATCCTGATGAACACCAAGTTGAACATGAACCATCAGTGTGCCCTTGCCACAAAGAAGGCTAACAGTATCCTGGAGAAGTGTTGCCAGCATGTCAAGGGAGGTGATCCTTCCCTTCTGCTCAGCACTGATGAGGCCACACCTTTGGCCCCCCAGTACTAAAGAGACATCAGCATACTGGAGACAGTTCAATGTGGAGCCATGAAGATGATGAAGGGATGGGAGCATCTCTTCTATGGGGAAAGGCTGAGAAAGATGGGACTGTTCAGCTTAGAGAAGAGAGGGATCAGGAGGGATCTCATCAAGGTATATAAATAACTGAAGGGAGGGTGCAGAGGACAGAACCAAGTTGTTTTCATTTGTTTCCACTGCCATAACAAGAGGCAGTGGGCACAAACTGAAACACAGAAGGTTCCTTCTGAACATCTGGAAGCACTTCTTTACTGTGCACGTTACCCAGAGAGACTGAAGGATGCTTCTTGGAAATACTAAAAAGCTGTCTGGACATGGTCCTGAGCAAGTGGCTCCAGGTGCCCCGTTTTGAAAGATGTGTTGGACCATATGATCTCCAGAGGTCCCTTTCAACCTCAACTACTCTGTGATTCTGTGATCAAAAATTGGTTTTGTTTCTCTACGGACTGTCTTTCTTACATTCTTAGATCTTATTTAAATAACTGTACTATTGATATTTTCTGTCTTAAAAAAATAAATAAATCCTCTGCGACAAAAATTGCTCCGAAAAATATATGTTATCTGGGTTAGAAACAAAACCTATCTATTCCATGTCTTGGAGTAGAATCTATAGATAATTTCAAATAGATCAGCTACAACTCAGAAACTGGTAAGCAACAAGATGATGGTGCACAGAGATAGGATTTTGTAAAATTTGTGTAAACTACCCTGCAACTTATCAATAAGGAGTTATACATATTTGGCTTCTTCTGCAGATACTTGTCATTTCAGTTACACATTTTTGGGGTGAGAAAGAATTAACTTTTACTATAAATTTGATAAATATCTAATAACATGAATTAGTTGCCCACTGTCATGCTGGAGATGTCAACAGAAAACATTTTACAAAATGGAGGTGCAGAAATTCTGTTTGTTATTTTTTACACTTAACTAGTCAAAACTAGTTACTGTAGAAATATGCCTAAATGAAGTTATTATTTATTTTCTCAGATCAAATTATCATTGGCTAATACGTGATTTTGATTTCACGACTGCCACAGACTGGGGGTTTCTTTGTTGTTTGTTTTTGGTTTTGGTTTTAGTCGCTGGCTTTTTACCATTTAACCCTGAGTATCTCAACTACTGAAAGTGTGGTGAACAATGTGACCAAAAAAATCATCGTGATCATCAAGGAAATATTTGTCATATTCAGCATTCATGATACCACATATTTGAACAACTGAGGAACTATTCAACAGTCAAACTCCAAAGCGGGGCTGAGTAAAAAATGAAAGTACTTTTTTCTTTAATGTTTTTAGGTGGAATAGCTACACAGCAAAAAGTCATACGTCAGCTTATATATTTAATTCCCTGATGAAGGATTTAGGGGGAGGGGTTTTGGTTGTTTGTTGTAGAGGGTTTTTGTTTGTTTGTTTGTTTGTTTGTTTCAGTTAAAAATAACACCCTCAGCTATTAAAATCTGTTGCATCAACCTGACAAAAGAAAGGTTGAAAAATCTAAAGAAGAAATGAGAAGGTGAAGAAGGGCAATCTGCATTCCAGGTGAACTGAGCCACACAGAATTGACCATCAGTCAGTACTTCCTGAGAAGTGATGGCTGGCAAAATACCCATCAGTAGAATTAGTCAGAAATTCTTCCACAGTATAGACCATCACCACGATCTGCTTACTCTCAAAAATCTAAATAGCTTGCAAAATGCAAACGAATTCTATTAATTTCCAACAACACAGTTCCGCATCAGACAAGATGATCAGATCACTGAGAATATCTGGAATCTGTATCTTCCTCCTTACATTAAATTTATTTTGGAAAATCCCTCTATACAGTACTTTGATGATCTATTTACCTGAAGTTATTTCTGTCTTTCTGAATTATCAGCCACCCAAAACATTCAGCCTTCCTACTGTTTCCTTATTCTGTATGCTCAAGGAAGTAGGATATTCATTTTGTCTTGTCTTGGATTCACTACCAGCTATTTATGCATAAAACAGTGTCCACTGAGCAATTCAAATAGTGGGCTGTGAAATCACAAGAGGTGAGAAATGCAGGAAATCTCACTCAAAAGGCTTTTACTTTTTTTCTCATTCTAGCCTAAAACACAAATGTGTGTACCTCAAACTGAATACAGTATGTTTTCTCAGCTTTAAAGTGAACAAGTAAAATAAAATGGTAAGTTTTCCCCAAAAAATACTGGAGTTAATTTTAGCATTGTAGAATGTCTACAATACCACATAATTTTCGTCAGAGCTAAACAAACAAACGACAAATGGAGAGCACACCATAAAAGTACAAAACTGAAGATTCATAAAAACTTAATAGTCATGGAATAAAATTCAAGAGTACTGAACAAAACTTTTATTTATTTATTCATATACTTTTTCTTTTTTTGTTTTTTTTTAATTTGTTTGGGTACTTTTTGCCTTGGAATGTAATACCATGAGATAACAGTTCATAGAAGGCCTAGCCAAACTCATACGTGGCCAATTTATCATGATTATCAATCTGGCTGTACTAGTTCTAAAAGTTAGTTCTTGGAGCCACCTCAGCATGTCTGTATGGTGCTCCCACTCACCTATTCAGCTTTCAAGAATTTTTTGTTCCACTTACTGCGCACCATCTGGAAAAATTACCCTAAACCATAAATCTAATGACAACTGCCATGCTTCTCCCTTGCTGAGGAGCTGATGGAGTTATTTGCAAGGATGGTTTCAAGATGGAACAAGAAGACCAGACTGAAGAACTTAAAGAATACCATTGCACTGGATCTCTTGTTGCTTGTATTTATAATACATCTGCCCTATCTCTGTGCCATTTTAACATATGTTTGAGTTAGCTGTAGTCATGGTGATACCATATACCTTAATTCTGAACATAGCCTCTGCTTAGAGCAGAACCAGCAAGCTTGAATCAAGACATCTTTTTTTCACAGATATATTTCAATTCATCAACTAGTTAAGGGGTGAGAACTGATGTTATTCTGTGATTGTATTACACAGATCAGAAAGGTACTCATAATGGTTCTTTCTGCCTTTTACATCCGGAAGAATGGTTTACAAACCAGAAGATGTGAGTTCATGATTTCAGTTTAAAGTCAATATTATTCTTAACATTTCAAATCACATGCAGCAAATTCCAAGAAGCTGGTGAAACTATAAGATACTTACGTTAGCAAATTCCTAGTCTTCTCATATATGCCATAAATTTAAAATCACTGTTTGTTTGTATTATATTATTATTGTTGTTATTATTATTATTATTATTACTGTTATTAAGGTGGGGTAAAGAACAACAAGCAAGTGGCTGTCTCCTCCAGCCCTAACCCTTCCTGCCTGGCTACTCTGGCCCAGTGACCCAGGGTCTGTGCCCAGGCTGGGGGACAGGGGGTGCAGATGCCACTTTCCCCTTTCCAGGTTCAACCAGTAGCAAAGTTGAGCACATATCCCAGGGACACATGGACATACACAGACAAAGACAGGACACTGATATGACTGGGCACAAATGCTGCCGCAGTCAAGGGCTGCCTTCAACAACACACACACAGGACCCACGTAAATGTAGACACCAAAAGCAGACACCCCTTCCTCCTCTCCAGCTGGCAGACATAAGGTCACTAGTGAAAGCACATACAACACTCTAGGTTCTCAGGCACACCCACATCACGGATCCTCCAAGTACCTGACACAGTTCCTCTGTCCTTCCAGCACCCTTGCCCACATTCTGTTAGTACCTCTTCGGCAGTCCCTCTGCTGGCCCAGCACCCCTGCACAGATCCTAGGCCCTCTTACCTGCTTCACAGATTGTTTACTCACTGGCTAGTCCAAGTCGAAGTTGGCTGCAAATGCACATACACACTCATCCCTCAGGCAAACAACATTCAATAGTCCCCCTTGCACTTACCAACACAGACCCACTGCTTGTTTTGATATCCTGGCCCAGACCCAAGGCCTCCACTACTTGCCCACTAGTCTAGCTTAAATGTTGTTAGAAAATACACACTCACACCTCAAGCGCACCAGGTTAGGAAAGATACAGACACTCACCCCCCTGCCAGCAGATGGCACCATGCACACAGGCTGTAGCTCACAGCCATGCTCCAGCCAGCGGTGCAGGCCAGTGCTCTTGCCTCACCCACACCATTCCCCAGCGGTAGCTGGTTTGGGAACACATCCCTACTGCCCCAGTTGCTGGGAGCAGCAGACACCCACTTGTCCCATCTAATGCTAGGACCGCACTTGCTCCAGTAGATGGCACCGCAGGCTGGAGGTGTAGGCAGTATTGACTCCAGTAGCTGGCACCTAGTTCACTCACACCAGTCCCCACAGTAGCAGCACTGCGGGCTCAAAGTCCATGGGGCCCACCCTGCGTCTAGAGAGGACCCACCAACTACTAACTGATCCTTACCCACTCCAGCAGCGGGCACCACAGGCCAATGGGAGCCTTCACCCTCAGTATGATTCCACTAGCTGGCACCCCACCCACTCATACCAGTCCCCCCAGTAGCTGGCACTGGAGGCTCAAACTCTGTAGGACATTTTCTAGGTCCAGGGAGCTATGTTCTCCCTCCCTGCTCCAAGCTGCTGACACAAGGACCCAACTCATTCTAGTAGCTGGCACCACAGTCCATAGGCCTACATGCCTGGCCTGACTCCAGTAGCTGGCACCAATTCCACTCACACACACAGGTGCCACCAGTGGATAGTGCTGAGACACCTGTACTCACTCCAGTAGCTGGCACCCCAACTTGGGGTGCCCTTCCCCAGCCTGACTCCCAGTGGCTGGTACTGAGGTTCACTCACCCACATCTAGGTCTGGCACTTAATCCTTGCAGCTCAGGTACACATAGACAAGAGAGTGCAAATACACAGAGAGATAGTTAGGAAAGGGATTTAATGAGAGAAAGATATAAGAAGATAGGACAGACAGTGGTAATCACTGGGACTGTTGGAAGGGACTGTAAAGATCATCTAACTCCCCAGTCTCCATCCACATAGCCTTACACCTATGAGACAGTTGAAACATATTTTTCATCCAGAAATGTTGTTGGACATCATTTGTACTCCTGCTAAGATTCTTAGAGTCTACTTTAGCATTAACTAGTACTATCAATGATGATATTGGTCACAATAATTTTCTTTTTTTCTTTGTATAGGCAATCATGCTTTGTTCCAGCCAGGAGTATAGTTTTGCCTGGACTTTAAAGAGGCTGGAAGACAAATCACACAAGACAGAGATGTCACAGTGCAGATATAAGACTTTCACAGTCTGATATATGACATATACTATAACAGTATGATATAATACTGTATATAATATAATACTGTATATAATATAATATATATATGTATATATATAATAGTGATATAATACTGTAATAATAATATAATGAATAATTACTTACTGTATGTCTGAACTGTG